>NC_079332.1:10812163-11144061 GCF_029931775.1 Euleptes europaea
AGTAAAAAATGTTCCTCTAAATAACGGTTATGAAATATGCAGCGTTGACTTGACATAATTCCTGAGAGGGCTCTGAGCTGACCACACAGTGGACATTTTTAGAACCACATGTTGGGGGGGGGGGTAAACCTTTTAACTTCCATGAACAGTGGAAGGGTCATCAGGTTCATAGAAATGGTGACTTGTAGTCCTAAGCAGTGGCATCCTTCTGAGCACATTGACTACATTGGACTCGCAAGGCTGTAAACTCTGCTTAGGACTGCGTGGTCACTGCGAGTGTTGGAGTGGCATAGTGGCTAGAGACTAGAAGGGGGGAAGGCCTGGGTTCAAGTCACCATTCAGCCATGTCATGATTTCTCTCTCTCCTTCTGAGCCTCCCTTAGCTCCAAGCTTCTTGGAAGAAAATAGAAAAGAGAGAAATTGAGAGAGACAAAGAAAAGCACAAACTGGCTCTTTTATTTAAGGACAAGGATAGCCAGCGTGGTGTAGTGGTTAAGAGCGGTGGTTGGGAGCAGTGGACTCTAATCTGGAGAACCGGGTGGGTTTCCCCACTCCTCCACATGAAGCCAGCTGGGTGACCTTGAGCTAGTCACAGTTCTCTTTGAGCTCTCAGCCCCACCTATCTCCCAGGGTGTCTGTTGTGGGGAGGGGAAAGGAAGGGGATTGTCAGCCGGTTTGATTCTTCCTTAAGTAGTAGAGAAAGTTGGCATATAAAAAACAACTCTTCTTCTTCCTCTTCTTCTTTCATGTAGTATATCACGGGAGGGAAGGTGGCACGGTATAGCCTGATCTCTGAAGCTAAGCAGAGTCGGTAACTTGGAAGGGGGACCACCGAGGTTGTGTCCAAGTCACTTGGTTATGACTCGATGGCACTTTTGGATGTAGTATGATATCAAAATAGCATCTGCCTGAGAAGACCCTATTTAGGTGGAAAGGCAGCTAAAAATGTTTTAAATAAATAAAATCCCATGTGGAACCAGACCAGTTCACAAAGCGTACGCTCAAAGCCTCCTAGTTAATCATAACAACTCCTATTATGCCAACGAAACATGGCAGGAAGAAAGTTTGCTGTGAAAGGTTGCTGAGAGCTGATGAGTGAAATTTGCTACGTATTCAAAGAACTGACGTGGAAGCTTGCTGGGTAACCTTGGGTCAGTCTCATACGCTCAGGCTAACCAACCTCACAGGGTCGTTGTGAGGATAATTACATCATTATTTGTGATGAAACAGACCATGTGGTGACCGTTTTCTAACATCCCCGTGGTACTTTGGGCAACAAAAGGCCTATGCCAGAACTAATGGGATTTCATTTTTAGTAATAGTGCTGAATATGAACGTGTTTTGTCAGTTTGGGGCACTCATAACACACACCCCCTCTGTTGTCTACACTAGATGAGGCTCTTCATCAGTTACGACAACGCAACCAAGCAGCTAGATACCGTGTATGACATCACGCCGGGCCTTGCGCAAGCCTTCTTGGAAAGGATCAATGCCTCAGGATTCGACATGAGAAACACGTCGACCCTCTATAGGCAAGGAGCCATTTGTGATCGTGTTTTCGGTTGCCTTTTAGAGTGATTTTTTGCGGGCTGGCTATGGGGGAAAGGAGCATCCAGACAGGGGCAGTCTTAACGATTCTGGGGCCCAGAGCACAAGTCTAGGATCGTGCCCTAGAATCATAGAATCATAGAGTTGGAAGGGACCACCAGGATCATCTAGTCCCTGCACAATGCAGGAAATTCACAACTATCTTCCCCCACACCCCCAGTGACCCCTACTCCGTGCCCAGAAGATGGCCAAGATGCCCTCCCTCTCATCATCTGCCTAAGGTCATAGAATCAGCATTGCTGACAGATGGCCATCTAGCCTCTGCTTAAAAACCTCCAGGGAAGGGAGCTTACCACCTCCCGAGGAAGCCTGTTCCACTGAGGAACCGCTCTGACTGCTAGAAAACATCGATTTCTACGCACGTCATGTCCGTTCTCGGTATCTTGGTATCGCTGCTGTTTTGCTGGAAATGACTTGCTACGTGTTGACTGCCCCGTCAACACGCATACTACATTCGGGAGTAAAAAACTGCTGCTTCCTGCCTTCTCTCACACAGGTTGGGTTTGCTCGTTTGTTTTTATGATGACCTGGAGCAGATGGATGCCACCGTGGCCCGCGTCTTACTCCATCAGATGATTAAATGTAACCAGCTGCGAGGCTTTCAGGCAGGAATTCAAAAGGTGAGGGTAGAGTTCAGTCCTTTTTGGCCCAACGGTGTCACTTTTTATCTTGCTGGAAGATGAAGGAAGATTCCATTTCAGTTTGAGCCAATCAAGAAATGGCGAAATTAACAGACTACCTGGCGGACAAAACACAAGAACGTTATCAAACAAAATGGAAGCCCTTTTATAAGTTTATTAAAATAACCTTCTAAGAAAAAGAAAAAAAAAGACAGAAAGAGGACGTTAAATGTCAGCAATCTCCCTAAAAAATAAGAGTGAATAGTTTCTGAATCACAATACACGTGTCAACCTAGATAACTCATAAAAATAAAATTTAAGGCAAAAAACAAATAAGTATCGGGCAAAATTACACAAAAATTTCCGGAAGATTTCTTAAATGTTGGAATTAGAGGAATTTATGGAAAAGACTAAATAAAAATAAGCACAAGCTGGCAAAAGAACAGGGATAGAATTAAACATTTTATTTAGGCATGAATATCTTGAATTTGTATTGTTTAAATACCAAGACTATTTGAATGACAGGTTGGACCTTCCCTTCCCCTATGTTATCAACTATTGTATGTATTGTGTATGTTTACCCCATTCTTTTTTCTGTTCTAAATATTAATAGATAGATAGATAGATAGATAGATAGATAGATAGATAGATAGATAGATAGATAGTTTATTTGCAGCCCTTGACCAGATAAAACAAGATACATGGACTAAAATGGTCTCTAAATAAAATGAATGGAAAAAAAAGTATGTTTTTACGAAGTGCCTACCCTTGGCGCATATGTCTTTGTCAAAAAGGTGGCTGCTTTTCAGAGAAACAGCGGAAACTCGAGCTCAGAAAACATGCCTCATTTTACCACCTTTAATCTGCTTTTGCGGTTTCAGCTCAAATCTCAGCTTCTCGACGTCGCCACCCAAAACCAGACCTTGAACAGCACCCTCGGGTCACTCTCGGACGCGGTCGTGGGTCTGACTGCCAGCCAGCTGGACTCTCTCTCACCTGAGGCCGTGCACAACGCGATTTTGACGTTAAACCAAGTCTCCGGATGGACCAGGAGCCAACTGATGATTTTAGCCAGCAAATACCTCGCGTACGAAAAGGTACGTCTTAAGGATTTTGTCGTAAGGGGAGTCAAACCAGGCTGGTGCATTGGCTCTTTGGAGCAAAATTCTCAGGGATAACCCAATAATGGCTTTACAAAGGGCAATCTTAAATTTGCATTGTGCAGTGGTTCATTTTGAATGATGGCAAAAATCCCTGCTCAGATTAAAGCAAGATAATAAGTTCACTTTTTGCTTTTCCCGTGTCTGTACTCTGTAAATATCTACATTGGCAAGATATTGGAAAGGAAACAAATTCCCGGACATAAACAATTGGATAGATAAGGTTAAATAAACTTATGTATTAATTAATCTGACTTATTTTAAAAACGATACAGATACGGAAGATTTAGATGCTGTCTGGATTCCAATAATCTCCAGAATGGAAAAAACTTTCAAAAATGTAGAACGTGGAGAGGAAGATGAGTAATGTTTTTGCTGGCTTTAATATGCGTAGCTGAGTTGTTGTTACTACTTTTATTTGTAACGGTATGCAATTTTGATTGATATTTTTTGAGTCTTTGTTTCTATTTCTTCCCCCAATTTTATGTATGTATGTAATTTTTATGTATGCAATAAAGTTTAATTTATTTATTTTTAAAAGAACACTGACTCGAATCCAGCAGCACCTTATAGACCAACCAGATTTCCAGATTTTCCTACCAGAAATCTTGTTAGTCTTTCAAGTGCTACTGGACTCTTGCTCTTTTCTACTGCCACAGATTTCCAGAGCGCAACAAAATGCTGGACTGGCTGGACCACTGGTCTGTTCCCGCAGGGGTGTTCTGATGGGGACGTGCATATGCTTTGCTCTTCCCGTAGGCATTATCATTTCATAACATCAGTCAAATGGGCGCTTTGGTGATGGGGATCACCGCTGAGTCTTTCCACAGCATGAACCCCAAAGAACTCTCCCAGGTGATCAGAGGCACGCTGGCCCAACACGCATCTGATCTGTCGCCAGCGCAGCAGCAAGGGATCCTCCGTAAGGTAATGGGTATTCTGTGTGCAGGGTGATCCTGACTCTGATATCTGACTCTGATCGGAATGGATGGGGTTAAGAGCCTGATAGCATATGACCTCATGTGTTTGCTCAGCCTCTTTTGCTCATTGGCTCATCACAGGCTTTGGCTCATTGGCTCGTTTGCTCATTGGCTCTTTTGCTCATTGGCTCTTTTGCCAATTGGCTCGTTTGCTCATTGGCTCTTTTGCTCATTATCTGTTTTGCTCATTGGCTCATCATGGGCTTGCACCACTTGTTGCTTTTAGTTTTGTCTGCCAAAAAATGCAGAAATGCCTCGGCGATGCAAAGGATTGCCTCCCTGAAAAAGCAAGCGGATGGGAAAGGGGCCAGCCTAGAGCAGAAGCTGCCCTCAGGACACTATAGTCTGTCCATGCTGGGCCACGGTTCGGTGGCAGGACATCTCTTTTGCATGCAGAAGGTTCTAGGCTCAAACTCTGACATCTCCAGTCAGCAGGATCAAGTCATAAGAACATAAGAGAAGCCATATTAGATCAGACCAAGGCCCATCAAGTCCAGCAGACTGTTCATACAGTGGCCAACCAGGTGCCTCTAGGAAGCCCACAAACAAGACGACTGCAGCAGCATTATCCTGCCTGTGTTCCACAGCACCTAACATATTTGGCATGCTCTTCTGATCTTGGAGAGAATAAGTCGTAGGTGATGGGAAAGACCTCAACCTGAGACCCTGGAGGCCACTGCCAGTCCAAGTAGACAAGGTTGTCCTTGACAGACCATGAGGCTGACTCCGCAGAAGGCAAGATCATTTAGGGATCGGCCATGGCTCACTAAACGAACATCTGCTTTGAACGCAGAAGGTTCCAGGTACAATCCCCAGCATCTCCAGTTAAACAGATTAGGTAGCAGGTGATATGAAAGAACACCCGATATCCTGGAGATCCGCTGTCAGTCGTAGACAATTGGTAGACCAATGATATGACACAGTAGAAGTTGTGGGACAAGACTTGCGTTCACATACTTTGTCTATGTGTGGGTGTTGCTAATTTATTGCCTCTTTGATGGATTTTCTAAGCCATCTTGAGGGCTGTATGTGGTGGGAAAGAAATTAGGCCGATAACAAATGGAGAATTGCGGTGTTACCAAGGATTCGATTCCCAGAAATGTTTGCAGCTCAACTGATGTCGTTGCCTTCGCTCTGTCACAAAGTCCTGCCGAGTTCAGTGAGATGTACTTCCAAACGGGAGTCAATCAATCAATCCATCTTTTATTGGCATAAAAAGGCACAATACAAAAGGATATGAAAGGAATGGAAATTTTAAAAGGTGCCCTTTAAAAATAGTTAATAGACAGTTACATCGAATAACATTGTTTGTTGATAATACCATTGTTTGGCGGGCTTTTAAAACAGCTTGAAAAACTGTGCCACCATCTCCAATATTTGAGGCGAACGGTTATTCAATAAATAGGTGACATTAAAAGAATCTGGGACATTCTGTCTATCAATCAACGGGAGTCCTTTCTTGAACAGCTGCACATTTCTCCATGCAAAAACGAAGGAGTCTGTGCAGGTTCAGCGAACGACAATATGTACTGGGAAGTCCCCTGAATTTCCTCTTTGTGGCCCTTCTCTAGATGATTTTATCTGCGGAACCAGCGTCGGTGATCACCGACATCCAGGGAGCCTTTTTCAAAGCAGTGTCTCTTTTCGACTTGCGTAAGGAAGAAGGCTTCAGCTCCTCACTGGCGAAAGACAAAGAATTGAGGCCCAGTCAGGTACTTAAGGCTGATGGTATTTTGCCTGTAGATTTGATGAGGCAAGGATATGCTAACCATCTTCAAGTATTTGAAGGGCTGTCATTTAGAGGATGGTGCCGAGTTGTTTTCTGTTGCCCCAGAAGGTCTATTGCACCAAAACCAACTGGTTGAAATTAAATCAAAAGAGTTTCCGTCTAGAAATTAGGAAGAATTTTCTAACAGTTAGAACAGTTCCTCAGTGGAATGGGCTTCCTCGGGAGGTGGTGAGCCTCCTCCCCTCCTTCCCTCCTTCCCTGGAGGTTATTAAGCAGAGGCTAGATGGCCATCTGTCAGCAATGCTGACTCTATGACCTTAAGCAGATGATGAGAGGGAGGGCATCTTGGCCATCTTCTGGGCACGAAGTAGGGGTCACTGGGTGTGTGTGTGGGGGGGAGGTAGTTGTGAATTTCCTGCATTATGCAGGGGGTTGGACTAGATGACCCTGGTGGTCCCTTCCAACTCTTTGGTTCTATGATTCTAGGACAGCCGAGGCCCGAACTTAGTATGGTATGATCTCATGGTAAGGTGGTGAGCAGCCTGTCCGTTCCAGCGAGCTGAAGGAATAATCCAGACAGGCAGCCTGAAAGCAGCTCAGTTGCCCCAGAGCTGAGGAGTCAGGCTGGAGCAGTCAGTTTTATAGGACCCAGCGGAAGCCCATTGGCCCCTTTCAGCCATCTGACCCTGCTGAGCTGGTAGGTGTAATACCGCGCTCTGGCCACCCTCAGTGGGGGTCGCTGAAGAGTCAGAGAGAATAGCCAAGCAATGGCCAAGCAAAGGTCAGAAACGCCCCCCAGGATCAAGCTCACCATCAACCTAAGAGATGGATCAGGATGACCTAATTCATTTTGTGTGCATGTCGTCTAGGGTTGCCAACCTCCAGGTGCTAGCTGGAGATCTCCTGCTATTACAACTGAACTCTCCCCCAAAAACCTCCTGACAGTGGCGAAGAGGGACCTGGCAACTCTAGCATGGTCCAGGCTGCTGTTTGGCTTAATTTGTAAATGGTTTGTTTTTAGATTTTGATGGGTTGATTTGTGTGTGTGGGTGTGTTTTGTGGTTTATATTTTCTTATTACGCTATATACCTCTTTGGAAACTGGTGCTTGAGAAACGGTGTAAAAAAAGCCAACAAATATGTTTTAACGACCTCTTCCTATCAACGTCGCTGTATGTTAATTTCAGGCCTTGTTTCTGTATGAATTGTTGTCAAGGAAGACTCCTCCTTCCGACCTGTTAAGGTAAGAAAGTTAGTTCTGTGAGTTTTTATCCCCACATGGTTTTATCCTTACTTGGGAGCAAGTATTGGGTTGGCTCTTGTAGATCGATTCTTCTATTAGATGCTTTATGACTTGCAGAAGGGAAAGCTGGTGGCAAGTACCTCTGTTAGACCATATCAACGCTTACTTTGTATGTACGTACCTTTTTTTAAAAAATCAGCATTGCCCAGTTGGTGAAAGGAGTAACTTGCCGGCAGATCAAAAGTATGAGCACCATCTCTTTCCTAAACCTTTTCCACGTTTTTGACAAGAATCTTCGCTTACTTTCACCGTACCAGGTAAAAAACCAAAACGTTCTGTATATTTTGTGTGTGCTGAAAAGCCAATTAAATTGCCACCGCTATGAACTTGGCCTTTGTCTATAACACTGGGAGACCTATAGAGAGCCAGCGTGGTGTAGTGGTTAAGAGCGGTGGTTTGGAGCGGTGGAATTGAATCTGGAGAACCGGGTTTGATTCCCCCATTCCTCCACATGAGCAGCAGACGCTACTGTGGTGACCTGGGTTGGTTTCCCCTCTCCTACACATGAAGCCAGCTGGGTGACCTTGGGCTCTCCCACCTACCTCACAGGGTGGAAGACGATTGTAAGCCGGTTTGAGTCTCCCCTAAGTGGTAGAGAAAGTTAGCATATAAAAACCACTTCTTCTTCAAGCTGCTTCTTCTTCTATAGATATATAATTTCAGGGGGGTAGCTGTGTTTAAGTGCCATCTAGTCGCTTCCGACTCATGGCGACCCTATGAATCGATGTCCTCCAAAAAGTCCTATCATTAACATCCTTGCTTAGGTCTTGCAAATTGAGGGCTGTGGCTTCCTTTATCGAGTCAATCCATCTCATGTTGGGTCTTCCTCTTTTCCTGCTGCCCTCAACTTTTCCTAGCATGACTGTCTTTTCCAGTGTCTCTGGTCTTCTCATAATATGTCCAAAGTACGACAGCCTCAGTTTAGTCATTTTAGCTTCTAGGGACAGTTCAGGCTTGATAGGATGTAGAACCCACTGATTTGTCTTTGGGGCAGTCCATGGTACGTATCTGATAAAGGGAGCTTTGATTCTCAAAAGCTTATCCCCTGGAAATCTTTAAGGGGCCACTGGACTCGAATCTTGCTTTCCTATAATTTGGCACGGGAAAGAAAAATTGTTAAAAAATATCTTGTTTCTGCAGATCAATTGTCTGGCCTGGAAATTTTGGCTCATCTCCAATATATCCATTCCTCCTTATCTCTTATCCGTGCTCCCGTAAGTTACTCTTTATTACTTCTTTTCATATGTAATTTTTCCCACTTTTAACCGTGGGATAATGTGGAACTGAAGCATAAGACTAATATGTTTTAGTACATTTTTATCCCAGTCAAAAAGCTCGACCCCTTTTTTTATGCATTCTGCACGCGGTAAATACCCCAATTCCCTCTGTCTGAAAGACAGCATAGTGTAGTGGTTAAGAGTGGTGGTTTGGAGAGGTGGACTCTGATCTGGAGAATCGAGTTTGATTCACCACTCCTCCACATGAGTGGCAGAGGCTAATCTGGTGAACTGGGTTGGTTTCCCCGGTCCTACACACGAAGCCAGCTGGGTGACCTTGGGCTAGTCATACTCTCTCAGCCCCACCTGCCTCACAGGGTGTCTATTGTGGGGAGGGGAAGGGAAGGTGGTTGTAAGCTGGTCTGATTCTTCCTTAAGTGGTAGAGAAAGTCGGCATATAAAAACCAACTCTTCTTCTATCTCACAATGTCACCTTCCTCATTGTAAATCTTTCCTCCAGCGCTGAGTATCTGGAATCAGTTAGGGGATCTCTCTGTATCCCTTTTGTGACCAGCCTGGGGAAAGTTGAACTGGATCATCTTATTTTAGACGAGCACAAAAAGAAAACGATTCTGCAGAAAGTCCAGGAGTGCCTGGTAAGTGCTGGGGATAGGTATGAAGAGCAACAGTATTCCTGGGGAGGGGGAAATGAGTGGTTTAAAAGAGCCTCGGTCTGAACCAGATGTGCATCGGAAGTTCCATGTTTTAAAACTCAGTTGTCAGTCACATGGGAGAACCCCACTAGAAGAGGAGAGAGAGAACATAAGAACATGCTAAAAGCCCTGCTGGGTCAGACCGAGGCCCATCAAGTCCAGCAGTCTGTTCCCCCAGGTGCCTCTTGAAAGCCCACAAACAAGACAACTGCAGCAGCATTATCCTGCCTGTGTTCCACTGCACCTCATATAATGGGCATGCTCCTCTGATCCTGAAGAGAACAGATATGCATCATGACTAGTGTCCATTTTGACTAGTAGCCATGGATAGCCCTATCTTCCATGAACATGTCCACTCCCCTTTTAAAGCCTTCCAAGTTGGCAGCCATCACCACATCCTGGGGCAGGGAGTTCCACGGTTTAACTAAGAAAGGGTCTAAGCCTTCTCCCTGGGACATTTTCCCAATCCAAAGAGAAACCAGAGAGCAGCTGTTTGCCCTGTTGGGGCAAACATCTATGCACACATAAGTTTACCCCAGTGTCAGTTCCCGAGGGCCATCAGAGGCCTCTGTTTCAAAAGCGATTCGCGACATGACGAAACGCACCTCGTCTGTGACTTCTTTTGTTTCAGAACGGTTCTCTGGTCGATGAATATGACATCGACCTGTTGGGAAGCCTCATCTGCCATTTGCCGCCTGCTTTAATTTGCGATGGGATCTCACCGGAAACCCTGGTGACGGCTCTTCACCAGTTCAGGCAGTGCCGGCAACTTAACCACGAGCAGAAGATGGAAATTAAACACAGACTGATTGAGATATATGGGTAAGATATAAACACACACACATTGTATCATATAACATACGTATACAGTACAAGCCAATCACTGGGTGCTACGAAGAGACCCGAGGCAACACACCCATCAGGGGATGAATCAGTATCAGAGAGCCAGTGTGGTGTAGTGGTTAAGAGTGGTGGACTCTAATCTGGAGAATGAGGTTTGATTCCCCACTCCTCCATATGAAGCCTGCTGGGTGGCCTTGGGCCAGTCACGGTTTTCTCCGAACTCTCTCAGCCCCACCTACCTCACAAGGTGGCTGTTGTGGGGAGAAAAAGGGAAGGCGATTGTAAGCCTGTTTGGGACTCCTTAAAGGTAGAGAAAATCGGGGTATAAAAATCCTCCTCCTCCTCCATCGTCGTCGTCTTCATCTTCTTTGTCTTCTTCTTCTCCTCCTCCTCCTCCTCCTTCTCCTTCTAATTCTAATTCGATGGGAGACCACCAAGGAATGCCAGGGATGTGGTGCAAAGGAAGGCAATGGCAAACCACCTCTCAACGTCTCTTGCCTTGAAAACCCTACTGGGTTGCCATAAGTCAGCTGTGATTTGATAGCTTGCGCGCACACACACACACACTATCTTAATATTTAAGTTCAATAATATTTTCAGCTCCCCCAGAAACTGGACTGCTGAAACGACGCAGGATAGTGGACCTTTCGTAGGCCTTTTGCCCAAAGCTGAATTGAACATCCTCGTTGAAAAGGTACTGCCATGTTTTTTGCTGGTATGAATGCGATTCTCCTTGAGCCTGTAGGCTGTCCAGTTAATGGATTTGCTTTGGGGGGGTTAAAAGCTCTGCCTCAAAAGGAAAAAAAAAGGTTGCCTAGATTTCAGGCCCCAACATCATTCTTTACAAATCCAGTTTCAAATGGGTAGCCGTATTAGTTTGTAGCAGCAGAAGAACATTTGAGTCTAGCTTCTTAAAGACCATTTTCATGTCCCCAAAGGCCCCTTTTGTCAGATACAAGGCCTTGGTCCTCCTAATTTCCGTCCTTTTTAAGTCTCAAGTGCCATTTTGCCAAATCAGTAGGGTTGCCAACCTCCAGGTGGTGGCTGGGGATCTTCCACTATTACAACTGATCTCCAGGCGGCAGAGATCAGTTCCCCTGGAGAAAACGGCCGCTTTGGCCATTGGACTCTGTGGAATTGAAGCCCCTCCCTTCTCCATGTTGGAAGTATCTCTTGGGCCTGATATTTCTGATTAATTAGCAAAGTGCGCTAGGCTAAGCAACAGCGGAAGATTCCACGTGTGCGTGTGTGTAAGAACAAAAGCATCAGGCGTTTGTTCTAACCAAGCTAAAAACTCATTTATTGTGGAAATACACTTTTGATAGGAAAGAGACAAACAAGTCCCTTAAGCTAATCTAACTTTCTAGGTTTCTAAGTATGAAAAGGTGTCTACTTTCCACCCCATTGTGTGGGTGTGGAAAGACCTGCACACAGCTAGCGTGCAGCTCTAGCATCGAGGGATGCTGTTGACAGAAGAGAACAAAGAGAAGTGTAGAGTGAAATCGAAAGTCCCCTAAGATATATCAGTCTACAACATTAAAGCACAGGAAGCAGGAAATATAGGTATCAGATGTTCCTTCTGCCCCCTGTCCTGACTATCTAACTAACTCTGTGGTAAGATCACCTAGATCTGGAGTTAAGTGACACCGCAAAGGCTGTATATTCCAACACTCCAAACCCCGCCCTCCTCAGGCTCCGCCCCCCAAATCTTCCAACCTGGAGCTGGCAACCCTACAAATCAGTAATGATCTAAAACGGTCTTCCTCTTCTTCTGTCTCCAACCCATCAAAGTTTCCAGATATCCTCCTACAAGCAGCATCAAAGATGACCGGCCCGGTTCCTCCTACTGAGGATCTCCTGTTGGCTCAATTTGAATCTGTTCACAGCGCAGTTGGGGCACCTGATCAATCTCCCGGTGAGTGACTCGTTGCTGGTTTTGTGCTGCTCTAGGCCAAGACCCTCTCTTTGTTGACTTTGCCCGCAAATGTGATGGGCAGCGTTTTACAACGCAAAATAGGAAGCATTTCAGGAAGCATCACGCATATGTGAACGTTCTGTCTGCGAAACTGTCGATCATCAGCTGAACTATATTAAGGAAAGCTCAGACAAATGTAGAAGAGAGAAAAGGGGAAAGTGTGGATAAAACTGAGCCCAAGAATGCTCTTCTTACACCAAAGGAATTTCCATATAAATCACACCTACAATCATATCAAAACTGCATTCTTTACTTATACTGTATTGTTAATGCACCCATGTACATGGATAATGCATAGGGTTGCCAATCTCCAGGTACTAGTTGGAGATCTCCTGCTATTACAACTGATCTCCAGCCGATAGAGATCAGTTCACCTGCAGAAAATAGCCGCTTTGGCAATTGGACTCTATGGCCTTGAAGTCCCTCCCCTCCCCAAACCTCGCCCTCCTTAGGCTCCACCCCAATAACCTCTTGCCAGTGGCGAAGAGGGACCTGGCAATCCTAAGAGGGAGAGAAAAAAGGAACTGAATAAATTGTTCATGTACAAAATTCAGAAACGAAACGCTAGGAGAGGATTTCATAATACATCTTTAGAAATAAAACCAGGTAATGTGGAATTCTGGGAAGAAACTCAGATGAATTTAGAAAGATTTTTTTTTTTTGCTGCAGAACTGCTGAAACGCCAGAAGGTGGGAGACGGAACTAATAAAAGCACCCCCTCAAGTTTGCCTGTGGATCTCTGGCATTCTGTGTAATGAAATGAACGGCTTGTTTTTTTCCAGGGCCAAATACAATTAGATTTCTACAGGGGCGGGCATTCCATTGTACCGTTCTCCGCGTGAAAGCTCTTTATGGAGGAGCGGGGATCACCCCGACAACTCTGCCTGTCCTTTCCACCTTTAAAAACGTGAAGCTATTTCATTTTGATGGCTGACAAATGAATTCTGCTGGTACAATATAAGGTTGAATGCTTCTTTCTGGGGCCTCCCTCCTGTCGGCCGGGCAGATGCAATCTTGTTAGAATGTTTTTTGCCGGCTTTGCAGTTTTCTTTGATTGAAGCCCATCCTCCCTTTGCTTCCGTTCGAACTACAAATCTGCTTGGTACGCCCGCAGTATAATTTATGGAACTCCTTTCATTGGCAGAAAGCAGGGTCTGAGATGCTCTGCTTTGTTATAGGAAGTGGTCAAATCCAAGGCTGCTTTTGTTGTTAGGTAAAATTACAGAATGTTTTTTTTCTCCCCCAAACCATTTTTGGACAGACTTTTCAGATATTTTTTTCAGAGCGCTGGCTGAGACTTTCTATTTAGGGCTGTTCACAGTGGGTAGCCGTGTTAGTCTGTCTGCAGTAGTAGAAAAGGGCAAGAGTCCAGTAGCACCTTAAAGACTAACAAAAATATTTTCTGGTAGGGTATGAGCTTTCGTGAGCCACAGCTCACTTCTTCAGACTCTTGCCCTTTTCTACTATTTAGGGCTGGTGCTTATAACTAGCATGGCTCAGTGATTAAGAGAATCACTTGTGATCTAGAAAGACCTGATTTCATGAAGCTGCCTTCTACCGAATCAGACCCTTAGCCCGTCAAAGTCAGTATTGTCTACTCAGACCAGCAGTGGCTCTCCGGGGTCTCAGGCAGAGGTCTTTCGCATCACCTACTCGCCTCGTCCCTTTAACTGGAGATGCTGGGGATTGAACCTGGGACCCTCTGCATGCCAAGTAGATGCTCTACCACTGAGCCACAGCCCCCAACTTTCAATCCACTTTCAATGCACTCTCTATGGTGCAGTCTGTATGGTGCAGTCTCAATCCACTTTCAATGCATTCTCTATGGTGCTGTCTCTATGGTGCCTGGCTATGGCAGAGCCTTCTCAAGCACATATGATACCACCATTTTATATATATATTGTATTGGTCTATCTCATATACCTTTGCACAACATTCCCACAACCAGCGTAGTGTAGTGGTTAGGAGTGGTGGACTCTAATCTGGAGAACCGGGTTTGATTCCCCACTCCTCCACATGAGCGACGGACTCTAATCTGGTGAACTGGATTGGTTTCCCACTTCCTACAAATGGAGCCAGCTGGGTGACCTTGGGCTTTCACAATGCTCTCTGAGCTCTCTCAGCCCCACACATGAACACATTAATCTACTTTACACTGAATCAGACCCTTGCTCCATCAAAGTCAGTGTTGTCTACTCAGACTGGCAGTAGCTCTCCAGAGTCTCAGGCAAAGTTCTTTCACATCACCTGCCTGCCTAGTCCCTTTAACTGGAGATGCCGGGGATTGAACCTGGGCCCTTCTGCTTGCAAAGCAGATGCTCTACCACTGAACCCCAGACCCACCCATCAGACTAGTCCCTTCCCTGAGCATCCCTTGATCCATTTGCAAGATGGAAATGCTGCAATGAAGCTTCTTTGTAGGCTTGAAGTGGCAGCTCAGTGGGGATAGTGGTACTGTCCTGTAAGAAGAATTCTAAGAAAGGAATGCATGAGCACTAAATGTATGTATTTATTCATTTCAAGTTTCTTTTTAAACCAAAGCTTTTCTCACACTCAATGGACGTCTTCACTCAGATATACTATATTTCCTTCCAGATTGTGCAGAAGTCTCGGAGCCTTCATTAGATGAGATTATCAGGTTATCGGAAGCCAATGCGTTTTGGTCAGTTCAGGAACTGAGCTGCATGAATCCCGACATTTTCACCAAGACAGTGGAACTCCTTGGCTTTGTCCGTGGTTTCCGTGCTTCTCAGCTGACCGTGCTGAAAGAGAAGGCTAAGCAGGTAGTTATGGGGGGCTGGGGGGTGGGGAAAGAATTGGCTGCCAGTTCTTATGCAGGAATCCACACTAAGACCATTGAACAAAATTGAGCAGACTCCATCTTAACAGCAAGATTGATCGGCTGTTTTGCCGTTGTGTGTTAGAAAGATGCTTTTAAAAAACAATACCTCAGAGAGTGACCCCCAGCCTGGATAGAAATTGACCTCAAGATTAACATGGCCCCGGCTGTGTTCAGCTGGGAGAGAGCACCCTTCTGTAATATACTAAGATACTAGTCTTCTAAGATCACGCTTAGCGTGGCTTTTTTTGAATCATGTTAGCGTCTAGGTTAAGGAAGAAATTTGTTGAAAATTAGGCTCCAAAGTTGCCATAATAAGAATATTTTAGGGGAACTGTAATGTTTCAGTCATCAATAATATGTTTAAACGTGACTGTTACATTTTAAATCTTTTATCCATGTCATTCTGGGTGTTGTGTATGGTTTTAAACTGAATATTGTTAAGGTCTGTGATTAAAACATTAATAAAATTGATTGACTAATACTAGTCACCCCGCAGGCAAGCAGCAGGTATTTTTTAGAAGAAGAAGAGTTTGTTTTTATAGCCCGCTTTTCTCTACTTTTAAGGAGACTCAAACTGGCTTGCAATCTCCTTCCCTTCCCCTCCCCACAACAGACACCTTGTGAGGTAGGTGGTTCTGAGAGAGTTCAGCGAGAACTGTGACTAACTCAAGGTCACCCAGCTGGCTTCATGTGGAGGAGCGGGGAATTGAACCCAGTTCTCCAGATTAGAGTCCGCCTCTCTTAACCACTACACCACGCTGGCTCCTTTCTGTTTAACTAACAACAGTTTTCTGTTTCAAAGGCGTGGGGGGCATTGCCCAGCTGGAGGAGTTACCACGTCGTTTCCCTCAGGCGAATCGCCACGGCGCTAAATGAGACCGAAATCGGAGAGCTGGATTTGAGTTCTGTTGATACGGTTGCTGCGCTTACTCAGCAAACGGAGTGGGACCCTCTGCAGGTTAGTATGTCTTTGCTGTTGGGTGTATTATTTGGCAAAAAGGGACCGGTTGAACTCTCCATAAATGAGCTGCCTTCCATCCGAACAATAACTGCTACCGCTCTTGGTCAGGAAAGGTCTAAGTGATTTCAATTATGGTAACTCTCCATATAGTATCAGGGCAGCCTCTATTGCTACGAGCAATTTTCCCCTTATCTCCAAGAGTGGCTCATTGTCCAGCACCTGTTGTAATTTGTTTTGAAGAGTATACGTCCATCTCAAACAAGTATTACCTGTAATTTCAATATGAAGTATTGTCGTCCCACAATTCCACAGAGCTTCAGATACAGGAATAGAAGAAGAAGAGTTGGTTTTTATATGCCGACTTTCTCTACCACTTAAGGGAGACTCAAACCGGCTTACAATCACCTTCCCTTCCCCTCCCCACAACAGACCCCCTGTGAGGAAGGTGGGGCTGACCGAGCTCTAAGAGAGCTGTGACTAGCCCAAGGTCACCCAGCTGGCTTCATGTGTAGGAGTGGGGGAACAAACTCAGCTCACTAGATTAGCCTCCGCCGCTCATGTGGAGGAGTGGGGAATCGAACCCGGTCTCCAGATCAGACTCCACCGCTCCAAACCACCGCTCTTAACCACTACACCACGCTGGTGATTGCTTTTTGGAAGCCACCTGTCAGGCTGCTATCTCGGTTTCGTTATTGCCTCTGTCTCTGCGTTGTACTGTCTGGCCCTCAAGGTCGCATACCTAGGCCTGGGAACTCAGCTCCTGGGAAACTGTATTCAGCCTATGCTTGTAATCTCCCGCCTTTTCTGCCTTATATTATCTCCCAGCTAGTGAGTCTCTCATAGCTGTCATTTTATTCGTTTGCACTGTATGCCTATTTGACCAGTAAAAGCCATCTGTTTGGACTCTATATGACTTTGTGGTGATTTCTGGTTCTGTGGGCCAAGGGCTGACATTATGACAGCTATCAATCTTCACCATTCTACTAGCCAGGCTGGAGCCCAGGGGGGTTCGCCTGCCACTTGGATGGGAGCTGTGCAGCTCTCCAGGTGATCTACTACCCTGGAGCCCTTCTCTGAGGATCCTACTCTGTTACAAGACTTAATCGCTGAACTTTTCCGGACTACCCGAGAGGTTTGCCGCTTGAGGGGACTGGTACAGGAACAGTGGCAATCTCTTAAAGGAACTCTCTGGATGTTGACGTCGGAGGATACTGATACTCGTTTAGATCTTCAAGACTTGGATCAATTACTGGACGATGCCCGGTTGGCAACTGAGGATTTACAAATATTAACTGGACTTTTGGATAATCTTATTTCTCGAGAAACTCTTTCTACCATGGCGGGAGCCCCGCCGGAGGGTTTTTCCCTGATCCCGGATGCAGCCAGCTGTCAGGCTGAGGCCAAGCGAGTCGCTATTAGCACCGCTCTTCTCCTTGTGGAATGTACAAAGGACACCCCGGTAGCCACCTTGGCTCAAGTTTTGACCTCGACTTTTGGAGCCGAGGCACCCGCACTGGCGGTTCGAGTACAACCTCTGCTGGGCGGGGAACCCGACCCCATACTCTCACTCCTGGAGACAGAACTTTTGCCGCGCATTACGGCAGAGGCTGCCCTAAGACTTGAGAACGCCAAAGTTCTTGCGGATCAGCAAGCCGCCGAAGCGGCTAAGGTCGCAAGAGAGAGAGAAGCTGCGGAAGCAGCCAGGGCGGCTGCAGCAAGGATTAGGGATCGGGCGAACGTAGACACGCGCCCCAAGGACAATGTACAAGGGCTATCAGGTCTGTCTTTTTCCCCGGCGTTTGTCCCGTCGCGCGCGACCCAACGCGCACGCCGTTTGGCTGACCGACGTCGAGACTCAGGAGAGTCTGAAGACGAGGATCTATATGGGGATAGCTCTCAATGGGCCACAAGCTTCCGGACCAGTAAACCTCATCTTACTGGTGGCCCAAGTGAGGAGGTTCATCTCTTACGAGCCCAGAATCGGGAGCTCTCCGACCGTGTTGATCAACTCCAGGAACTAATGGAACGTATGCTTCAGGAGAACAGGCAATTACAACAAACCCTGATAGCTCAGAGACAGCCCGTTCCGATACCGGGTCAGGGGGTACCCGTACAGCCACCCCAACCACCCGCTAATGTGCCTGCTCCACCCTTGCCTCCTGGAGCTCCTGTTGTTCCTCCGCCCGGACCACCCGTGCAACCGGGCCAACCTGCGCCCGGCCCTTGGAAGCAACTCAAATTGAGGACTACGTACGACGGATCTCTCGAGACTTTGCCTTGTTTCTTGCATCAAGTGGACAGTTATATGCGAGAACAAGGACAACTTTTCCCCACGGAAGATAGCCGGGTGCGTTACGTAGCTTCCCTTCTGACAGGTAAACCGGCTGACTGGATGGTCCTCCAGTTTGACACCCGCTCTCGTGCTATTCGTTCCCTCAACAACTTCATGACTGCCCTGAGAAGGAGGTTTGAGGACCCCTTCCTGGGGGAAAGAGCCAAAACGGAACTCTTACAATTAAAACAAGGCTCTGCTACAGTTCGAGAATTTGCCGATGAATTTCAACGACTGGCAAGTAAAATTGTAGGTTGGCCCGAGACCACCCTGATCCATCATTTCAGGGAAGCCTTGCATCCTGACATTCTGAACTGGTCTTACATGCGGGGCGATCCCGATACCCTCGAAGACTGGATCCTATTAGCCGAGGAAGTGGAAAGCCGCCGACGCTTTATTTCTCTCGTCCGTCAAAAGCACAAGGAAAAAGGCACCCAAAAGCCTCAACCCAAGGCACCACTGCTCGTCCCACGAAATCCCCCACGTCCGCCCCAGGAACGTGAAGCCCGATTTCAGAGGGGTGCCTGTCTTACTTGTGGAGAAATGGGCCACTTTGCAGCCGTTTGCCCGCGCCGCCAGGAATTATTTCGTCCCAGCACGACAACCCGCGCCCGAGGTCGTCCACCACGCAGAGGCACCGCAGCGCAGCTCCGGGAAGACCCACACCCTCTGCACTCCATGCCGGGGACCCAGCCTCCCTGCCTACTACCAACGACCCCGCCGGGTCTCGGATTACAAGTGCCCCATTGGGGGACAACTTTCCCTCTTCGGATGAGGAAAATCCTTGGATTTCTCCAGCCTTAAACCTGGAATCTCCCCTCGACTTGTCAAAAAACGGCTCCGGTCTGTGGTGAATGGAGCATCTCCACAGACCTCTCAGGATCTTCCTATCAAACCGAATGCTCCTACCAAAATCAAAGAAGTGGACTCCACCGTCTACGTGGATGCAGTTTTACAACACCTTAACGGTGGCCCACAACTCCCCGTCAAAGCACTAATTGACTCCGGTTGCTGTCGCACTCTCATAAGCGAAGCCACTTTTGCTGCACTCAGAGCCGACTCTGAGGCTTTACCCGCCCCCGTCCAATTTGCCCAAATGGACGGAAGCCATTTCCAGGGGGGTCCAGTTGATCACCGCACCATAGGGGTGGCAATGGGAATTGGTTCCCACTGGGAACAAATAGACTTCACTATAGCCCCTATCCGATTTGAAGTGGTCTTGGGAATTAACTGGATTAAAGGACATAGTCCCAGTATTGATTGGGAAACAAACACTATCTCCTTCGCTAGTCCCACCTGCGACCAGCATCGGCAGAACTTTGCTCTGCTATATCCGCCCGTTCCAGCATTAACCTCTACTGCCCCAGCACCACCGGTTCTACCTGCTGTATACCGGGACTTTGAAGATGTCTTCGACCTTAGGGAATGTGATGCCTTACCCCCCCACCGGGCCTCAGACTGTGCGATTGAAGTGGTAAAGGACTGCACATTAACCAAGAGTAAGATTTACCCTATGAGCGCTTCCGAGCGCACTGTCCTCCGGGACTTTTTGGACAAAAACCTCGCCAGAGGGTTCATTCGCCCTTCGAATGCCCCAAACTCGGCCCCCGCGTTTTTCGTCCGGAAAAAAGAGGGCGACCTTCGCCTGTGCATTGACTTCAGAAAGCTCAATGCGGTTACCCAGACCAACGCCTATCCTATCCCATTAATATCGGATATTTTGGGACAATTACAGGAAGGCCGTGTGTTCTCTAAATTAGACTTGGTGGAAGCTTACTACCGAGTCCGTATCCGCGAAGGGGATGAGCACCTCACTGCTTTCTCTAGCTGTTTCGGAATGTATGAATTCCTTGTGATGCCGTTCGGATTAAAAGGGGCCCCGGGGGTCTTCATGCAACTCATCAATGAAATCCTACATGACCTTCTATATCGTGGGGTGGTGGTCTATTTAGATGACATTCTCATTTATTCGAAAACTATGAACGAGCATGTGGCTCTGGTCCGGGAAGTTCTGCAACGCCTGCGTGACCATCAACTTTTCGCAAAACTAGCTAAGTGCGAATTTCATCAAAGCAAACTCACGTTTTTGGGATACATCATCTCCCACCAAGGTCTTCGCATGGACACCGCCAAAGTCCAAGCCGTCCTCGATTGGACTCCCCCCACCAACCGTAAGCAAGTACAACAATTTCTGGGATTTGCAAACTTCTATCGGGGATTCATCCCTAACTTCGCCCAGGTGGCTCTACCCATTACGGACCTACTGAAAACTAAGGGAAAAGTAAGCTCGGCTGCCTTGCCCTCCGCAAAAATCCTATGGACTGAGCAATGCCAAGCCGCTTTTCTGGCCCTCAAACGCCTCTTCACTTCGGAGCCGGTGCTACGGCACCCAGACCCAAATCAAATGTTCATTGTGCAAGTCGATGCTTCCGATGTAGCCATGGGAGGGGCTCTCCTCCAGCAAGGACCGGATGGTCTTCTTCACCCTTGCGCTTACTTTTCAAAAAAATTTGCGCACGCTCAATTAAACTGGCCCATCTGGGAGAAAGAGGCCTCAGCAGTTCATCATGCACTGACTCTATGGCGACAATTCTTGGAAGGGTCTAAAGTCCCCTTTGAGGTTTGGACCGATCACAAAAATCTAGCTGCCCTCACGGGGTCCCATAAGCTATCGGCGAAACAACAACGGTGGGCGGAGTTCTTTGCTCAGTTCCGTTTCACCCTGAAGCACGTCCCTGGGAAGCAGAACGTTCTCGCGGATGCCCTCTCCCGTTTACCACAATATCCGGTAAAACTCGAGAGACCCACCAACTCTCTGTTCACCCCTATGCAACGTGGGGCCCTACCTATGCTGGCTGTGCAAACTCGATCCCAGCATCAGCACGCCTTACCCAACTTACAAGCTCCGCCAGCCCAACCGGCTGCCCAGCCGCCACCGCAACAGACCGGCGTTCCCGCCCTTCCTACCCCTCCGGCCGCCCAGCCGCCTGCAGTCTGCGCGCCGCCGCACGTAAGCACTAGCCCCATAACTGTTTCTAAGATCTCCATGGCCGACGGGGGGGCCCCCTCCAAAATCCCCATCTCCGAGTCCTTTTTAAATGTCCTTCGGGACCAGTGCCTTTTAGAACGCTCCGCTCATACCCTACCTCCTGGTGTTTTGGAACAGGGAGGGTCCTGGTACAAGGACTCGAAATTGTATGTACCCAAAGCTCTCCGGAAGGACGTTTTACATTTAGCTCATGGAGCCAAAACAGCTGGGCACTTTGGGTTTCTGAAAACCCTTCACTTATTGCGCAGACAGTTCTGGTGGGGGGGAATGCGTTCCGACATTGACTCCCTCATCCGCAGCTGTCCCGTTTGTGCCGCTGCGAAACGATCGCAGGGCAAACCCCCGGGACTGCTACAACCTCTTGAAACGCCCAGCAAACCTTGGGAAGTGATTGCTATGGACTTTATGACTGATCTCCCTCTCAGTGGGGGTAAAACTGTGTTGTGGGTTGTTACTGATTTGTTTTCTAAACAAATACATTTGATTCCATGCGCAGGGATCCCCTCTGCTCAGAAACTGGCCCGCCTCTTCGTGACGCATATCTTTCGTTTACATTCGTTTCCGCGTAAGATAATTTGTGACCGCGGAAGTGGTTTCGTTTCTAAATTTTGGAAAGCTTTCCTCAAATTGGTGGGAGTGGAACAAGGGTTGTCTAGTGCATACCATCCTCAAACTGATGGTCAAACTGAACGTGTCAATGCTGTACTTGAATGTTATTTACGCTGTTATGTTAACTACCACCAGGATGACTGGGTGGAACTGTTACCTTTAGCAGAATATGCCTACAATAATGCCATGCATCAATCCACAGGTTTTAGCCCATTTTTTGCTGTCTATGGACAAGATTTCAGTCCTATTGCTCCTGCAGATGATGTAGAGGGGGAGGGGAACCCCGACATTGCCTCCTGGGCACACGCCCTCCGTACCACTTGGCCCTGGCTCGTTAGCAACCTCGACCGGGCCAAGCGTAAATACAAAGCGCAAGCTGACAAACATCGCTCCCCCGGGGGTGATCTGCAAGTGGGTGCTTTGGTTTACCTTTCCACCAAAAATCTCCGTTCCACCCGTCCGTGCCATAAGCTCAGTGCTAAATTCATTGGCCCTTTCCCCATCACCCGGGTCATAAACCCTGTCACGGTGGAACTGGCTCTCCCCAAATCCTTGAGGCGTGTGCACCCTGTTTTCCACATTAGCCTCCTCAAACCCCATGTTGCTTCTCCACAGTGGCATCCGGATCCACCTCCTGCGCAACCCATCATGGTGGGGGGGGAGGAACACTTCGAAGTCTCCAAGATCCTTGACTCCCGTGTTCACCATGGCAACCTGCAGTATTTAGTCCGTTGGAAACATTTCCCCCCTGCCTATGACGAATGGGTGCGCGCACGGGATGTCTCCGCCCCCGACCTCGTCAACGCCTTTCACATTGCTTACCCGGATAAGCCAGCCCCCTTGCGAACTGGGAGGGGGCCTTGAGGGGAGCAGAATGTCAGGCTGCTATCTCGGTTTCGTTATTGCCTCTGTCTCTGCGTTGTACTGTCTGGCCCTCAAGGTCGCATACCTAGGCCTGGGAACTCAGCTCCTGGGAAACTGTATTCAGCCTATGCTTGTAATCTCCCGCCTTTTCTGCCTTATATTATCTCCCAGCTAGTGAGTCTCTCATAGCTGTCATTTTATTCGTTTGCACTGTATGCCTATTTGACCAGTAAAAGCCATCTGTTTGGACTCTATATGACTTTGTGGTGATTTCTGGTTCTGTGGGCCAAGGGCTGACACCACCCTAGTGTAATATATTATTACAAAGGAATGGTGATACTAATATATAATTGATCACACTTTCACGCTTATGGTTATAATAAGTGAATTCTCCATGTTTATCTCTGTCAGCGTTGCCATTTAATATTACAAAGCCAAGCTTGTCGATAATTTGACTGAAAATTATCCCATGTGTTCCTCCTGTCATTATAAAGATCATTATCATAGGTATTTCCCCTAACCTTTAAGTTACCTTTTCCAATGCACCACGCTACACAACCTAACCACGACACCAAACCGGCACCAAGCTTATCATTGGTTAAAAAAAAAAAGTTGGCTGTTCTGGACACAAAGCTCACCGTTTCTCATCTGGTTTCACCACTGGAACAGGAAATGTGGAATCCTCAGCCCGTCTCCTGTCTCCCTTTCCCCCTAATTGGATCGCATGTCTGCATGTGGCTCTCCGCAACCGGGCAATGCTTTAGCACTTCTGCATGTTGCTCTCTGGCCACGAACACATGAAGTTGCCTTCTACTGAATCAGACCCTTGGTCCATCAAAGTCAGTATTGGTGGTTACCGCACTTGTATTCCCAGCGATGCATTAAGAGTTTGAAAATGTTATAAAAAATACTGTTCACACTTTCTATGTATTCCCACCGATGTATTAAGAGTTTGAAAACGTTATAAAAAATACTGTTCGCACTTTGTTTGGCCCCTTTAGCTGTGAAGATGTCTTCCAACCATTTATAAGCCGTGGTATCCAAAAACCCTTTTAAAGTGATGTTTTTTATAACATTTTCAAACTCTTAATACATCCCTGGGAATACAAAGTGCGGTAACCCCCAGTGTCTACTCAGACTGGAAGCGGCTCTCCAGGGTCTCAGGCAGAGGCCATGCTGGGGCGCTCCAGCTGATCGAAGTGGGGAATGTGGCCGGCTTTCCCGGGCTCATTGATAGTGGACCTTAATTGGGCAACAGTCCAGTTTCACTGCTGGTTTCCTCCCTGCAGGCAAAATCCATTTTACAGGGGTTTCTAGAAGACTCGGGGCAAGCCGTGGACACTCTGAAAAGCTTTGAGTTGGCCGGGTTGGGCACCACTCTTTGCACTCTGAGCTCCACAGAGATCGCAGCTATCGATCCTCTGGAATTTAGGTACGACACCATCTTTTTTACTTCCATTCATTAAGGTCCTTTTAAAGTTAAATTCAAATGGCATTAAATGTGTGGTATGTGTCCCATCAGTTATTTCTGTGTTCATAGTAGATTTTTTCCCCTTCTCCCTCCCCAGAAGTAACGCGTTGATCCTAAATGCAATTTGTGGAATAAGGACTCAATTTTATTCCCCCCCAGTGGCATTGTAATTTTTAAAAAGTGCTCATTGAGCATATGCATAGTTACAGTTAGGTGACTCATCACTAGGGTTGCCAACCTCCAGGTAATAGCTGGAGATCTCCTGCTATTACAACTGATCTCCAGCCGATAAGAGATCAGTTCCCCTGGAGAAAATGGCCACTTTGGCAATTGGACTCTATGGCATTGAAGTCCCTCCCCTCCTCAAACACCGCCCTCCTCAGGCTCCCCCCAAAAAACCTCCCGCCGGTGGTGAAGAGGGACCTAGCAACCCTATTCGCCACACATAGACATTTTTTAAAATGGCAATTAACCGTGTGACAGACATAAAGTGTAATTTATTTATTTACTTATTCAAACATTTATACGCTGCCTTTTGTTGTGGTTCAAGGCAGCTTACAACAATACTTTAAAACGTTGTCAGTTAAAAGCAGAGATTAAATGGCAAGCCCCGATTGAGTTGTTGGCGCCATATTGTGGCGTCCCTGCTCCGAATGACACATCGCTGCCACGATCAGGCATGTACTGAAGTTATAGGAGAAGCCATCGAGTGTGAGGTAGCCGGAGGATCTGAGGTTTCAGCCGGCCCCTCAGATAGGGTTGCCAACTTCCAGGTAGTAGCTGGAGGAAACAACAGCACGTTGGCTCAGGAATAATTATCACAGTTAAATATGCACTGTGTTGAATAAAAATACACGAAAGGGTATACAGAATCCCCCAAAACAAATTTCAATCATTCTCAGTAATTCCTAATTTACCTGTGCATATTTAACTGTGATAATTATTACTGAGCCAATGTGCTGTTGTTTCCTCCAGTCTAACTAGTTCAGCATAGGTTTATTGTTTCCTACAGCCTTCAGGTAGTAGCTGGATATCTCCCGCTATTACAACTGATCTCCAGCCGATAGAGATCAGCTCCCCTGGAGAAAGTGGACTCTGTGGCATTGAAGTCCCTCCCCAAACCCCACCCTCCTCAGGCTCTGCCCCAAAAATCTCCAGGTATTTTCCAACCCCGATCTGGCAACCCTACTCTCAGAGGCCCTGGGAATGAGACCCCAAACCTGAGTCTCAGGGCCAAATCCTGATACAGGGCAGCCTTAAGCCTGAGTAGGGTTGCCAAATCCCTCTTTGCCATCGGCGGGAAGTTTTTGGGGTGGAGCCTGAGGAGGGCAGGATTTGGGGAGGGGAGGGACTTCATTGCCATAGAGTCCAATTGCCAAAGCAGCCATTTTCTCCAGGGGATCTGATCTCTATCGGCTGGAGATCAGTTGTAACAGCAGGAGATCTCCAGCTAGTACTTGGAGGTTGGCAACCCTAAGCTGAGGAGACAGGAAGCTGGCGATTTTTCAAATTCCGTGTAAACTTACAGGCCACAACGCTCTCCTCTGTTGCCCTTTCTACAGCGCAGTCGTTGCCAGGATTGGCTCTTTACTATGCAGCACCAGCGTTCTGAAAGAATTTAAAAAGAAGGCCGAGTCTGTGTTTGGAGAGGCTGCCAGATGGAACAGAGCCATCCTACAAGAGATTGGTACCATTGCAGGTGATAACCGTAGCAGTGACCTTTTGCCTGCAGTCATGTATCTCTGAATCAGGACATCCAAGAAAAACCATTTGTGTTCAGCCAGCGGGCACTGGGAATTCCAAGTTGAAACATAATACCTAGGCATGGGTGGAGTCTTAAACCTCCCTCCCCACCATTTTCCTAACCCGAAATGTCCCCAGAGACCTGCTATTTGCCCAGCAAACTGGGCCTCCGTATACCTGGGAATTAAGTTTCAACACAGAACTTCCAGCTCAGATCTGTTATAGCGGGATCCGAGACGGGTGTGGGGTGGATTTGTAAACTGCGTAGTGCCCTGTTAGGCCCTGAGAGGTGAAACCCTGTGCTTTCCAGCATCAGACTACAATTTGATCTCTCTTAAAAGGTCCCATGAACACACAAAGCTGCCTTCTACGGAATCAGACCCTTCGTCCATCAAGATCAGTATTGTCTACTCAGACTCCAGGGTCTCAGGCAGAGATCTTTCCCACCACCTACTTGCCTAGTCCCTTTAACTGGAGATGCTGGGGATTGAACCTGGGACCTTCTGCATGCCAAGCAGATGCTCTACCGCTGAGCCACGGCCCCTCCCCTCTCAGAGTTTGCGAGTGGCATATTTTGCCTTGATAGCCACAATGTTAACCAAACTTGGGGCTATCTGGTCATAGAATTGGTACTGGTTCCACTTTACAAGCATCTTTGTAGTTCTGGATTTCAGCTCTCCGCTGCTCCATTTTATTGTTCTTTCACTAGAGTTGCCAGCCTCCAGGTGGTGGCTGGAGATCGCCCGGGATTACATCTGATCTCCGGGCAACAGTGATCAGTTCACCTGGAGAAAATGGACACTTTGGAAGGTGGTGTTATGCCCCACTGAAGTCCACAAAACAAGCACCCTATCTTCTCTCTGTGCTGTTTCTTAGGTAGCATAGGGTGCTTGGCTGTAAAGAAGGTTGAGACAGCTTGGCCAAAAATATATATTGGTAGATGGGCAGAGAAAACAGGGAGAAAGTGTACCTGTGCCTTTAAAACAGACACCATGTTTCTTAAAAGAAAATTAGATTAATCAAGGCCTTTTATGCAGGGATGTCTCCCCGCGGTCACCCGGCCGACTGCTTTGGGGCTTCCTTATCCGCCCGTCAGAGGTCGCCTCGCTTTCCCCATGCACTTTGTCGTGTTTTCCAGATGCTGTTTTAGCCCAAATCTGGAAATTGCGGGCAAAACACGCGGGGAGAGCGAGGCGACCTCTGACGGGCTGATAAGGCATGCATAATCAAAAGGAAGCCCCAAAGCAGTCGGCGGGGGTAACCGCGGAGAACCGTCCCTGCATAAAAGGCCCAAGTGTGCTTTTACAAGGTTTTGCATTTACATGAAGCAGGCACTTGTTTTCTTAGAGGCCTGATTTCCCAGCGGGGTCTGAAAATGTTTTAGAGTCAAATATTGATCAGGGGAAGCATAAGGAGGCTCTAAAATGCACATTAGCCCCACATAAGAGTCTAATCGAGACGGTACAAATGAATCTGTGCTGTGATATTTTCTCTCCTTAGCTGGTTTAAATGAGGGAGAATTAAAAGCTCTGGATGAAGAATTGATGCCCTACTTCCAGCCGGCAGCGATAAAATGCATCCCTGATGAAATGTTCAAAGTAAGTGTGTGGCTATTTCGACATTTCTCCCCGCCCCTGTCATTAGTTTTACTTACCAAATGGCGGCTGTGAACTTATTCCTTAACTTGGGAGGGGGTTACTTTTTCTCTTGTGCATATGAATAAGCAGAGGAATTGCCAAAGTGGAAAGCGCTGTCAAGTTGCAGCTTACTTATGGCGACCCCATAGGGTTTTCAAGGCAGGATACAAATCAGAGGTGGTTTGCCATTGCCTGCCTCTGCGTAGCAACCCTAGAC
Organism: Euleptes europaea; assembly: GCF_029931775.1. Lineage (NCBI taxonomy): Eukaryota > Metazoa > Chordata > Lepidosauria > Squamata > Sphaerodactylidae > Euleptes > Euleptes europaea. The sequence goes on from NC_079332.1 coordinate 10,840,036, forward strand.
TTGCTTGGAGGTCCAAGTGCAAACCAGGGCTAACCCTGCTTAGCTTCCAAGATCTGACGAGATCGGGCTAGCTGGGGCCATCCAGGTCACAACAAAGGTAGAAGATTACAATTTTCTTTCTCAAAAGAACCTAAGGTCGTTTGTGCATGGGCACTTTCACTCACATTTGCCCCTGGTCTGTCTTGGTTGTTCCTTGGAGTTATGCATGAGTTTTCTGTCCATTAGAGACGACCTCGCTGCCAGCCCTCACAAATCCCGGGACTTCCTGTCCCTCTGTTAACCCGATTCTTTCCTGTCCCCTGAGCTCAGCCTGGGTGAAATCCTCATGCTTAAGGCAAAACGTGTTATAAGCAAGCTGAGTTTCTCTCACAGCCAATTACAAAGCAGTGTGTAAAGAGGTGGGGATTCAAATACTTCCTGCTTCCTTGGAGCTCTTTCTGAGCAAAAGAAAGGCTTTTTGAAATCAAAGCTTGGATTTCTTCTCCCCTCCCTTTCAGATTGCTCCATTTTTTGTTTTTTGTTCTTAAAATGCTTTTTTATGCAGCAGTTGGGTTTGGGGGGATTTTCTCTCACAGTAAGCTTTGCAAAGTAAGCCAATTACAAAGCAGCATTTCAAGGGGCGGGGACTTGATTTGAGCTTGGAGACAGCTGGTGCATAGATTCCCAACAGGAAAACGTGGGTCCAGCGAGCAACGAACCTCAGGTAAAACTCCTATGCATAAACGACATAAGATAGCACATGCAGTTCCCTCTCCTCACTTTTTGTGTGTGTAAAGTGCCATCAGGTCGCACCTGATGCCCTGTTTGCCACACTGGCTGCGTACATGAATGTATAAAGTCTTGTAAAGGGTGCGTGTTAAAGCAGAAGGCTTTTCTTCCTCTCAGTGGCAAATAACTAGAATCCACCTCTGCGTAATCTGGGATTTAAAGGGCACGACGTGCCGAAAAGCCTTCAGTCTTGCCACTTTTTACAAATGAAACCTTGGAAATCTTCCCGGGGGGGGGGGGATAATTTAAAAAGAAGGCAGCGGCGGGAGTTCAGGCCTACAGCCGTTTGTGATGCAGAAGGTGCCAAGAGCGTCCTGCCTGGCGGGAGAGAATTTCTTTTAAAAGAGAGTAATTCTCCAGCAAAATCAAGAGCACAGCAGAAAAGCGTTCGTCGGGGCAGTTATCACAAATGGGTGTCACTGTTCTGCACGGAAATATAATTACTGTACTGTTATAATAACAGTGTACGGGGTTTTTTTGTTTTTTAGAAGGGCTTAATAATGCAGCCACGCTTAGTCAGATTATTTTGCACCGGATGGAGGGATCCGCTTGCGAGGCAGGGCTTGACGTCCTTTCATTTCAGTGTCACTTGTGTAACGCTGCACTTTGCAAGCGAGGGTGAAGACAGATGGCTTCGACTTCCAAAGTGAGGCGAGAGGAAGGGAGAGGCACGAGGGGGATAAATGGCTGGGAACTGCAGACTGTATAAAGCCAATCTCCCTGTGTGTGTTTTGAACCAATATTTTGAACCTGTCTGCCCTCCTTGTAGACAGGCAGACTGCACGCGCCTTTGGGAATCTATGACTGGATCCCCCTGGGAGAGGGGGGGATTTTAGTAGGGATGCCAACCTCCAGGTGGGACCTGGGGTCCTCCAGAATTAGAGCTCATCTCCAGGCAATAGAGATCAGTTCCCCTGGAGAAAAAGGGCTGCTTTGGAGGATGGACTCTATGCCTTTGTACCCTGCTGAGGTCCGTCCTCCCCAGGTCGGGTTGCCAACTTCCAGGTGGTTAGAAAATTAGTACAGAAACAGGCTGATAACAATATGTAATGACAAAAGTATATTGAATGTAACAATGTGCCACCAAGCCAATTGCATATATACAACAAAGTATTTCCCAGTTCTGGGTGTATAACAATGTGCTAACAAGCCAATTGTATATGTACAACAAAGTATTTCTCAGTCCTGGTACAGTAACAATCAATCCGAGGTCGATGTCTTCAAGTGAAGAAGGGTAGAAAGGGATACGATCGTTTCAATTCTTCCTCAGTCCCGTTTCTGTACAAATATGTATATATTACAATAAACAATCTCTTATAAATGTTCTCTCAAGTGACTTAAACAATATAAATATAGATATATTTACATATATTGATTTCAAAATGTACTCATTTCAATATAAGCTTCTGTAGCTTCAAAATTCTCATAGACTTTTAAGCATCACCCTTTTAGGGACAAAATAGCAACCATGTGTATTTTTTAGCTTATCTATTCCAACACCGCCCTGACCTGGATGGCCCAGGCTAGCCTGATCTCGTCAGATCTCAGAAGCTAAGCAGGGTCAGCCCTGGTTAGTATTTGGATGGGAGACCACCAAGGAATACCAGGGTTGCTGCGCAGAGGAAGGCACGTTAGTCTCTTGCCATGAAAACCCCAAAAGGGGTCGCCATAAGTCGGCTGCGACTTGACAGCACTTTACACACGCACACACACACACACACACACACACATTCCAACACCAGGATATCGATCCTTAGGTAATGGTGCAGAGGTGTTGATTTTTGATTGCTAACTTCCAGATGGTGGCTGGAGATCCCCCCATTATTACAGCTGATCTCCAGACTCCAGAGATCAGTTCCCCTGGAGAAAATGGAAGCTTTGGAGGGTGGGTTCTATGGCACTGTACCCCCACTGATCCTGTGGACCTGGCAGGGCAATCCTGAAGAGGGTTACATCTTTCTTAGTCCACTGACTTCAGCGGATTTAGAAGGGTGTAACGCTGCTTAGGATAGCACAGTCCCTTCAGCTATGTTGGCTAATGAGAAAGCTGCTGGGGCTGGTTTTTCTTCCAGCATGGTGTAGTGGTTAACAGCAGTGGTTCGGAGGGTGGACTCTAATCTGGAGAACCGGCTTGGTGTCCCCACTCCTGCACCCGAAGCCAGCTGGGTGACCTTGGGCCAGTCACAGCTCTCTTAGAGCTCTCTCAGCCCCACCTACCTCACAGGGTATCTGTTGTGGGGAGGGGAAGGAAGGCGATTGCAAGCCTGTTTGAGTCTCCCTTAAGTGGTATAGAAAGTCAGCATATAAAAACTAACTCTTCTTTTCTTTTCTTCCATTTTTTTCTTTAAAAAAAAAATTGTTTAGGAACTCTCCCCGGAACAAATAGCCCACCTCGGCCCCGAAAACGCAGCTGTGGTTACGGAGTCCCAGCGTCAACAGCTCGACGATTCGCAGCTCCAGAGTCTGCTTCTGGCGCTAGACGGAGCCCGAACAAGCGTCCGAGACGTTCCCCTCTGGGAAAGCACGGCTTGGCCCACCTACACGCCAGCTCTGAGCGGTGAGTACATCTCGCCCCTGGCTCGGGTTGCTATGTTACGGCCGCGTTTGGATGAGACTGGGTTCAGAAAGAAACATCAGCCCGCTTTCCTTTGCGTGGCTGTCTCTTCGAGGGCTCCTGGGAATAATCGAGCCCCGTGCAGGGAAGTTGTTTTTCTCTCATCAAACAGGTACAGAGGCAGCTCCTCGACGCTGCATGACGGTCATAATTTGTCCCTTATTTGTGTTCGCCTCATTATGTGGAACCCATATGGTGAGAACGCTCTTAATTAATACAGTAACGGCAGTGGCTTACAACTAGAAAGCAGGCTGCGGTATGAACAACCACATGAACACATGAAGCTGCCGTCTACTGAATCAGACCCTCGGTCCATCAAAGTCAGTCTTGTCTAAGGCTCCAGGGTCTCAGGCAGAGGTCTTAAACATCACCCACTTGCCTAGTCCCTTTAACTGGAGATGCCGGGGATTGAACCTGGGAACCTTCTGCATGCCAAGCAGGTGCTCTACCACTGAGCCACTGGCCCTCCCCTAAACACGGTGTTTACCTCTAGGCAGAAGATAATAAGGCCCTCAGTTTGCAAGATCTGAGCAAGGCTGTTAAGGATAGGACTTTTGGAGGACACTGATCCATAGGGTCGCCATCCGTCAGAAGCAACTTGACAGCGCTTCACAGAGAAGATAATTCCCCTGCCATGTACGGTTGTTTCTTAAGGGATAAACGAGACCAGAGATGCTGGAAAATTTGTAATCAGATCTTCACAGCTTAAGAAAAAAAAACAAGAAAACATTTTTATTCTGTCTCTCCCTCCAGGGAGCTCAGAGCAGAGTTCGTGGTTCTTTTTCTCCTCCGTTGCCTCCTCACAACAACCCTGTGTGGTAGGTTAGGCTGAGAGTATGTGACTGACCCAAGGTCACCCAGGGTGATTTGATGCTTGTGGATTTGAGCTCGAGTATTCCAGAGGAGGAGAGTGTTATGGATACTGTGCACCACCAAAAAGACAAATCAGTGGGTTTTAGATCAAATCAAGCCTGAACTGACCCTAGAAACTAAAATGACTAAACTGAGGCTGTCGTACTTTGGACATAGTATGAGAGGACAGGAGTCACTGGAAAAGGCAGTCATGCTAGGAAAAGTTGAAGGCAGAGGAGAACAGGAAGACCCAACAAGAGATGGATCGGCCCTGTAAAGGAAGCCACGGCCCTCAGTTTGCAAGACCTGAGCAAGGCCGTTAAAGATAGGGCCGTTTTGGAGGACATTGATTCATAGGGTCGCCATAAATCGGAAGCGACTTGACGGCACTTAACACACATCCTAGATCCTGGTCTGATACTCTAACTGCTAACCCTGCATTGGTGTAGCCGAGAGGGGATTGTGGTTGTGAATCAGACCACAGGGCAGGGGAGAAGGCGTTTAACCCGCACACGTACACACCCTGTGCGTAGTTTCATTTGTAGAAACAGACTCCTTCCTCCATGGTTTTATTCACTCCTGGGGAGTCAAGCAAAGAGAAAATGCTTGCTATTTTCCTTTTCTGGGGCTAATTGCAACCTTGTGGTGGGGGGGAGGGATTCTATGTTAGTCCGTTTGGAAAGACCATGTGGGAGGGAAGAGTTAAGCACCTGGCCCCCAGTGTCATAGTCACAATCTGAATGTGGGGAGGGGGAGATACAGGTCAGAGTGGCAACGTCTGTTTAAAAGATGCTGGGAAGATCCAGTTGCAGTTTACCCAGAATTCCTTCTGGCTTGTCCCTTTGTTTTATTGCATTGAAACTGGCTGATTTAAAAAAAAAACACAAAACCAAATCTAAAGCAGCTCACTCCCTTAAAGGCTCTATGCTTTCTTGGGCGGGGAAAAAGGGGCTACAGCGGTCAAGAATTGATGGTGGTGTCCTTGGGACCCAAAATTACTCACTCTGAGATTTTTCTCCTTTTTGGGGGGCAACATTCTGGTTGTCGGAGAGTCGTACTACCGCAGAGAACCGTCACCCGAGCTGGCACAGATAGAATCAAAATCAGATTTCCGTGTCCTCTTCATGCCCGATCACCCTGCAAGGGTTATTACCTCGAGAGGCTGCGGGTGCTGCTGCTGGCGGTTCTCCCTTTGGGTTCCTCCCCAGCTAAAACAGCTGTCAGATGACGGTTGAACTTCATTATCCTCGATTCAGGAGAGCGCCGAGGAAGCTCTCGTTTCCCAGCTGAAGTGGTGCTCTTCGTTGTCATGTGCTTTTTCAGGTTCGCCCTTCTCCTACAGCTTCAGTTTCTGGGTGTGCTCTCTCTTTGCCCTCTGTGCCGCTTCCTGAATGTGCTGACCACTGGCCCAGCTCACAGTAAGCATGGTTTTTTTCCTCTTAAAAGATTCTGTGTGGTCGTTTAAGCATGGGTACTTTCACTCACGTTTGCCCACGGTCTCGGTTGTTCCTTGGAGTTATGCATGAGTTTTTCGTCCATTAGAGATGACCTTGCGACTAGCCCTCGCACTGTCCAGGTCTTCCCATTCCTCTGTTAACCCGACTCTTCCATCTTCCCTGAGCAAAGCCTGGGTGAAATCCCCATGCATAAGGCAAAGTGTGGGACCTGCAAGCTTAATTTCTCTCACAGCCAATTACAAAGCAGCATGTCCAGAGGTGGGCATTCAAATACATCCTGCTTCCTTGGAGCTCTTTCTGAGCACAAAAAAGGCTTTTTAAAACCGAGGCTTGGATTCCCCCCCCCCCCCGCTCCTTTCAGATTGCTCCTTTTTGTTGTTGTCCTTGTTGTTGTTGTTCTTAAAATGCTTTTTAATGTAGCAATTGGGTTGGGGGGATTTATCTCGCAGTAAGCACTATTGAGTCCCGTGGCGCAGAGTGGTAAGCTGCAGTCCTGCAGTCCAGGCTCTGCTCATGACCTGAGTTCGATCCCAACGGAAGTTGGTTTCAGGTAGCCGGCTCAAGGTTGACTCAGCCTTCCATCCTTCTGAGGTCGGTCAAATGAGTACCCAGCTTGCTGGGGGTAAAGGAAAGATGACTGGGGAAGGCACTGGCAAACCACCCCATAAACAAAGTCTGCCTAGAAAACGTCGGGATGTGACGTCACCCCATGGGTCAGGAATGACCCGGTGCTTGCACAGGGGACCTTTACCTTTACTTAAGTGACTGCAGTGTGGTGTAGTGGTTAAGAGCAGTGGTTTGGAATGGTGGACTCTGATCTGGAGAACCGGGTTTGATTCCCCACAGGGGACCTTTACTTTTTTTTTAAGCACTACAAGTAAGCCAATTAAAAAGCAGCATTTAAAGGGGTGGGACTTGATTTGAGACTGCTGGTGCATAGATTCCCAACAGGAAAATGCGGGTCCAGCAAGCAACGAACCTCAGGTAAAATTCTTGTGCATAAATGACCTATGTTAACAGTGCCAGATAATTCACTTGCAAATGGCATCATTTGCAGAGGGAAACGCTTTGTTAGGATACTGCAGCCTCACAGTTTGCACTGATGGGGAGCCCGCCTGTAAGCCACCTCTGTGACAAAAATCATGACAGCGATACCACAGGCTTCATGACAATGATGTCACTGCTGTGATGGAATTATGACAACGCCAGCCTTACAACAAAAACTGGGACGTTTGGAAGACTCTAGAACTGTGCCTGATCTGTTAGCCAAATCCAGCCTGACTGCCAGGAATCCTGGAAGTCGTCAGCATAACGGTGTTTGGCTCGTGAATAGACTAGGGTTGCCAACCTCCAGGCGGGGCCTGGAGATATCCTAAAAATGCAGCGTATATTTTATTGTATTTATAGTCCGCCTTTCTCACAGGGAGTCAAGGCAGATTACACATGGCGAGTCAGTACGATTGGCAAAATTGTGTAAGCAAATAAATAAAAATATCTGTTTGATACCAGCTTGACCATTCTGGCTGCCATTGAAGAGCTGTTGGGTGCCGAGAATTCTGTTTGGGGTCTCTTAATGCCCCACGCAGAATTCCAGATCCTGGAAAGAGGCATGGCTGTTAAATCGGTATATGTTATGTGGTGTAGGTAACAGCGTAAGAGTTTCCAGCTTATCGAGGCAGGTGCCCTAATTTCCAAACCGCCTTTTAGAAATTAAAAACAGTCAGGTCCTCATTTGATGTACATTTTCTTCCCGCCCTCTCCTCCGCCTTGGTTTGTTTTCTACAGGTCCGCAGCTCACGCGGGGAAATTTCTTCTGGAAAAACCTATCAGACTATCGACACTGAGAAAATAAAAGACTGCAGCTCTCCCAGATGTACCTAGCTGTGTGTCCCAGAGATACGCTAAAGTGACTTCTTCGTTTTCCCTGCTACCAAGGCCGAAAGACGTCGCTCGCGATGGCCGTTAATGACTTACGAGGCATTGCAAAAGTAGCGTAAAGATTAATAAGAGATTATCAATTACCTTTTAGATAAAATAATCAGGACCATACATTCTCACTTTAAAGGTTCTGAAATTTACCTTGCTCCGTTCAAAGTGTGATCAATGAGGAACAGCATGCATGTAGAATCAGAGTTGGAAGGGGGCCATAGAGGCCATCTAGTCCAACTCCCTGCTCAATGCAGTATCAGCCTAGAGCATCCCTGACGATTGTTTGTCTAGCCTTTGCTTAAAGACTGCCCTTGAGGGGGAGCTCACCACCTCCCTAGGAAGCTGATTCCACTGTTTATGCATCGTCCTCCTGTATCAAGAATGCCCCGGAAGTAGAAAACTAACAGAGCAGGCTGTGCTAGAGTCTTCTCCCTGATGCACTAGTGTTTTTACCTGCAGGGTGGGTATCATTTGGGGGAATGTTCCAACATGTTCATCCAGCTGCTGCTTGAAGACTGCCAGTGAGAAGGAACATATCGTGCCTTAGGCTGTCGAATGTAGCTCAGGGCATATAGATCTGTAAGTTGTTGGGAGACAGGATCCTTAGTTCCATGGGCCACTGGTGTAATGAACAAATTTTTTTATGCTCATATCTTACACACTGTTACTTATTTCCTACTGTGTTCAACGGGGCTTATTTCCGGGTAACCCTGCATGACAGTGAAAGCTGAAACTGCTGTAGCACCGTTATATACAATGGTGTTATTTGCCTTCATAAGATCACTAAAGGCAAGAAACACAGCTCAGAGTTGCTATCAGAACAGAGTTGGTTTTTACATGCCGACTTTCTCTACCACTTAAGGGAGACTCAAACCAGCTTACAATCACCTTCCCTTCCCCTCCCCACAACAGACACCCTGTGAGGGAGGTGGGGCTGAGAGAGCTCTAAGAGAGCTGTGACTAGCCCAAGGTCACCCAGCTGGCTTCGTGTGTAGGAGTGGGGAAACCGACCCGGTTCACCAGATCAGAGTCCACCACTCCAATTAAAATAATATGTACAATGGGTCTGTGCAGTTTCTCATAAATCAACAATGTTTTAGGGAGATCAGTATTGTCAGATATTTAGCAACAGCTTGGGTTGTTTCTTGATCAAGATCTGCTAATAATAACGATACCACCCAGGACTTGAGAGGGAGCTGATATCTAGACAAAATAGGACTAATCCAGAGAGCTCTGGAGGTTTCCCCCCAGTGTGTTTTCATTAACTGTTGCTTTTTTTAGCAGTCCGGCTGTGAGTTTCTTGTTTTAAAGGTGACCTGTCTTAGGGTGTACATTTTATAATTGCTATGATTATATTTTGTAAAAAAAAATTCAACTGAATTAGATTTGGGTTGCAGCAGCACTGGGGAATGGCCTATATTAGCTTTTTCAAGGGACCAACACGTGGAAATCAAGAAAGCAGGTGACACTATGGAAGCAAACGCCTTTTGGGAAACAGGGCTTCCAGCACTTTTATTATGTCAAGTGATCATTTAACTCATTGCAAGAGACTTTGTTAGAAATTCTGTCTTTGCTGACCTGGGTTTGGGATGAGAAGTGAGAACCATGCGTTTGGAAATACTGGGCAAATCCTGCACAGCTTTGTAACAGTTAAAACTCTTTCTCATTGAAGCAAAAAATGAATTATCCTGGCTATGAGATGAAAATTTTGAATGCAGTTCAGTCATTAGGGATGAAACTGTGTGTCATCTTCAAAGTTCTTTAATTATTTTTTAGGCTGTTTTAAAAATAAAACCCCCTGCTGCCTTGCTTTTCCCTTTCCATGTCTTTTTATTGTACAGTGGGAAACAATAGAGAGGGGAAAGCTGTTGTTTATGACCTCCCTTTTAAATGAATGAAAGACAAATTCAGATAGCTGTCTCAGAGTCTTCTCTCGTACTGCAGGTAATAAATTTGCTGTTCCCTAGTTGAGAAGATGATAGAATGCCCGGTTGATGCTTTTAGTCTTTTATGCATGGCTGTTTCACTCGCCATCACCCCTCTGACAACTACAGGTCTTTGTTTTGATTGTGCGTGCCGTTTCCGACCGTCAGAGGTCGCCTCGCTCTCCCCCTGTGTTTCCGTACATTTTGCCTGCGTTTTCCAGAGACTTGTTGTATCTCGACTTTGAAGACGTGGGCAAAAGGCGGGGGAAACGCAGGGGGAAAGCGAGGCGACCTCTGACCGTCGGAAACGGCACGCACAATCCAACGCCCCGAAATCGTCAGAGGAGTGACGGTGAGTGAAACAGCCATGCTTAAAAGACCTTTATTTATTTGGACTACACAAACCCCATTCATGTTTTAGTTCGCAATGGGCTTCTTTTGATTCTGGCATTATTCTTTTGATCCCAGGAGCGTGTGAAGCTGATTGCTGAGAGCCCTGCCCCCTACACACGAAGCTGGAGATCAGTTGTAACAGCAGGAGATCTCCAGCTACTACCTGCAGGTTGGCAACTCTATTGATCCCAATAGAGGCATCTAGAAAATGGCACCGGAAATGGCTTTCTAACATGTAGACTACCATATACACCCACACGCCCATTCTCACAAGACATTCTTTCGTGCCCCAAAAACGAAATCTCCAGGTCAAGAATCACACGAGAATCACTTCCAAGAGAAGCAACCAAAGGAATGGCCGCGATCTGCCTCTCTGACCTTCCGGAGGATGAGCTGATGTCTTAGACACCACACCTGCTCTGGCCTAGAAAAAGTACGCTGCTACTATCCCATCCAGCCCTCATAATTTTCTACTCCTGGATGATAAGGGCTGTGGCTCAGTGGCAGAGCCTCTGCTTGGCATTCAGAAGGTCCCAGGTTCAATCCCTGGCACCACCAGTTAAGGGGACCAGGCAAGGAGGTGATGTGAAAGACCTCGGCCTGAGACCCTGGAGAGGGGCTGTGGCTCAGTGGCAGAGCCTCTGCTTGGCATGCAGAAGGTCCCAGGTTCAATCCCCGGCACCACCAGTTAAGGGGACCAGGCAAGGAGGTGATGTGAAAGACCTCTGCCTGAGACCCTGGAGAGCCGCTGCCGGTCTGAGTAGACAATACTGACTTTGATTGGCCAAGGGTCTGATTCAGTATAAGGCAGCTCAATGCCACTTACTTCTGAGTAAACGGGAATGCCCTGTCAACTCACAGTAAAGATGCACGCACAAATAATAAATCAAACATTTTAATTAAATGCGTCTAATGAGTATAGGAACGCATGCCAAAAGTAAAAGAAATTGAATAACAGTGGGTACACGCGTTATCTTTTAAGGGGAAAAAAAAAAACCTGATGCTGTTTTTTTAAAAAAGGGAAAAGAAACCGAGAATCTTTTGTTAAAGCTTGCTACGCGCAGGCGCGCTGCAGCCCACCGAGCTCGAACCCTAGGGGACAGCCGACGGGGAGGGGAGGGCGGAGGGAGAGAGAGAGAGAGAGAGAGATCAAGAAGGGCGATGTGCGCCTGCGCGGGCAGCGCTCGCCTTCGCCTCCTTTCCCTCCCCGCCCAGAGGGGAGGCGTGGCCTCTCTCGCTCGCCGTCCCCCCTCCCCGCCCGCTCGCGCGCTCCCTCGCTCTGTCTCCTTTTCCCGGCGTGCCCCGCGCCCTCGCTGGCTGCGTGTGGCCACGTCCCTGGGCCACGTCGCTCGGTGCCCGCTGCGCTCTCGCCATCTTCGGTCGGCTCCCCGGCGCTGCCTGGCCTCCCCCGCCCGCCGCCGCCATGAACATCTTCCGCCTCACCGGGGACCTGTCCCACTTGGCGGCCATCATCATCCTGCTCCTCAAGATCTGGAAGACCCGCTCGTGCGCCGGTGCGTTGTGAGGGGGGCGCTGAGGGGCGAGGCCGGCGGCTGTGGGGGTGGGGCGGATAGGCCGGCGGCCGTTAAGGGGCGGCTATTTGGGGGTGGGGGAGGACGGCTGCTGTTGTGGGGCGGCTATTGGGGTGGGGGAGGCCGGCTGCTGTTGTGGGGCGGCTATTGGGGTGGGGGAGGCCGGCTGCTGTTGTGGGGCGGCTGGCTGCTGTATTGGGGCGGCTGCTGTTGGGGGGAGACTGTTGTGGGTGGGCTGCTGGGGGGAGGAGGCCGGCTCTTGTGGGGGGGGGGGAGGCCGGCTCTTGGGGGGCGGCTATTGGGAGGCTGGCTCCTGTTGGGAGGCGGCTATGGGGGGGCAGGTTGGCTGTTGCTGGGGGGGAGGCTGCTGGGGGCGAGGCCGGCTGCTGTTGGGGGGGGGGGAGGCCGAGCCCCTCCACGCAGCTTTCCCTCGCACCTTTCCCGAGGAATTATCTCTCTCTCTCTCCCCACCCCGAAAAAGGATTTTGAGCTGTGTGTTTTGGAGATTTCTTAGGGCTAGTTTTTGTTTTGTTTTTTGGGGGGGAATAATCTAGGTCTGTCCCCTGTTCTTGGAAAGTGGGGTGGGGGCCTATTTCAAGCTCTTGGGGTTAGGGGTCCCCCTAGATCAGCTTTTGGGGGTGGGGGGGGGAGGAAGGTGTTTCTGAGTCAGCCCTGCCTACCACCCGGGGAGGTGTCAGTTTTGAAGCATCTGGTTTTGTTCCGGGGGGGGGGGGAAGGCATTTTTAAAGTGTGATCCCCATATTACTAAACCAGAGGGGTGAGGGGACCTTTTGAAGCTTTTAGGAGCTACTGGGGGCAAGGTAGTGCCTTCTGGAGGTGGGCAGTGGGTGGGCATTTCTAGGCTTGCCCCGTGAAAGGGGGGAAATGTTTTATTTGAAGCTGTTGGGGGGGAGGTCTCTGTGGTAGGGGACTTCGCTCCTGTGGGGACGGCCTGTTTCCCACAATGGGTGGTGTCAGTTTTGAAGCATCTGAGATTGGGGGTGGGTGGGCGTCCTGAGCCTTTTATGGGGGGGGGGCTTCTGGTTTTGCAGGTGGGGAAGCTATTTGAAGGTCTGACCTGTTCTCTGTATTCTTAAACAGCAGAGGTACTTACGGATCTTTTGGGGGCTGTTGAGAGAAAGTAGAGCTTTCTGTAGGGGGTCTGATTTGCCCCGGGTTCTTGCAAGGTGGGATGGTATTGCCGTTGAAGCTTCTGGGATTATGGGGGCGGGTAGAGCCCTGGGTGAGGGGGTCCAGTTGTTTTCGGGGAGGCCTCTAGGGTTGCCCCCTCCTCTTGAAAGATAGTGTGGTGTTCCCTTTGAAGCTTCTGGTGTTGATAATGGGGCTGGTTGATGCAGACACATTTCTTAGTTAGCCCTCTTATGTTCTTGCAAGGTGGAGTAATGTGGCTTTTGAATCACCAAGGATACCATTTTCCGGTGAGAGTGGGATTTGGGGGGGTATTCCTCAGGCTTTCCTGGATGTTCCCTCTGCTTAAAAGGTGGTGTGATGCTTTGTTCTCAGGATCAACCTTGAAGCACTAGTATATAGTGCTTGCTTTAAAAAAAAAAGTTGAATTGCTGGGAGGTTGAAACTAATGTGAGAGGAGCTTGGGGTGAGAGGGATTTGTAGGACTCCTCTTGGCCATTCTATTTGGAGGAGGTGTAGTCCACTTGGAGGGGGGTTTGAAGAAAAGGCATTCCTAAAGCTGCTCAATGTTCTCCAAAGGAAGAGTAACTTTTGCACAAGTGAGGCACTTTCAAAGTTAATTTTGAAGCACTGCCTGATAACGTTCATTTTAAAAAGAAGGTGGGGGGAGATGGATTTATGCAACCGAGGTCATCCATTCTCCTTGGGGCTGTAAGACAAGAGGATTCCGTGGGGTGGAGAAATACTTATAGTAATTTAATGGCACAGATACAGAGAGATTCTATAGTACAGGTGAAATTGAAGCTGAGAGAATTTGGATGCTTGGGGAGAGGTCAACATCCAGGCAGTCTGACTCTTCAGTAATGAGGCATGTACAGGTCAAATAAATTTGTCCTCCTTTTTGCTGTCAAAAAGAGCCCAGTAGTGTGATGTAGCTAAGGAGATGCAATAGGAGAAATTTCCTAGTGCAGCACAAAGCAGAATTATGTGTCTGCTCTAATGGAACTGCAAGACGCGTGAAACATTTTTCTATACTTGTTCTTTATGAAGGTGATATGAATTAACTTACTGGCAAGCAAAAGGGAATTGCTTTTTGCAGACTACAGCTTTTCCTAGAGATTGGTGGGCCGGGAGGGGAATTGCCATGGGCAAGAAATAAAACATTATTCTGAAGTACCTGAAGCTGCTGTTTTTTCCCCCCATTTTCCCAAATACGCTTTGTTGCTTTATCTAACAGCAATCCTGTGCAAAGATCCCCTTTTCATGTCAAATGAGAGTTGTTGGCCAGCTCCAGAAGCCACGACTCCTCAGTTACTGAAACTTTTCTCTTTTTAGATTTGATCACGGTTATTTGCAGTCATTATATTCGAAAGGGTTACGTGGTGACCCGGCAGGGTTTTTCAGCACTTGGCAAAGCTCTCTGACTTGCGTTGCCAACTGCAGTTGAAAATTGGAAGCAAATGACTGAATCAAGGCACGAAGAGAATAGGCTCTCAATTGGGATTCCTGGCCTAGTCTGACGTGGCAGCTAACCGAAGGTGTGGCGGAGCTGCCTGGGAGAGAGATGTCAGTTGTATTCTTGCTCCGTCTTTTGTGACGGTTTCTTAGACGCAGTGAATATTTCTCCGTGCTGAGCAATTGTGTTTTGGGAAGCCTTTTATGCCAACAAGGTTGTTAGTGTCAGAATTACCTTGGGGAAGGAGCAAGTGCTATTCTGCAGCTTCTGTGCTTTAATATATTTTTGTTTGAAGCCAGCAAGTCAAATAAAAAAAATGCATTTGGTATACACCTAGACTACTTTTTTGCTTTGACCACCACTACAGTTTATAGCCAAATAACATAAAACTTGAGGAGGGGTCATGTCTCAGTGGTACAGCATCTGTTGTATACAGGAGGTCCCAGGTTATATCCCTGGCATCTCCAGTTAAAGGATCAGGTAGCAGGTGATGTGAAAGATCTCCACCTGAGATCTTGGGGAGCAACTGAAGGTCTGAGTAGACATTACTGACTTCAATAGGCCGATGGGCTGATTCAGTATAAGGTGGCTTCATGTGTAACTAGAAATCATTTAAACAATAAATAGAGGAAGCTGTTCCCCCCATGGTTGCCAGCATTTTAGTGTAGGCCACCATTTGAGAAATATTTGTATACCACTCTTCTGACAAACACTCCAAGTGGTAATAAGCCCTCAGTTGTAAGTCAGAAGCTTTCAGGAAGAGGTAGGTTAGTTTGAAAGGTCCCCAGGGATCATGTGGTCACTCACATGGTGTAGTGGTTAGGAGCGGCGGACTCTAATCTGGAGAACAGGGTTTGATTCCTCACTCTTCCACATGAGCGGCAGACTCTAATCTGGAGAACAGGGTTGGTTTCTCCACTCCTGCACATGAAGCCTGCTGGGTGACCTTGGGCTAGTCACAGTTCTCTCTGAACTCAGCCCCACCTACCTCTCAAAGTGTCTGTTGTAGGGAGAGGAAGGGAAGGAGATTGAAAGTTGGTTTGATTCTCCTTAAAAGGTAGAGAAAATCGGCATATAAAAACCAACTCTTCTTTTTCTTCAACTCCTGGGTGAGCACATTCCGCAGGTGCGGGGCAGCAGCAGAGGGCCCTGCCTTTGGAACCCGGCCATCCACGTCGCCTTAAGGCTGATTTTCTATGGAAGGTGCCGCATGCAGATCTCAGGTCTTGGATTGGACAGTAAAGTTGGAGGCAGTCCTTCCGGTACTCATGATCCAGGCTGTTTGGGGCTTAAAGGTCAAAAGCCAGCACAACGTTTTGGGGCCCTGGGAACCATTTGGAAGCCAGCGTAGATAGCAGAACACTGGCTAACCATCACGGCAGTGCATCCCAGCAAGGTCACAAGGTGCTGTGTTCTGTACCAGTTTTGCTTCTGAACTGTCTTCAGGGGCAGCCATCATAAGACGCACAGCAGAAGTCAAGTCTGGATGTTACTAAGGCATGTGTAACTGTGGCACGGTCAGCTTTGGGGGGAAAGGGCTTTCTGGGAACTGTCAGCTGTTGTTTATCCGAGTACAGGGCAGAGTCCAAAAGCACCTTCCAGCTGCAATGCCAGACACTTTGCCGAGTGTAGCCCCCCACCCCCGTAGCTTATCCTGCATAAATAATCCGATTCTGAGCTGGCTTTCTGTGTCTGAACTCTGCATTAAATCTGGCACTGGGATGGTGGTTATTTTCTCTTTGCGTTCATATGATCAAGCGGAGCACCTTACAAATAGCAGTGCTGGAAAGAGAAGAGAACGCTATCTGCTGGCAAGGCGGATCAGTCACAGTTGACTAATCGCCTGGTATTCTACTGGAGCCAATTTTTAAAGCCACAGGCTCCAGTTATTGCAGATAAGTAGTTGGGAGTTTGGGGGAAAAATTGGTGGGTCTCCTTGCAGGCAGATTAGGTGAGAACTGTTGTTTGTTAGGGCAGGCTGTGAATGTAATAATAATAATAAGAGTTGGTTTTTATATGCAGACTCTAATCACTTAAGGAAGAATCAAAACCAGCTTACAATCACCTTCCCTTCCTCACAACAGACACCCTGTGAGGGAGGTGGGACTGAGAGAACTGTAACTAGCCCAAGGTCGCCCAGTTCACCAGATTAGCCTCCGCCACTCATGTGGAGGAGTGGGGAATCAAACCCTGTTCTCCAGATCAGGGTCCATCGCTCCAAACCACCGCTCTTCACCACTACACCATGCACCATACAGCCCAATCCTATGCATGTTTACCTGGGAGTAAGCCTCACTCAACTCGGTGGAGCTTTTGAAAAGGTAAGGAGGGTAGGCTTTCTGCTCCAGGCCTCCACCTTCCCAAGGCCAGCTGATTGTGGTCAGCAACAGGCTGGCAGTGGCCTTAGGGATAACTTTTAAAATAGAGATCTAGGCTAAGTTTGTTGTTGTCGCACAGTCTTCCAAGTGTTTTCCCCCTGCCTTTTAGCCTGGGAAGGCCACCAGGTTTCCTCTTCTATGCTTGACTGTACAGCCCACAGGTAGGGTAGCGGCTTGGATCTGAGCAGGGGTGTGTGGGTCAGTGGGAACTGCTCTTCCGGACAAGTCTGCCCTCCTAGGAGAACTCAGGTTGGAGGTGAGCAAGACACACACACCCCGAGCCTTTGCTGCTGTCCCACACCCAAAGTGCTGGGAGGGACAAAATGGACCACTCCAGCTGATGGCTCTTCAGTATGCCCCACCAACACCTTGGAGCTCCTGGGGTCTGGTCCTTCGTTGCCAGCTGTGTTGGGTGGAAAGGAAATGCTGGTTGCTAGGTGAGGTGCTCAGAGATGGTGAGGGGGCATCTCGCCATCTGTAGGAAGGCTCATCGCCAGATTTCGCTACATGGTCGCTTCCCCTTTGACCCTTTTCGTTTCCTGTCTGTCCTGGATTCCATTTGAATTCGTTCTCCTCCTGGGATGTTTGTGTTGTATCGGTAATATTAGCAAAGAAATAAAGACCGTGCAGTTGAAAAAAAAAAAAAAAAGATCCCCAGGTTGACTTACAAACTAGCCTGGAGCAATATTTTCAATTAAAAAACGATAGAAAAGACTGTGCAGGAGCCAATAAATCACTAATGTCCAACAAAGTAATAGGTAAAAGGAGCCAGCAAGAGGCCCGCATTCGATGCCTCATTAATCAATTCACCCCAGAGTCCTCTGGGATAGAAGTACTGATCTAAAAGCCACCAGGCTCAAGGTCACCCACCTTATGTGGAGAGTGTCACACCCTGTGGACTGCCACAGAAACGCCACTTTGTCCATCACAGGTGTGAGGGGAGGAATAGAAGAAGAATAAGAATTGGCTTTTATATGCTGTCTTTCTCTACCACTTAAGGAAGAATCAAACCAGCTTACAATCACCTTCCCTTCCCCTCCCCACAACAGACCCAGTGAGGTAGGTGGGGTTGAGAGAGCACTGTGACTAGCCCAAGGTCACCCAGCTGGCTTCATGTGTAGGAGTGGGGAAACCAACCCGGTTCACCAGATCAGCCTCCGCCACTCATGTGGAGGAGAGGGGATCAAATTTGGTTCTCCAGATCAGACTCCACCGCTCCAAACCACTGCTCTTAACCACTACGCAACACTGGCTCTCCATACTGGGCCTTGGTGCAATAACCTCAGGTAATAACTTCTTTTCAGGCAGTTGAGCTCTGTGGTGTTTGACTTTCATCCCACATAACTAACAATTTCAAACTCCCAGGCTTAGTCGTGTGGTATCCGCCATTTTTGTTGTTGTTACAGCGCGCTAAGATGCACAACATCACATGCTGGGATGCTTTTTTCGCATTCAGCTGTATGGGACAGAGCTAATGATCAGGGAAATGTGATAATGATGCCCTGCATCATCATGAGCGGTCCCATCTTGAACAGAGTCGCAACCTTCAGTGGACCCAGAAGAGTGTAACTGTGTTCACACAGCACTGGAGATTCTTGTGATCAGGTGTATTTTGCCTACGATGAGATGCAGGCCTTCCTTAATGAGCCTGCTATTCTGTCACGTCCATTGTGTACCTTAAGGGCTGTGTATCACCCACCAGATGGCAGAGACTCTGTCACACTTTTGAACACATGAACACGTTAAGTTGCCTTATACTGAATCAGACCCTTGGTCCATCAAAGTCAGTATTGTCTACTCAGACTGGCAGCAGCTCTCCAGGGTCTCAGGCAGAGGTCTTTCACATCACCTACTTGCCTGATCCCTTTAACTGGAGATGCTGGGGATTGAACCTGGGACCTTCTGCATGCCAGGCAGATGCTCTACCACTGGGCCACGGTCCCTCCCCAAACATGAAGCTGCCTTATACTGAATCAGACCTTGGTCCATCAAAGTCAGTATTGTCTACTCAGACTGGCAGCGGCTTTCCAGGGTCTAAGGCATGGGTCGTTCACATCACCTACTTGCCTAGTCCTTTTAACTGGAGATGCCGGGGATTGAACCTGGGACCTTCTGCAAGCCAAGTAGGTGCTCTGCCACTGAGCCACAGCCCCTCTGTTTACTACTTTTACTTTTATAAATCAGGGTCTTATCTTTTCTTGGCTGTTAGCCAAAGGATTGACAATTTGTCTTGCTGTTTTGTTCTCTATGGTGCCTTCTAGTAGTTGCCTCTGAATAAGAACAACAGAACAGCCCTGCTGGATCAGACTGGTGGTCCATCTTGTCCAGCATCCTGTCCAATAAAAATTGATAGTAAAAGGAGCAACTGGGTAGTATAACTGGAATGTGTGTTGAAGCTTATGGGGTTCACCAAGCTTGTGCAAATGAACTCCTACTTTTTTCGCAGGATCATGTTGGGAGGCTGTCTTTGGGTTGGTGAGGAATCAACCAATCAATCCAGTGAATCTGGACCAACTCGGTCTTTTGGGTAAAGGGGATTTTTTACACTTTGAGTTTTGAGAAGACCCTCATACTTATTTATTTTCTTCCCTCAGGTATATCTGGGAAAAGCCAGCTTCTCTTTGCACTGGTCTTCACTACTCGCTACCTGGATCTCTTCACTGCGTTCATTTCATTTTATAACACTTCTATGAAGGTATGGTATGTCTAGTAGGTGAAAGAGGCTGCTGGATTTTGGCGTGCTTGCTCCTCAATGAGCTGGCCTTCACAGGAAGGAGAGTGAAGCCTTATAGCCTGCAAATAGCCCACCTCCTGGCTGCCATTAAAATTCATGTTGATGTACAATGCAAAGACAGTGTGTGCAGCTGTAGGACAGGTTGGCAGGCAGTACAATAAGTTGCCTTATTGAAGCTCAAGACAATGCATTCTCCTGGGCTGAATAGAGATCTGGGATTCCTGTCTCATTACCAATGCTAATTTCCCCACGCCTACTACCCCTCTGTATGTCACACCTCTTCCAATCACGCCTGCTAATGTCATTTGCTTACTTTTGATCTTTACATTGCCACTGTGTGTCTTCTCTACTTAAGGATAGATGGATTCACATTCTAGCTGTACCTGAAGAAGTGAGCTGTGGCTCACATAAGCTCACACCCTGCCAGAAATTGTGTTAGCCTTTAAGGTGCTACTGGACTCTTGCTCTTTTCTGTCACCCTTGTACAGCTAGCCGTCTTGAGCCATGTGTCTAGGCCCTGTAAGACAGGGCACTCTTCATTTTATGCATGGACATCTGATTGGCAGCGGGGTTCAGCTGCTTGGAGAAGACAGGCAGCCCGGTTATTCTCTGACAGGGGTCAGACCTCCACACCCACTGCACTTGGCTTTGACTGTGTGGTCCTCTGAACATATTGCTGCTTAAAGCAAATCTTCCTTCTACTAAGGCCCATATGCCCCTGTGAAATTACAGGGGGCTGTTGCGTGTCACCGAAGCCTGGCTCTTATTTTTGAGGCCAGCGTGGTGTGGTGGTTAAGAATGGCGGACTCTAATCTGGTGAACCTGGTTGGTATCCACACTCCTACGCATGAAGCTTATTGGATGACCTTGGGCTAATCACAGTTCTCTCCAAACTATCTCTGCCTCACCTGCCTCACCAGGTGTCCATTGCGGGGGAGGGGAAGAGAAGGAGGTTGTAAGCCGGTTTAATTCTCCTTAAAAGGTAGAGAAAACCAGCATATAAAAACCAACTCTTCTTAGAACAAAAGCAGTGTGTGTGTGTGTGTGTGCACATAAGAGAGGATGAGAATGAATCTGTCTGGCCGTGGTAAAAACTCATATTTGCGGTGCCGCCGCCCCCCCCCTTGAGCCTCTGGCTTTGAGCACACCCAACTGTTTACGTGGCTACGCTCTAAAAGGTTTAAACGGATATCGGCTCTGGGCTGGATAAAACAACTTGGTGCAAAGTGTTCGGTCTAATATTGTGCCCGCAACAGAAAATGCGAAGGGGCAGGCCCGACGAGTGGTGTGGGCACTGCTGATATCGCTGAGCCGCTGAAGCTAAGCAAATACAGGCCCAAATTGTATGCTAAATGCAGAATTCCTCTCTGGGAGGTTGATGGTTCTGTGGCTCAGCCAGTTGCGTGTGCCTCTTTCCAGTTTCCGGTCTGTATTGTTGTTGGCACTGCTTTGCCGGAATGCTTTCGAGGGACTTTCCCTGCTTGGTTGATTCCTCACCAACCCACAGACAGCAATTCACATAGCCCTTTTTCATAGAATCATAGAGTTGGAAGGGACCACCAGGGTCATCTAGTCCAAACTCCTGCACAATGCAGGAAATTCCAAACTACCTCCCCCCCACATACACCCCCAGTGACCCCTACTCCATGCCCAGAAGACGGTCAAGGTGCCCTCCCTCTCGTAATCTGCCTAAGGTCATAGAATCAGCATTGCTGACAGATGGCCATCTAGCCTCTTCCTAAAAACCTCCAGGGATTGAGAGCTCACCACCTCCCGAGGAAGCCTGTTCCACTGAGGAACTGTTCTAACTGTTAGAAAATTCTTCTTAATGTTTGTTTTTGTTTCATGGAATATCAGAATTAGATTCTGCTTCATGTTTCTTTTTTTCTTTTCTGAGAATATATTCATAAATGATGACAAACACCCCCCCCCCAAATTGGCTCCTGGTCATTTTGTTCCAAATGAATTCGGTGGTGTTCTGGATTCTGATGGTGTCACAGACACACTGCATGACCTCCAGCGAGTCATTCGACCTTCCTTTTCCTCCTGTCTTCCTCTCCAGTTAATTAAATCTGCACGCAGTGTTTTTCAGGGAAATGCTAAAACCTGTTTCTCTGAAAAGTCATCTTTCTCCTCCCCACCCCAAAGGTGGAGAAAGCTGGAGGTTTTCGACATTTCGTTTATATGCTCGTTGTTGTGTGATCTGTGCATAATTGCTTTCATAGAAAGCCCTTTATGTATTATTCATTTATACACGGCTGCTTTCCCCCAGTGGGGCCCCAACGCTGCTGGCCTCATTTTCTGCTCCATTTTAATCCTTACAACAGCCCTGTGGAGTAGGTTAAGGCTGGGAGAGAGAGTGGCTGGCCCCAGGTCACTCAGCCACCGTCCATGGCAAAGTAGGAATTTGAACCTGGGTCTCCCAAATACTGGTCCGACGCTTTACCTGTCCTACCACTCTGCCGGGCTTTTCTCAAGCATCTAAACCAGAATCGCAAGGATCACTTGGGCTGCTGTTCAAGAACGTGGGTGACCTGTAAGGAGCACGTTCGCTTCGAAGGAAGCGCCACTGAATATAGGGCTCTCTCTCCCAAATTGGTATATCTCAGGTTTCAGCCTTGGAACGAATGCAAACATTACAAAAAATGTTCTATTTGTTTGTCAATTGATGTCTGACGTGGGGTGGTTCATCAGACAAGGGGCAATTTTTCTGTTCCTGGTTGTTGCGGTCTTCAAGTCACTGCTCACCTTACTGCTCACAGGAGTAGACCATGTGCGTAGTCAGTTACTTACAAACATCCTCCGCTACACAAATGCCTTTACCGGCTCCTAGTTGGGTGAGTGGGCAGAAACCAGTGGGATACAAATGGAGTAGGCATTGCCTGTCTTGAATTTCAAGCCGAGATATTTTTGGATTGACAGGTCATGTTTACCTTAAATCTGAATGAGCTCACGTCGATCAGTAGATAATTTCGGAAAGGGGGAAATGATCTCTTTATATTCTAATACCCATTCTCCTTTTGAATACTGGCTTGTTTATGTTCGGGGGGGGGGGGAGTTTAGCAGCTTTCTAACTTCTGCCCAGTATAACATGCTGGTGTCAAAGGTAAAGATAGTCCCCTGTGCATGAACCAGGTCATTACTGACCCACAGGGTGACATCACATCACGACGTTTACTAGGCAGACTCTGTTTACGGGGTGGTTTGCCATTGCGCTGACTTGAACAGCCAACAAAGATTCTTTTTATCCCTTACTGTGTATGTTGAATGCTTCTGTTTGAATGGCAGAAGCACAATCTAAAAGCCAGATAAACACATTTTGGCATTCTCCTTTCTTTTTTTAAAGCTTATCTACATTGCTTGTTCGTATGCCACAGTCTACCTGATCTACATGAAATTTAAGGCCACCTATGATGGAAACCACGATACGTTCAGAGTGGAGTTCCTCGTGGTTCCAGTTGGCGGGTTGTCGTTCCTCGTCAATCACGACTTCTCCCCTCTAGAGGTCAGTGTCTTTATTTTCTCATGTCGCTTTTGGGCTCTGATGTGGCGTCAACCAATGTTAAAAACTGAAAGGAATGAAGTGTCTGTTATGTGTGGCACATTATGGTTAAGGCCTATTCAACGCTGAGTTGCTTGGCTTAGAGTTGAATAACATTGTGCCTGGGTGGTGGGTTGAAAGAAGTTAGGTATTTGTCGCCTGGTTACCGGGCTGGATTAGATCTTGCTCTGGGCTGGCAGATCTTTTTCAGTCTGTTTAAAACAAAAGCATTGGGAAGGGGGATAAGTAGTAAACCGCTTCTAAAATTGCATTTGTCAAAGCATCTGTCATGTGACATTCTGATGGAACCACTCACATTGTTCAGTTATCTGAATTTTAGCAAGGATCGTTTGCTGGGTTACGTTATCCTAGGGACAGCTCTCATTGGTCCACATATGCTTGTTTGTCAGGGATTGGCAAGCCACAGGGCAGGAAAAAGCAGAGAGGAGGGATTTCTAACACAGGATGTGGCTAGGTTGTTAAGCTCCACGCTTTTTAAACATTTGGCCATTTGGCTTGAGAATTACTCTATTGCACGCCTAATTAACTTTTCTGACTGTTCATCCTGTGCAGTCAGGCTAAGGAGGGGGCGACTTCAGTCAAGCTTGTTTGCAGCTCCTTTTTTCTTACTGTAAAATGGTGCTTTGTGTGCCCCTTTACAATGTGCGTTTGGATGGTCCTAATTTTTTCTAAAAAGGGAGCTCTCCAAAAAGGAGGCACATGCAGGGATGTTTCTTCTGTAGCCCCAAGGGTGCTACCAGAAATTGCAGCCTCCCTATATTGTATAGGTTGCCAGGTGAGGGGAGAAAAACATCCCAGGGGAGAGGGAAGGCCCAACTAATATAGCCCAAAGCAGCAGATGTGTGGATCATCCAGCTGGATCTACAGGCGATTATTTCCATGTACAGTTAGAAATGAACAGGCATAAATGTCAGAGACTTCAGGTAGCTTCGTCCTCAGGAGCTAGTGTACCCAGATGGGGGTGGGAGTGGGGGTGGCGGCCCCCCAAAATAAACCATATAAGGAAAGAGGGCTATAAAAACACACACACACACGAATACGCTAAACGAAATACAGAAGCGTGTGTTCTAATATGTAAATTTAAAGGAATGTGCTAAATTATGAATAAAATATAATTAATACAGCAGGAAGAGCCCCATGGCGCAGAGTGGCAAGCTGCAGTACTGCAGTCCAAGCTCTGCTCACGACCTGAGTTCGATCCCGACAGAAGTCGGTTTCGGGTAGCCGGCTCAAGGTTGACTCAGTCTTCCATCCTTCCGAGGTCGGTCAAATGAGTACCCAGCTTGCTGGGAGTAAAGGGAAGATGACTGGGGAAGGCTCTGACAAAGCACCCCGTAAGCAAAGTCTGCCTAGGAAACATCGGGATGTGACGTCACCCCATGGGTCAGGAATGACCCAGTGCTTGCACAGGGGGCCTTTACCTTTTTTATCTTTAATACAGCGGGAGAAAAACCAACAACCTCAAGTAGCATGAAATTGCACAGGTTGCAAGATAATGTCAACCGCGATCGCACAGGCGAGGTTGAACTTCGTCTTTGGAAGAAAGCCCTTGGATTTCAGACTCTGACTTTTGAGAAAGCCGACCAGCTGAAATGATGCAGGAGAGACAGAACAGTTCTGTCCCTCCAGGAGTCTAATCTTACAACTGTTTTTCTGGTGGGCGGCTCTCAGTTCACACTGTGTACCCTCGTGGTCAGTAACTCTCAGCCATAACCTTTAACCATAGAGAGGCCATAGGGACTATGACCCTATCTTAAAAGTAAAGGTAACGGTCCCCTGTGCGAGCACCGGGTCATTCCTGACCCATGGGGTGATGTCACATCCCGACATGTACTAGGCAGACGGTGTTTACAGGGGTGGTTTGCCAGTGCCTTCCCCAGTCATCTTCCCTTTACCCCCAGCAAGCTGGGTACTCTTTCTTAGGGGACCCCAAACTCTTACCGGGAGCCTGCTTATCGGACTTCTGGAGCAACCATTTCCCCAGCCACTTTTTAACAGAACCGATTCTTCTAAATCTTCAATTCATAAGATGAGGCTGATGAGAATATTTTTTTATCCCCCTTCTCTCTGGTCTTTTGTTTCCTTTTAATTTCAGTTCCTCAAACGGCACTGGAAGTGTTTGGTGCCATCTGGTGAATTTGAGAAGAACTACAATCCTTATGGAAAGTTGTGATCTGTTAAAAGATATTGGGGGGGAGGATGATAGACATGCCATATTTTCAGTTAATCCACTGATAATGTACAGTAGCCGTTGCACGTTGGGGGCTGTCTACCGCCACGCAAGGTTTATATTGCTTTCTATTGTATGTGGCAAGGTGGTCTAGAGATTTGTTTTAAAAAGCCAAATGGGGAAGGTATGGTTTCCTCTGTTACAGGTAAGTTGAGCTGGCCCAGGAAGGGGGGGGCAGGGAGGAAAGAGTAGTAGTGGTGCCCCTTTTTGCTTTTCTACTTCCTTTGTTGACTTGTGTGTTTGATAACAACAACTTTTATTTACGCCCTGCCCTCCCCTGGCGGCTAACAACATAATAATATGCATACCAATTCAATGAAATACAATTTAAAACATTGTAAGGCGCTGACTCAGCACATCGATGGCACCAATATAAATCCCTAGTGGGAGAGCAGGTATTTCGGCAGCGTTTATTCAGTCATATTCCTGGTCTCATGGGAGGGAGAAGAATGGGGCTCTTGAGAGGAGGCCTGCTTCTAGACCAGGGGTGTCAAACATAAGGCCCGCAGGCCGGATCCAGCCCCTTGACAGCTCTTATCTGGCCAGCGAGCCAGCTACCCCCACCCCACTCTCAATCTGGGCTGGCAAGGCATGGCCCGGACCGATCCAGTGACATGTATGTCATATCCGGCCCTTGTAACAATTGAGTTCGACACCCCTGTTCTAGACGGTATCCTCGCTGCCCTCAACCATAAGCCGCTGAAGGGAGTTGTCCCCTGTGCTCCCATGCTCAACCACTAGGGAGAGCCAACGACTAAAAGGCCAGATCAGAGAGAAAATTGACGTCGACCTGTGCTTGACGGTTCCTTCTCAGCTTCTTTCTGGAGGAGCTTGAGGACTCTCTGTAGTGAGAAGCTGCATTGCGTTGGATGCCCCGGATCAGTTCCCCTACCTTAATTCCGGGGACGGGGGCCTCTTGCAGCAGGCGGTTACCCTGAGAAGACCATAATTGGGAACAGTTTGTTTTCTTTGTTTTCCGGCTAATGCACCGCCTCCAGAGATTACAAGTTCATTGCAAATTTGCTAGTGCATTAGTGCGAAGATGAGTTTCCTTGACGGCTGGTTCAATGAATGGGGGAAAAGCTGCAACATGACTTTATGGAACCCATTAAAATACCTTGGATAGGCCTCTGAGGTACAGTTCTGGTCACCTCACCTAAAAAAAGATAATGCAGAGCTTGAGAAGGTGCAGAAAAGAGCAACCAAAACGATCAGGGGTCTAGAGCAACGGCCCTATGAGGATCGGTTAAAATGCTTAGGGCTGTTTAGCTTAGAAAAAAAGGTGAGTAAGGGGAGACATGATAGAGGTCTGTAAAAGCATGCATGGCATGGAAAGAGTGGAAAGAGACGCTGTTCTCCCTCTCTCATAATACAAGAACGTGGGGTCATAAGCTGAAAGGTGAGAGATTCAAAACAGACAAAAGGAACTATTTCTTCACACAGTGCATAGGTAAATTGTGGTACTCCCTGCCCCAGGATGTGGTGATGGCTGCCAACTTGGAAGGCTTTAGAAGGTGAGTGGAAGTGTTCATGGAAGATAGGGCTATTCAAAACTACTAGTCAAAATGGATACTAGTCATGATGCGTCCCTATTCTTTCCAGGATCAGAGGAGCATGCCTATGATATTAGGTGCTGTGGAGTGTAGGCAGGATAATGCTGCTGCACTCGCCTTGCTTGTTCCTAGAAGCACCTGTTTGGCCACCGTGTGAACAGACTGCTGGACTTGATGGGCCTTGGGCTGATCCAGCAGGGCTCTTCTTATGTTCTTATGATGCTAGTCCAAGTCAATACTGGGCTACCTGGACCAGTGGTCTGACCGGTGATGGAGTGGCTTCACCATCTTTCCCACCTCTTTCCTTGCAGATCTTGTGGACCTTCTCCATCTACCTGGAGTCAGTGGCTATCCTTCCTCAACTTTTCATGATTAGCAAAACTGGGGAAGCGGAGACCATCACCACCCACTACCTTTTCTTCCTGGGCCTGTACCGTGCCTTGTACCTTATCAACTGGATTTGGCGCTACTACTTTGAGGGGTTCTTCGACCTCATAGCCGTTGTGGCTGGCGTGGTCCAGACCATTCTGTACTGTGACTTCTTCTATTTGTATGTTACGAAAGGTAAGATGGGGAAGCGGGTGTGCGGCCATCCTGTTTTTTAAAACTTGAGAGTATATGCTGCGTGGCCTCCTAGATTCTTTGTGCTTCCTTCCATCAGTGTGAAGAACTGTGCCATAATAACAGTACACTCAATTTGCTGTTCAGTATTTT
Organism: Euleptes europaea; assembly: GCF_029931775.1. NCBI lineage: Eukaryota > Metazoa > Chordata > Lepidosauria > Squamata > Sphaerodactylidae > Euleptes > Euleptes europaea. Next base: position 10,867,282 of record NC_079332.1, read on the forward strand.
TGGGAGGCAGATGTTTTCGATGCTTGGTGGTGTTTTTCTGCTACCTGAAAGAGTGTGGCCAAGATCTGAATCCAGTGATTCTCCAGAGGTCTTACCACAAAGCAAATGCCAGCATGGTGTAGTGGTTAGGAGTGGTGGACTCAAATCTGGAGAACCAGGTTCGATTCCCCACTTTTCCACATGAGTGGCAGACTCTAATCTTGTGAACCGGGTTGGATTCCCCACTCCTGCACATGAAGCCAGCTGGGTAACCTTGGGCTAGTCACAGCTCTCTTAGAGTTCTCTTAGCCCCACCTACCTCACAGGGTGTCTGTTGTGGGGAGGGGAAGGAGATTGTAAGCCGGTTTTATTTCCTCTTACGTGGTAGAGAAAGTCAGCATATAAAAACTAACTCCTTTTATTATTTCTAGCTCAGATTTGGGTATCTTAGTTAGGAATGTTCATTCTTGTTGTGTTGTTACTTTATTATAACCTTCCTTGAGAATCTTTGTACCGAAGGGCATGTTGTAAACTTCTCTAAACAAGTAACACATTGAGGAGATGTGAGCCAACAAACACATGATAAAATTAAGCAAATTGACTTTTTTTTTTTTTTAAGCCTGTCTCAAAATAGAAATCTTTACAGCCCTTCTGAAAGGGGCAGTCTTCCAAATGGCAGCCGGTTCCTCCACTTAGATCCACCAAGAAAAATGCCCACTTTGGCTGTAGTTGCCAACCTAGTGCCTGTATGTGCCAGGGAAGCAGTTTCAGGGGCTAAATTGGAAAGAACAGGGATTAATCCTGTCTCTCTGAGCTCTCGCTGCTGAAAGAGAGCTGCCAGCGTTAATCGTACTTTATGTGTTTGAAACATTTTGATCTGAAAAAGAGTGAGAGAGCTCATAACAGCCTGCAAGTCCATAAAACATCACGAACAGCTAAGAATCCAAACACAAAGCAGCGAATGCTACCATGCATCCCTGTTTGTGTGTGTGTGTCTGTCTGTCTCTCTGCGCCACTGCCCCACCCGCCACAGCAATTTATTTGTTTATTTTTCAAATTTATAGCCGCCCTCATTCCCAAGCCAGGTTCAGGGCGGGTAACAACCATTAAAATACATAAAACCATCAAACAGCAATAAAAACCAGCAACATCAATAAAACATCATAATACAATCATCAGCAGGTAGCCTTAAAATTTCCCAGGTGCCATCGTGTGACAGAATGTCAGTAGGTGTGGTCAGACGATGCCTTGAGTTGGAAGCTTATCAAGTCTTGGCTCTGGTCAGTTCCTGGATGGGAGACTTCATTGGCACGTGCCATCTCTAGTTTTCTACAGCACTGGTTCCCCACTGTGCTCTGTGGAGGGCTTGGTGTTCCGCGAAACATCTATTGCTCCATGGAGAGATTGGAAAGAAAAATACTACTGCCATTCAGTTTAGTGTTTAGGTGCTGGGTGGAAATCAGTGCTCTGTGACGAATTTCTCTCCTGAAAAGTGCTCCGAGACGTGAAAACTCTGCTGTAGTCAGCCAGCGTGGTGTAGTGGTTTGGAGTGGTGGACTCGGATCTGGTGAAATGGATTTGTTTCCCCACTCCTCCACATGAAGCCAGCTGGGTGACCTTGGGCCAGTCACAGCTCTTAGAGCTCTCTCCGCCCCACCTACCTCACCGGGTGTCTGTTGGGGGGAGGGGAAGGGAAGGTGATTGTAAGCCAGCTTTATTCTTCCTTAACTGGTAGAGAAAAGCTGGTACATAAAAACCAACTCTTCTCTAGAGGATTAAATGCCATCTCCTCTCCATCGAACTCAGTGGGACCTAAAAGTATCTAACTTGGGGTAGATCGTGCTAGTCCGTGTGCCGCTTAAATCAGAGAAACTATAGTCCTTCGGCTGCTCACAATTTTTGGGGGCCTGTACTGATTTAATAACACTTCTTTTATTCCTCCCCCCTTTAGTACTCAAAGGAAAGAAGCTCAGTTTGCCAGCGTAAGTGCCAAAACCCAGTCATCAGCATCTGTCGTCCTGGATGCTTAGAACAATCCTGACCCCCAAGCAAAAGGTTGAAGATGCTTGAGACAGAAAGTCCCCAAACCTCTGCTCGCGGAGGGTCATCGGCCGGCTCTGTAGGACCAGAGAACAACCAGCTGACTTCTGTTTGACGCATCTTTTGCCCTCTATCTTTTTTTATTAATATGTATAAAGATTTTTTACATAAAGAAACTTAATACTGTGTGATTTAATTCAGTGTGTAGGTTCAATTGGAATAGTTTCAAAAGTGAGTTGTTTTTTTTGGGGTGGGGTTGTTTATGACCAGGAATTAAGTGAAAACGTTTTATTTTCCATGGATTGTTTTGAAATTACTGACTTTGCTTTGGTGCACACCAGACGTGTGCTGATTGATGGATGGTAACAGTTTTGATTTCAGATTTCATTCCGCTGTATTTATTTCCCCCCCACAAGCTGAACGTTTTGGGTTGTCAACAGGAGGAAAGACCAGAAATGGGAGAGAATTCTCGTGGTTGGGATGTTGCCATTTCATAAATTTCCTTAAATCAGCTAGGATTCCCTCCCCCATTTTTTTTCCCAATAGGGACCCCCTCCTCCAGTAGGGACCCCCTCCTATAGTGTCTGCCAGCACATACCACCCTCTACCTCCGTTACCTTTTGAAGATGTTAGCTTGAGAGTATTTGGTGCCAATGCAGGGGTTTTGAATATGGGGTTTTTTGCATTTGTAAGATTAGCAGCAGGCCCTCCCGTTGCGTTATTTTGTTCAAGACGGAACCGTTCCACATTTTGTGGGTGCTCGAAGCCTCTACTTTTTCTTAACGGCATCACTGTTAACAGCTATTAAGGACATACCTTGTGATAGTTGTCCAATTTGAAGTACTCTGTAGGTGGCAGTTTTTTAAAAAAACATGTCTGCAATTTTTAAAAAAAAACCAATAACTTTACGAGCAATGTCCGTGTTTAGCTGCAAGCAAGTTTTAGAATGTGCCAGTTTTGAGCAATTTAGTGTAATTTTTTATAAACCTTATTCCTCCATCAGCAGCACCGAGTACTATCCTTTCTCACCTTTGCATTGATTTCCCCTTTTTTTTTTACTGAGCTGATGCATGACGACTTTTCGTGTGTTACCATCCTAAATAAACGTTTTATGACGTGGTATGCAGTGCAGTGGTGTTCTGGGACTTGTGCCTCCGTGGCCGCCGGTTTCGATGAACAGTTGCGATGTACGGGTTGTCTGATAATTAGTTTGGGTTGTAACAGCAAAAGACTAAAAAGCACAAACACTTTGTTGCCTCGGCACGAATTGGTCTTTTACTGCGCCCTCATGGCTGTAAGTAGAATTTAGAATATTATAACGTGCCTGCCTGTGTTGTGGGAGGCAGAAAGAGTTCCTGTGAAACACTTTACACGCCACTGAATCTCCACCCTTATCCCGACCATTTAAACACGCACACGGTCACATGACTATGGAGGGAACTCAGTTGCGTGATTCAAGCATAAAAATCCCTTGATTAGTAAGTTGTTTGGACACTGATCATAGTTAGCTGAATTAGTTTTTCGATGCACATGCTGGAAAGGCTGGAAGGGGGAGGGGTTTGAGATGCTTTTCTCCCCTTTTTTGCTTACCCAATTTGGATTTCAGCGTTGGGGAATGGGTGGGGGGAGTATGGGGGAAGGCAGAAAGGTGACAGGGCCTTGATTCAAATCGATGGCACAATAAATTCCTTCACAATACATATCGATTGCATTTAATTAACTCTTGACCTGGAGAAATGCAGGCCTCCGCCTCAATCTTTTGCTTGTTGCTCAGATGAATGTGTAACGTGTTGCAAATATATTTTCTCACTCTATTGTTTTGTCTCATTCATTGAACGTACAGTTTGGATAAAACCATCTTGCCTCCCCCCCCCCCCCCACAAATGGTATAATGCTCAGGATAAAGCCACCCCACCCTGTGTATAGCAACTAAAGATTGGGGGATATTGAGCAACACCTTTCAGTCATTTTTTTTAGAAGGTATATTATCCTCTCTTCTAACTGACTGTGGGGGGTGGGGTCTATGTAAAGCAGGTCTTGTGCTAGAAGTCTTTGAGGATGGCTGTGAAAACATTCATTTGTGTTATGGCTTTTCCTCCCCATTTGAGAGGGTTTTTGCATATAAGGACTAGAAAGAAGGGCAGATTTTGATGAAAGCAGTGAAGGGGTGGGACACTGTGTATCTCCACAATATTGTGATCTATTAGATTAGGGCCACCCAAACAGAATTTACTCAGAAGTCCTTCTAAGTTCATTGTGTGTGTGTGTGGGGGGGGGAGAATTTACTGCCCGGGGAAATGGTGAGCTTTTATTAAATTGTCCATTTTATTGGAGATAAACACTTTAAGCTTGCAAATCGTTACTATAATTAAAGCCATCCTACGCAGAGGTCAATGTCAACATCGCCACTCATACGTGCCCTCCTACACACTCCTCCAAATACGTGTGCATTAATATACACATGCCAAACAAAGTCTAATGAGTGAACAAGCCAATTAAGTTTAAAGATACTAACCGTAAGCTTCAAAAATAGCCTTGCAAAGTAGACATGGCACAGGTGCAGTGTTGCAAACATGCTACGGAATCCTAACCTGAGAGCCCCTCTCTGGGCAGATCTTAAGGTAAGCAAGTTTGCCCCTGGTAAGTATTTGATTGGGAGACCACTAGGGTTGCCAGCCTCCAGGTGGTAGCTGGAGATGTGCTGTTACAACTGATCTCCAGGCAATAGAGATCAGTTCCCCTGGAGAAAACGGCCACAGGCAATCGCACTCTCTGGCACTGAAGTCCCTCCCCTCTCCAAACCCCACCCTTCTCAGATTCCACCCCCAAAATCTCCAGGTATTTCCCAACCCGGAGCTGGCAACCCTAGAGGACCACCAAGGCAGTCCAGATTTGGTACGCAGAGGGCAGGCAATGACAACCCACCTCTGAGCGTCTCTTGCCCTGAAAACTACTGGATCGTCATAAATTGGCTTGATGGCAAAAAGCACACACACACACACACTTTCGCCTCCATGAGAACTAGCCGCTCTGCCACAACCAAGCAGCCAGGTTGGTGGCTGACCTTTGCCCAGCACTGGCGCTCTTCCGCTTTCCCCCAGCTGTGCGCATGCGCGAAGTCTTGACAGCCATGCAAACGAGACAGGTCGTAGGGGCACGGGCAGGCAAAAAATGGTTCTCCAAACAAGATTTCCGGTTCCCAGTGGCAGATGCTAGGCTCTTCTATGGGAGGATAAAAGCGGGGCTGGGGTGGGGGGGAGATGTTAAAATTGGCCGTGTTACAGCTCGGATGCTTTGAAATATTCGCGCCCTATACTCCCAAAAAAGGTAGCACAGCTAAACAAAGATGCTGGACTTGATGGGCCTTGGTCTGATCCAGCAGGGCCTTTCTTATGTTCTTATGTTCAGATTTGTACAGTTTGAACTGTCCATCAAACCCCAACTGTAGCTTAAGATGCTGGAACTGACGGAGATGGCGAAGCTCACAGCTTTGGTTAATCAAAATGATAATGTACAATTTTTGTGGGGGGAATGGGAGGCGTGGAGAATTTACTGTGAAAATCAGTTTTTGAAGGGCCCTTTTAAAGGATATTCATTGATTTAATCCCTTATAAATATATGTCAATATGATAAAATTAAGGTATTGAATGAAAATGGTAAGATTAATATAAGTATCTGTTAGTTAAAAAAATAAGGGGGATTAGTATTGTTAGCAAAGGTATACACCATTTATTTTAAGACAAGAGAGAGGGGGAAGTCAGTTTAATTTTTTCCTCTTTTTTTGTTGTTATTAACAATGTTACATGTTTTAACTGTTTTATACTAACTTCAGTATTATCTGCTCATTTACATGTTATTATATCAAATGAAAAACAATAAAAATTTATATATATATAAAAAACCCCAACTGTGGCTCACGCGAAACATGCTTCCAAGCATACCCCCACCCAGCCAGGATGCTCAGGATCCTGAGCCACCCTTTATTACATTTTGTCCAGTCAGGATACTTACCTGACTCCCACCTTTGCCTCCTTTGTTCTTTTCAAGCCTGTAAAGAAAATCATATTTTCTTTTTGAGCTCCGTCGCTTGCCCTATAATTGAGGATAGGGAAGGGTAGCAGCTCAGTGGTAGAGCATCTGCTTGGCATGCAGAAGGTCCCAGGTTCAATCCCTGGCATCTCCAGTTTAAAGGGACTAGGCAAGTAGGTGATGTGAAAGACCTCCGCCTGAGACCCTGGAGAGGGGCTGTGGCTCAGTGGTAGAGCCTCTGCTTGGCATGCAGAAGGGGACCCAGGTTCAATCCCCAGCAGCTCCAGTTAAAGGGACCAAGCAAGCAGGTGATGTGAAAGACCTCCGCCTGAGACCCTGGAGAGGGGCTGTGGCTCAGTGCTAGAGCCTCTGCTTGGCATGCAGAAGGGGACCCAGGTTCAATCCCCAGCAGCTCCAGTTAAAGGGACCAGGCAAGCAGGTGATGTGAAAGACCTCTGCCTGAGACCCTGGAGAGCCGCTGCCAGTCTGAGTAGACAATACTGGCTTTGATGGACCAGGGATCTGATTCAGCATGAGGCAGCTTCATGTGTTCATGTGACTTTTTCTCCAGACATTTTCAAACTGTGTGGCTTGACTTTGCCTCTGCAAACAGCCGTGGGGATGGGGGGGACCCTGTTCCTCACGAATGCTAAATATTTATAAGCCCTACAAACGGAGGGGAAATTCAGTTAAAGAATAAATTGTTCGGTGTCAACTAATCTGATATTCTATGCTAGGGACGTTGGGCAAAGGTCGTCCCCTGTGCAAGCACCGGGTCATTACACCTTGCGTGGGGTTATTTTGCAAGCTGGTCCCCAGAAAAACACAGCAAAATACTTCAAAAAGCTTGAGCCGAAGCAGTAAAGTGAACGGGCTCCCTGCTTAGCTAATCAGAACCGGAATATAACCCTATCTCAAAAAAATCTACCTCTTTGGCAGGAGAAGCCCTTTTTCTCCACCTCCCCGCTTCTGCGCAGGCGCGTTTCCTCCTCCTCCTCCTCCTCCCCCCAGTCACGAACGGGCCGTCCCCCCACGCCGGCGCGCATGCGTACGAGGAGGCGACCCCGCCGGGAAGCGGTTGAGTCGCGGCCGGGCCGAAAGGATGTCAAGGGAGGGGGACGTGAGTGCGTCATGACGCCGCGTTGTCGGTGAGAGGGGGGCGCGCGCGCCGAGCTCCGCATCCGGGCATTTGGCGAAGGTAGGCGGCGCGGGGAGATTCTACAGCTGCAGCAGGGGGCGCTGTGGCTCGTGGGGGGGGGCGCCCCCTGAGGGGACGGGGGCAGCCATTTATGGGGGGGGGGCAAATATTACTGTTTTTAATAGAGGTAGAAAGGAAGGTTTTGTGTGTGTTTGTGTGTGGGGAGAGTTTAGTAGCAGGGGGAAAGCTAGGGGTCCTCAGGTAATGGGGGCAGGTCGGGGGGGGGCAAGGAAGGAGGTGGATTGGGGGGGGTCCTTGTGGCAAAAAGGGAAACTGAGGGGAGTTTCTCCTGAGGGAAGCTAATCAGGGTATCAGGGAGGGGGGCCGTGGCTCAGTGGTAGAGCCTCTGCTTGGCATGCAGAAGGGCCCAGGTTCAATCCCCAGCATCTCCAGTTAAAGGGACTAGGCAAGGAGGTGATGTGAAAGACCCCTGCCTGAGACCCTGGAGAGGGGCTGTGGCTCAGTGGTAGAGCCTCTGCTTGGCATGCAGAAGGGCCCAGGTTCAATCCCCGGCATCTCCAGTTAAAGGGACTAAGGAAGTAGGTGATGTGAAAGACCCCTGCCTGAGACCCTGGAAAGGTACTGTCGGTCTGAGTAGACAATAGGTACTTTGATGGACCAAGGGTCTGAATCTGTATAAGGCAGCTTCATATTAGTGGAGGGGCCATGGCTCAGTGGTAGAGCATCTGCTTGGCACGCAGAAGGATCCCAAGTTCAATCCATGGCATCTCCAGTTAAAGAGACTAGGCAAGTAGGTGATGTGAAAGACCTCTGCCTGAGACCCTGGGGAGCTGCTGCCGGTCTGAGTAGACAATACTGACTTTGATGGACCAAGGGTCTGATTCAGTATAAGGCAGCTTTGTGTGTTTATGGCTTTACTTGTTTTGGGGAGGGGCTGTGGCTCAGTGGTAGAGCATCTGCTTGGCATGCAGAAGGGTCCCAGGTTCAATCCCCAGCAGCTCCAGTTAAAGGGACCAGGCAAGCAGGTTATGTAAAAGACCTCTGCCTGAGACCCTGGAGAGCCACTACCAGATTGAGTAGACTGTACTGACTTTGAGGGACCGAGGGTCTGATTCAGCATAAGGCAGCTTCATGTGTTCATATCCTTTGGATTCATGGAGGGATAAGGTCAGCATCCCTGAGCTGCCGTAGCTGAATGAAGCCTCCCTGTCCAGAGGCAGTCTACCTCCAAGCACATGGTGTAGGGTTGCCAGTAAGGAAGCCAGCCTTGGGTAGCCTGAAGGGCAGCATATGAATATGCAAAATAATTAGACGCTTGCCACAGCCAAGAATGCGGCTGGGTGTGCAGTGCCTTGTTATGGTGGTAAATTAAGTGCTGGATTTTCCCACAGGAGTGGGTGTGGAGTAAAAGAACTGGGCCCTGCAGAGTGATGGGGTGTATGAAATTCAAGAGGCCTATTATAGAAAAATTAACTGAGGCTGTGGAAGGATCTTAATGTGGCGTGACCTTGTCTCGGTCCACAAAAGCTTATGCCGCAGCAAGCCCTTTGAGGTACCACAAGAGTTTTGAGGTATCAAAAGAGTTTGCGTCTAGACATTAGGAAGAATTTTCTAACAGTTTGAGCTGTTCCTCAGTGGAACAGGCTTCCTCGGGAGGCGGTGAGCTCTCCTTACCTGGAGGTTTTCAACCAGAGGCTAGATGGCCATCTGTCAGCAATGCTGATTCAATGACCTTAGGCAGTTCATGAGTGGGAGGGTATCTTGGCCATCTTCTGGGAATGGAGATGGGGTCACTGGGGTGTGGTGGGAGGGTAGTTGTGAATTTCCTGCATTCTAGAGGGGTTGGACTAGATGACCCTGTTAGTCCCTTCCAACTCTCTGATTCTAGGTGGCTTTTGTGTCGTATCTGTGTGCACTGAATGGTTGAGGGAAAGGTGGGCTCCATGCTAGAGATCATTAGGAAAGGGTTTGAAAATAAAACCGCCCATGTTGTGATGCTTGTGGAACGTCATTTAGCATCTTGTTTTCGATCCTGACCGGCATCTGTGAAAAAAGGTATTGCAGAGCTGGGAAACGTGCAGAAGAAAAGCAGCCGTGCCAATGAAGGGGTGGGACGGCGACTTGAGCAGAAGTGCGCCCGGGAAGATCCTTTAGCTATCTCTGTTCTTCTGCAGGAGGTGAGGCGCGTTAACAGGCAGGGTCTCCGCAATGCCTGGGGTGGTGATGTTCGGGAGGCGCTGGGCCATTGGCAGCGATGACTTTGTCTTCCCAGGAGCCTTCGAACTTTTCATCAGAATGAGCTGGTAAGGACGCCCACTTCACACTGTGGCATTCTGCCCTTTGCAGAGCGCATAAACCTTACGTCATTTCTCAAACCTGAGATGCTGGGAAGGAAGTCAGTGTGCATGTCCCACCTGTTCACCTGGCATGACTCCCAACTGAAACGATGCTGGAGGTTTCAAGAATAAATAATTTGTAATTGAAAAAAGATATTCAGGAGACAGAGAACTAGAGGAGAGGCCCAACACAAGCCTAAATGAGCAAGAGAGAAGCCACAAAGTTGGGTGGGATATAACCACCGGCTTGAACGCTTTTTGGCATTTCTCAACACGGAAGTATGAGCTACTCTAGGCAAGCACCAACCTCCGCAAGTGCTCTGTTTCTGGAAGAGCTAACTGCTTGCGTCACGTTAATTGGTTGTTACGCTTCAAGAGATGGTTTAATTGATACTGTATGTGGAAGGGAGATTACTTTATTGGTTTAAATATGTCTGGCCTATTTTGAATGGCAGGTGCTGCAGTTAAGGATCTGCCGTGACTTTTTTTTTTTTGCCTCTGCTGCAGAAAAACTGCTACAGACTCTAGTGAGATTCTTCAGACAATCTGATCGAACGGATTAGATTTCTGTCTCCCTGGGTTCGTGTGTGTGTCTGTATTCACCGCTGTGAATTTAGATTAAGATGTTTCTCTGCCAGGGTTTCCGAACATTCCTTCCTCACTGATGCCTTTGTATTTTATTTTATTTTGCTCTTTAATCCTTCTTTAATTTCCTCCCCATAGGTGGATTGGTATTCTGGTTTTGTATGCGATGCACAAGTCGCAATTGGACTGTCCTGGTGGGAGGCTGTTGCACAGTTACCTTCTGGTCCTCCTCATTCTCTTGGCAGTCATCATATCTGCTTTATTATCTATTGTGTATATCAGCATGCAAGGTAAATGGCACCTGAGAGTACGTTATGGTTACAGAAAAATTGCAGTACGGTCTACTCTAAGCAGAGTTTTACCCTTCTAAGCCCATTGATTTCAATGCTTCGTGCATCTGATGAAGTGGGTTCTGCCTCACAAAAGAAAAGCTTAGGTTGTGGAAAACATGTTAGAGCCAGCATGGTGTAGTGGTTAAGATTAGTGGTTTGGAGCGGTGAACTTTAATCGGGAGAACCAGGTTTGATCCCCCACTCCTCCACATGAGCGGTGGACGCTAATCTGGTGAACCCAGTTGGTTTCCTCACTCCTACACATGAAGCCAGCTGGGTGACCTTGGGCTAGTCACAGCTCTCTTCGAGCTCTCTCAGCCACACCTACCCCACAGGGTGTCTGTTGTGGAGAGGGGAAGGTGATTGTAAGCCGGTTTGATTCTGCCTTAAGTGGTAGAGAAAGTCAGCATATAAAAACCAACTCTTCTTCTTAAGGTACCACAAGACCTTAAGGAACCACAGCTACTCTTGGAATTTGTACAGCTAAAGCATAATGCTATGTGCATTTTTGTTAACAGAAAAAAAAGATTGGTGCTGTAAACAGTCCATTATAACATGAAAGGGAACAAAAAAGTTTGGATTCTCCACACACACCCCTTTCTCTGTTAGTTACAAGTCTACAGTACTCATAAGGTTGTGTGTGTGTGTTTTCTTTTGATTAATTGTATCTTGTATTACTGTGTACCTAGGGGATTGTACCTAGGGAGGGGCCGTGGCTCAATGGTAGAGCATCTGCTTTGCAAGCAGAAGGTCCCAGGTTCAATCCCTGGCATCTCCAGTTAGAGGGACGAGGCAAGTAGGTGATGTGGAAGACCTCTTCCGGTCTGAGTAGACAATACTGACTTTGATGGACCAAGGGTCTGATTCAGTAGAAGGCAGCTTCATGTGTTCATGTGAGTGCCCTGATATAGAAAGCTCTTCCTTCTCTGTGGAAGACCTGATTCGCTGCTTTAGAGAATGACACGTCACCCACTTTTGCTGTTTGTCATAGTAAAATAATGCTTCTGCTCTGAAAACTTCTGGACTCATTTTATTTGTATGCCACTCACTACAGCTATACATTTCAGGAACAATTTCCAATCCTGGACCGAGGAAGTCCCTTCCTAAACTACTCTACCTGCGCCTGGCCCTCTTCTTGCCCGAGCTGATCTGGGCTATTGTGGGAGCCATTTGGGTGTCGGACCACCGCATCAGTTGTGACAGGACGGTGATAAACGCCATTTTTGGGACAGTGATTGCGAGGTAAGGATGTTCACCTCTGTTTGCCGACTAGCTGTTTCAACTTTGACCTGCATTGATGTGGCTCCTCTTCCTCTTTGCTCGGCAGCTGGATAATCGTTGTCTTCACCGTCGTGGCGGTTGTCGTAGTCTTCGATCCGCTTGGCGGGAAAAAGACCCTGACCCTCTCTGACTGTCCCAGTCGCAACTTGGAGAGCAGCCAGTCAGACCAGCTGTTTTACAATGTCAAGAAGACAGCAACTCGAGTCTGGGAGAAAAGGATTCGGTTACTGTGTTGCTGCATCGTGCAAAACGACGACCACAGGGTTGCTTTCACCAGCATCGCTGAGCTCTTCCGCAGCTACTTCTCAGTAAGAAGGGAGGCATTATGGTGGTGGTGGAAAGGGCCATCAAGTCACAGCGGACTTACGGCGACCCTGTAGGGTTTAAGGCAAGAGACGCTGAGAGGTGGTTTGCCATCGCCTGCCTCTGCGTCACGACCCCGGTATTCCTTGGAGGTCTCTCATCCAAATACTGGAGACCAAGTCCTATGAGGAAAGGTTGAAGGAGCTGGGTATGTTTAGCCTGAAGAGGAGAAGACTGATAGGGGATATGATAACCATCTTCAAGTACTCGAAGGGCTGTCATATAGAGGAGGGTGCCGAGTTGTTTTCTGTTGCCCCACAAGGTCAGACCAGAACCAGTGGGTTGAAATTAAATCAAAAGAGTTTCCGTCTAGACATTACGAAGAATTTTCTAACGGTTAGAGTGGTTCCTCAGTGGAGCAGGCTTCCTCAGGAGGTGGTGAGCTCTCCTTCCCTGGAGGTTTTTAAGCAGAGGTTAGATGGCCATCTGTCAGCAATGCTGTTTCTTTTACCTTAAACAGATCATGAGAGGGAGGACATCTTAGCCATCTTCTGGGCATGGAGTAGGGGTCACTGGGGGTGTGGGGAGATAGTTGGGAATTTCCTGCATTGTGCAGGGGGTTGGACTAGATGACCCTGGTGGTCCCTTCCAACTATGATTCTATGACTTGCCAGGGCTGACTTGGCTCCGCTTCCGAGATCTGATGAGATTGGGCTAGCCTGGGCCATCTAGGTCAGGGCGGGGTCATGATAGACTTCATCTGGAAGTTGGCAACCCTAATTTAAACCTGTGTGTTTGTATGAAGTGGTGTCAAGTTGCAGCCAACTTATAGCAACCCCAACAAGAGACTTCCAAATTGCCTTCCTCTGTAAGGTCTTCCTTAGCGGTCTCCCTTCCAACTACCGACCTACTTACTTAGCTTTTTGCTTAGCTTCCAAGATCGGGCTATACCATGCAGCCTTCCCTGCCAATGTAATCCTAGGTCTTCTCAGTCCTAGCCTGACACCCCTAACCATTGCACCCTACTGGCTCACACTGAGTGAACGTCTGTCTGGAGGCAATATAATATCAAGATTTTGGGAAGCATCTTGGTTTTGTTCCCAGGCACGTTCTGCAGATGCATGCACCTGTTTGCATCGGTTTCATGCCTGAAAGGATTCGTCCCTTTCTCTCTGCAGGACACCGACCTGGTGCCAAGTGATGTAGCAGCAGGCCTGACTCTGCTCCACCAGGAGCAAGACAAGGTAGAAAACTGCCCTAAAGAGCCTGAGGAAGTGCTGACTCGCTCCCCGCTGTCTCCTGCGGTAAGCCTCCCGGATCCTCGGAAAAACATCCGCTCTGAGACGAATGTATGGCTCTCTCAGCTGTTCTGGATGCATTGTGAGCTGCCCTAGCAAGTCTGTCTGTTGGAAACTTGTGAAATCCCAAAGCCAAAGGAACTGTGAGGCTAGTGTTGATGCCAGTCGTATCTGACGCTTTGGAGACACCTCTGAAAAGTAGAGCGTTCCTGCTTCCCCCTTCTGAGAGCCAGCATTGTGGTTAAGAGTGGTGGTTTGGAACGGTGGAGTTTGATCTGGAGAACCGGGTTTGATTCCCCACTCCTCCACATGAGCGGTGGAGGCTAATCTGGTGAACCAGGTCGGTTTCCCCACTCCTCCACCTGAAGCCTGCCGGGTGACCTTGGGCTAGTCACAGCTCTCTCAGAGCTCTCTCAGCTGCACCTACCTCACAGGGTGTCTAATGTACACCAGAATGGTCGCCTGTCTCTCCTGAAGAAATAAGTTAATTAATTCTTCACCTAAAACCAAGGAAAGCCCCGGGCCCAGATGTATTAGACTCAGAAGTACTTAAAGCAGATCCCAATTGGTGGGCACCCTTATTGGCTCAATTGTTCACTTGGGTGGACAGAACTGGCATTATGCCAGAGGCATGGACCAGAGCGATATTGGTTCCCATTCACAAAAAGGGAGACCATACAATTCCATCGAACTTTAGACCAATTAGTCTCCTTTCGATCACAGGGAAACTCTATGTTAAACTGAGCTCCGCACTGGCTCCATCTGGCCAGGAACTCTGCATTACGGGTGCTGCCTCGATTCTGTTCATTTTCTTTACATTGGAAACAACAGGCCACCATAAACTGCAGCTTGTCTCCCTGCTCTTTCCCCAGGTGGACGATCTGGACACCGAGATAGAAAATGCTGCTCACTATATGAAGTTTGCCGAAGCCGCTTACGGCTGGCCGTACTACATCTGGACTAATCCTTTCACGGCGCTCTGTAAGCTTAAAGGTGACTGGTAGGTTGGCACGCAGCCTGAGGAGTCCGTTCAGTCGACGTTCTCCAAGTTCCACCTTGACCATAAATGTCTGTAAGGGAAGTTTAGGGGAGGGGCCGTGGCTCAGCGGTAGAGCATCTGCGTGGCATGCAGAAGGTCCCAGGTTCAATCCCCGGCATCTCCAGTTAAAGAGATTGGCAAGTAGGTGATGGGAAAGGCCTCTGCCTGAGATCCTGGAGAGCCGCTGCCAGTCTTGAGTAGACAATACTGACTTTGATGGACCAAGGGTCTGATTCAGTATAAGGCAGCCTCATGTGTTCAAGCTACTACGGTCTGTGGAGGGTCAGGCTCCCCAAATCCCCTGGCTGTCCAGGCCTTTTCTCAGAATTTGAAAGGAAGGGCTTACATCAAGGGTGTCAAACATAAGGCCCGCAGGCTGGATCCGGCCCCTTGAGAGCTCTTATCCAGCCCACGAGCCAACCCCCCCACTGTAAATCTGGCCTGGTGAGGCATGGCCATGCCCGACCAAGTGACATTTATGTCATATCCGGCCCTCGTAACAATTGATTTCGGCACCCCTGGCTTACATTTCTCTCCCCTGCACCTCCAAGCCTTTAGAGTATGGCAGGGAGATGGAGGAGTTCATCTCTGGCTGCCTGCAGGCCGCTCTTTAAACAGAGCACGACGATCCACACGCACTTCCCGGTGCCTGTCATAAATCATCGGGAGCCTGCTGGCAGTCCTTCCTGCATTACTGGTTGCTGTCAAAACTGGCTGGGCCATCTCCTTGCAGCCGTGTTTGGTCAGTCATGGTCTTGCAGAGGGTGGGAAGCGCCAGCGTCATGAAAGGGGGCTGCAGCGTTAGGGTGGAAGGCTACCTGTCCTAGGCTGACAGGCTCAGTCGTGCCTGGGACCATAGGCGTGGCTGCCCCTGGACAATTGTGTGAAAACACACACACACACAATCAAAAGGCACTTGAGAAAGGCGTACTGTTGGACTGGCCTACTGGAAATCAAATGTAAATATGAACATTTCCTATCATGAGCTGTATATGTCTTTAAGAATCCTGGCAGCTACTTTGCTGCTTGTGGGGTCACGTGCCAGGAAATGTAGACTGTATTTTGGAGGATCAGGTGTGCTTCTCGGAAGGACATCCCACTGGTTTGAATTTTCAAGTCTCGCTGTTGGTTGTCTTGTTTCTCAGTTGTAGAGGCAACCCTGTGGAGACAGATATCATCGGTGGCGACTGTCTGAACATGCACTTTGGATCCATCTTAAAAATAACGGGACTGCAGTACCGAGACTTCATCCACATCAGCTTTCACAATAGAGTATGTCATTTTGACGGATTAGATTTGTATGTGTGTGTGTGTTCATTCTTTGTGATTTCTTGATTGGCATGGAAACACAAGAGTTTCCAGTGGGTGGGAAGCCATGGATGCAAGGGGTCTTCATCCCATCCCATGGCAGGAAGTTCTGCGGCTTGATGTTGCATTCATTTTATACACAAAGAACTTGACCTCATGAGAATGCCTGGAAAGGCTTTAGTGACCAAAAACTTCAGAGTTCAAACAGTTGTGTTTCTATCACATTGTGGCCTTCTCTGCCTAATCACTTTTAACAATGACTAGGAAACATCATTCCTTGTTCAAAATACAAACTGGTGCAGTGGTTAAGAGTGGTGGTTTGGAGCTGTGGACTCTGATCTGGAGAACCGGCTTTGATTCCCCACTCCACATGAGCGGCGGACGCTGATCTGGTGAACTGGGTTGGTTTCCCCACTCCTACACATGAAGCCAGCTAGGTGACCTTGGGCTAGTCACAGTTCTCTTAGAGCTCTCTCAGCCTCACCTACCTCACAGGGTGTGTCTCTTGTGGCCGGTTTGATTCTTCCTTAAGTGGTAGAGAAAGTCGGCATGTAAAAACCAACTCTTCTTCTTAACTGATCCTACTGCTGTGTTCCTTGCGCCCTGCAGCCAGTTTCCAGCAACTGAAGGGTATCTCTGTCAGCAGAGGAGTGCTTTTTGCCAATTCTTCCCTTGGTTTTGACCCCTGGGCTGTTCCTAAGCTCTGGCTCCAGCCTGGTGGAGCTCTCTGTCAAGTGAGACCTGGGCCCTGCGGGTCTCGGCTCAATTTCGCAGGGCCTGCAAGACTGAGATGTTCCACCAGGCCTGTGGTTGAGGGCAGGGATGGTTCCATCTCAGCTAGCTTCCCTACCCGACTCCAGTTTTATTCCTACCCTCTCCCTCCTCCTCCTCCTTGGCTGACTGTCACTGGAGTTAACCTGAGAGTCACCATCTGGAATCTTTAGAACTGTTGAAATTTTTAGGTTTTTAATTAATAGGCTTTAAGTATAATCTATTGTATTTACTACGATGCATTGCTGTTATACTGTTATTTTCTGGTTGTGAGCCGCCCTGAGCCTGACTCTGGTCGAGAAACGGTAGGATAAAAAACTAAGAAATGAAATTAAATGGGCCCCTGCCCAGTGGAATAATCTCTCCAATGAGACCAGGGCCCTTCGGAACCTTATCGAGTTCCGCAGGGCCTGTTAGGGGCCATGGCTCAGTGGTAGAGCATTTGCTTGACATGCAGAAGGTCCCAGGTTCCATCATCGGCATCTCCAGTTAAAGGGACTAGGCAAGGAGGGATGTGGAAAACCTTTGCCTGAGACCCTGGAGAGCTGCTGCCGGTCTGAGTAGACAAATACTGACTTTGATGGACCAAGGGTTTGAATCTGTATAAGGCAGCTTCATATTAGTGGAGGGGCTGTGGCTCAGTGGTAGAGCATCTGCTTGCCATGCAGACGGTCCCAGGTTCAATCCCTGGCCTCTCCAGTTCAAGGGACTAGGCAAGTAGGTGATGTGAAAGACCTCTGCCTGAGACCCTAGAGAGCCACTGCCAGATTGAGTAGACAGTAGACAATACTGACTTTGAGGGACCGAGGGTCTGACTCAGTATAAGGCAGTTTCATGTGTTCAAGACAGAACTACTCCACCAGGCCTGTGGTTGAGGTCAGCTACAGTTTCCTTCATACAGTTTCCTCCCTACCCTACTCCACCCTGCCTGAATGCTTCCATCTCATGGACAGGTTCTGCCTCTTACTTGAACCACCTGCAGGCCCTGCTGTGGTCTTATGTCACAGTTAAATGCCCCGGAGATAGATGTGATCTCTGTGGTTTTACAGGGCTGTTTCTAATTCATTGTTTTAATAGGCTTATGAAGTGTTACTGCATTTATTACCAAGCAAGCTGCCCTGAGCCCGGCTTTTGCCAGGGAGGGTGGGCTATAAGACTAATAAATAAATGCATAAATGAAGGAATGCTCCCTCCCCGAGCTCTAGCAATAGAATTTCATGGGCTTCATGGGCGGCAGCAGTGGGGGAAGTGGGAAAAACCCTGCCCCGTTTCGCTTGTTGATTGGGCAGGGTCCAGGTCATAAGGTGAAATTGACTATAAGGTGAAATTGACTATAAGGTGTTAATTGACTGTTGATGTGATGGCCACCAGCATAAATGGCTTTTTATTGGGGACACTTACACGGAAGATGTGTCTGTCTGTGGCCACTAACATGATGGCTAAAAGTGCGACTTCCATACGCAGAGATGATTGTCAGGGAGAGATACCAAAATTAAGTGGATATCTCCCTTGTGATTTGCTTTATATAAACCCTCCTGGAGGCATCTGAGGGCAGTTCTGAACTAAAGTAGCTCCCCACAGCGAGTGGGGTCCCTCCCTTTTTCACGCATCCTTTCTTGCATTTCAGATTTTTGAGATCCCCTTCTTTGTTGCGCTGGATCACAAGAAAGAGGCAATCGTGGTTGCTGTGAGAGGGACTTTGTCCTTTGAGGTAATGTTTTATTTGCACAACTCAGATGTGTGGATTTGCTGGTGGGTGATCAAAGGAGGTTCGTTCTGAAATGCGGAGGAAGCAACATGAGGTGGGGGTGGGGAGGAAATTGAGGTGGGGCTTAAGAGGCAGCCTCTGTGCACTAAGGCAATGAGATACCTGTACAAGAATAATATTGCTGTAAGTGGCTGCATAGAGCCCCGTGGCGCAGAGTGGTAAGCTGCAGTACTGCAGTCCAAGCTCTGCTCACGACCTGAGTTCAATCCCAACGGAAGTTGGTTTCAGGTAGCCGGCTCAAGGTTGACTCAGCCTTCCATCCTTCTGAGGGCGGTAAAACGAGGACCCAGCTTGCTGGGGGTAAAGGGAAGATGACTGGGGAAGGCACTGGCAAACCACCCCGTAAACAAAGTCTGCCTAGGAAACGTCGGGATGTGACGTCACCCCATGGATCAGGAATAACCTGGTGCTTGCACAGGGGGCCTTTACCTTTTACCTTTTAAGTGGCTGCATACATGAAATACTTGGTATGTGTGTATACACTGCCCTGTATAACGGGCCCCAACCTTTTTGAGCGTGTGGGCACATTTGCAATTCTGACACAGCACGGTGGGCTCAGCCACAAAATGGATGCTGCAGGAGGTGGAGCCAGCCCCGAAACGATCGCCACAGCTTAACTTTATTAACACAGATTAGGATCTTGTGCTGTGGTGGCAGCTGCCGCCAAAGCAACATTAAAAAAAAGTTTGCACAGCCAATCAGAAGCTGGGCAAAAGTCCTACTTGGTCCCGCCCATTTCCTAAAAACACGGCAGACATCAGAAGAGGTGTTGGCGAGCGCTGTGGTGCCCATGGGCACCATGTCGGGAACCCCTGCCGTATAACATACTTTATTTTCATGCCTATCAGCAGTGTTTTCGGTAAGTGCAAACCCAAGTTCAGGCAATGTGGGCATGTTTTGTGAGAAGACACCTTTTTATTTTGCAAATGTGATGTTCAGCGCCGTCTATGCTAAAACAAACCTGCAGCTTCCGATACAACATGCAAATATCTGAAGACACCCTAGTAGTCAGAAGTCTGCTGTGAGGATTCTCTCTTGGCTGCTGACATCTTCTCTGCGCAACTATGACAGTCGATCTCAACCAGATCCAGCCAGCAGTGAAAAATACTTCATCCGTGCTTCATTTTCTTTGTATTCAGGATGTCCTCACGGATCTCTCGGCAGATTGCGAAACCATAACTCTGGAAGATGTTCTGGAAAACGGTCTTGTACATAAGGTCGGCAAGTGTTTCTGGGAATTGTTTTCTAGTGAATCTAGTTAAGGAATAATGGATGTGGCGCGTTGTGAGTGAAAAAGAGCTATGCCATGAAATCAGTTGTCTAGCCCCCCCTCTCTCTCCCCCCTCCCTCTCTCTCTCTCTCTCTCTCTCTCTATGTTCTTGCTGAAGAGCCACCAGTAAAGCTAGTAGGGAACTGTAGTCCCATGTTTGTTTAGTTCTTGCCTTGGGTTTAGATTGTTCAAATTGTTGTCAGTAGCATTTGTCTTTCTGAATTTGGGTTGCTATTTGGGGAGGGGCCATGGCTCAGTGGCAGAGCATCTGCTTGGCATGCAGAAGGGTCCCAGGTTCAACCCCCAGTGGCATCTCCAGTTAAAGGGACCAGGCAAGTAGGTGATGTGAAAGGCCTCTACCTGAGACCCTGGAGAGCCGCTGCCGATCTGAGAAGACAATGCTGACTTTGATGGATGAGGGTTTGATTCAGTATAAGGCAGCTTCATGTGTTCAAGAGGCTGGTTCAGGAATTGAATGCATCCATAAGGGTGGTGTGTGTGTGTGTCGGGGGAGAGTTCTGTGCCTGCTGCCAGATTGGATGTCCCCACACTGGCAGGAGGAGAATTGTGGCAGACAGCTTGGGAGTAGAATGGGAGGATGACATGGGGGGGGCAGTTGTTGTTGAGGGGTGACCACTCCCAAAAGAGCTGCTGCCAAGGCTCCATGATTTGTACTGCAAACGCGGGCTGGTTTCTGGTGGCACTGCCTGTCGCTCCCATCAGCTTGTGATTCCGTGTCTCCTAGGGGATAACACAGGCTGCCAACTACATCTACAGAAAACTAATCAATGATGGGATTTTGAATCAAGCCTTCACCATCGCTCCCGTGAGTCGCAGTTGCCGTGTCCATACTTCCCTTTTCCTTGCGCGCCGCAGTGCGGTGTCGTGGCGCAGACGCTCTCCTGGTTGGCATGGGCTTTCCGGGGCTTTCCCAGCGTCTGCCCTGTGCATGCGCAAAGCGCGTTTTCCACCACTGAGCCATGGCACCTCTCCCTGCCTTTCTAACACCTCTGTTTTTTGCTTCTAGGAGTATAAGCTGGTCGTAGTTGGCCACAGCTTAGGAGCAGGAACTGCCTCCATACTGGCCATCATGCTCAAAAATGCTTTCCCGACACTGAGATGTTATGCCTTTTCTCCACCGGGTGGCTTATTGAGGTAAGAGGCAGTTTTTATATTTCTACTTTAGAGGCAGATGTATAAAAATCCACGAAGAAGCATGAGAGAATCCCCACCCAGATTGTGTGTGTGTAAAGTAATGTCAAGTCATAGCTGACTTATGGTGACCCCAGCAAGGTGCTTTCAAGGCAAGTGAGAAGCAGAGGTGGTTGGCCATTGCCTTCCTCGGAGGTTTCCCTTCCACGTACTGACCCTGCTTAGCTTCCAAGATGCGACGAGATCGGGCTGTACCATGCTGCCTTCCCTCCCACCAGATTGTGTGTGTGTTAAGTGCTGCCAAGTCGCTTCCGACTCATGGCGACCTTATGAATCAATGTCCTCCAAAATGACCTCTCCTTGACAGCCTTGCTCAGATCTTGCAAATCGAGGGCTGTGGCTTCCTTTAGTGAGTCCATCCATCTCTTGTTGGGTCTTCTTCTTTTCCTGCTGCCTTCAACTTTTCCTAGCATGACTGTCTTTTCCAGTGACTGGAAAAGACCAGATTGTGATAAATTTCAACGGGGGGAAAAATGGTAACCGTTGTCCGTTTAGAAGGAATCGGTGTGAATTAGTCAGCTTTGGTTCTCATTGTAGGTTTTTCCCTGCAGACTTTTTTTTATATTCATTTTCTAAGGCTGATTTTCAGAATCGGTGACAGACCATGGGTTGGATCCAGCCAGCTTTTCCGCTGGTGAAAAAGGGAGGAGGGGTCCCACCTGACCATGAAAAAGGCAATGTTGGGTGTCGCGGGGCTCACACGGACTAAAACCATGTGCGATGGGGGCTGAGGTTGCGTGAAATAGCTGGCTGGACTCATAAGAGTTGGAAGGGGCCATGGAGGCCATCTAGTCCTCAATGCTGGATCATCCTAGATGTGTTTGTCCAGCCGTTGCTTAAAGACTGCCAGTGAGGGGGAGCTCACCACCACACTTACTGTAAAAAAATCTATTTCCTAATATCCAGCTGGTACCTTTCCACTCGTAATTTAAACCCATTCTTGCAAGTCCTATCCTCTGCTGCCAACAGGAACAGCTCCCTCCATGCTCATTTAAAATATGAGAAGCAAATGTTGGTTGGAACACTGGTATGAAGGCTCAAGCCTGTGCTGGTAACTCAACCTACCACCAGCTTAACATGTACTTCTTTCTTTTCCCTCCCCATTTTAAGTAAATCACTTGCGGATTACACTAAGCAGTTCATCATCTCCGTCATTGTTGGCAAGGATGTTGTCCCAAGGTAAGGATTCCAAACTGTGAGGCTTTATTTGAAGAGGATGATCTTAGTGAGCCAGCGTGGTGTAGTGGTTAAGAGCGGTGGTTTGGAGCCCTGTGACTGCAGTACTGCAGTCAAAAGCTCTGCTCACGACCTGAGTTCGATCCCAACAGAAGTTGGTTTCAGGTAGCTGGTTCAAGGTTGACTCAGCCTTCCATCCTTCCGAGGTCAGTAAAATGAGGACCCAGCTTGCTGGGGGTAAAGGGGAGATGACTGGGGAAGGCACTGGCAAATCACCCCGTAAATAAAGTCTGCCTAGGAAACGTCAGGATGTGACATCACCCCATGGGTCAGGAATGACCTGGTGCTTGCACAGGGGACCTTTACCTTTACCTTACCTTTTTTGGAGCGGTGGATCTGGAGAACTGGGTTTGATCCCCCATTCCTCTGCATGAGCGGCGGAGGCTAATCGGGTGAACTGGATTTGTTTCCCTGCTCCTCCAAGTGAAGCCAGCTGAGTGACCTTGGGCTAGTCACAGCTCTCTCAGCCCCACATACCTTACAGGGTGTCTGTTGTGGGGAGGGGAAGGGAAGGTGATTGTAAGCCGGTCTGATTCTTCCTTAAGTGGTAGAGAAAGTCGGCATATAAAAACCAATTCTTATTCTTCTTAGTTAGAGCCACTTTCTAAAGATGTCTCTCTCTCCTCCTCTCCCCCCCCCCATCACTGTGTATCAAACAGGTTAAGCATGGCCAATATGGAAGATCTGAAGAGAAGGATCATCAGGATAGTTGCAAACTGTAACAGGCCCAAGGTAAAAAAAAAATTAAAGAGAGCTGGGGTGGCAGCCTGGAGAGGCTGTGGCTCAGTGGCAGAGCATCTGCTTGGCATGCAAAAAGTCTCAGGTTCAATCCCCAGCATCTCCAGTTAAAGGGACTAGGCAAGGAGGTGATGTGAAAGACCTCTTTCTAAACCCTGGAGAGCCGCTGCCGGTCTGAGTAGACAATATTGACTTTGATGGACCAAGGGTCTGATTCAGTATAAGGCAGCTTCATGTGTTCATCCTAAGTTGGGGTTGGTCAGACTTTTTTTTTAACTTGCCTTCTGAACTTCTGCTACCCCCTCCCTTGACCCTCCCCGGCTTGAATCTGACATAAATGGACACACAGAGATTTTCTTGAGTAGTCTGGTGCTACGTAAAGAACTAGCTCTGTGCACTCAAGCAGGCTTAGGGATTTTTTTAAACTAGCAGTAGGTCCCCTTTGAAAATGTAGTTTCAAGTACAATTTGAGATGCAGTATTTTGGAATGTGTGTGGAGGGAGGAAGATCAGCCGTGAGTAAGAGGGGGAAAGTCAACTCCCATTTGACTAATATAAGCCTTAGCGGCCCTCCGTGAATCTGTACTGGCTTTGTGATAGAACGCTTTTATCAAAACTGACTTGTTCAAGATGTTTCGTCTTTGGATCTGATTTTCATTTTGCGTGGTGGGGGTGGAGACACAGATTCAAGCCAGTGTGGTGTAGTGTTTAAGAGCGGCAGCGGACTTTAATCTAGAGAACCAGGTTCAATTCCCCACTCCTCCATATGAAGCCTATTGGGCCAGTCGCAATTCTCTCAGAACTCTCTCAGCCCCACCTATCTCACAAGGTGCCTGTTGTGGGGAGAGGAAGGGATTGTGATTGTAAGCTGCTTTGAGACTCCAAGGGTAGAGAAAAGCAGGGTATAAAGACCAACTCTTCTTCTTCTACTCAAGAAACGCACACATCCTATTTTGGAAAAGCACAGAATTAGTGTAGGTGTTGATGTTCTTCAAAATGTGTGCTTTGATGTCAAAATTTACGTGTTTGGTAAAAAGGAACTCGATTTTAAGTTGAGATGGCAACCTTTATATGAAAGATATTCATCGGATTTTAATTCCTTGATTTTTTAGAGGATATAGTTAAGTTGATAAATTGAAAAATATAATACTTAGATTCAAATATAATTAGAAGATAGAATATAGAGTATATAAAATATAACCATATAGTGACTGATAGGGGACTAGAAAATACTAAATAAATATTTTTTACTTTTGGATACATTTTTTAACTTTCTGATAATAAAATAATCAGGGTAAGACAAGGATAGACGAAGGATGCTTGTATGTAATGTTTTAAAGTTACTTGGACACAGATATCAAGTCTTTATTATCATTTCCCCTTCCTTTCCCAACTTCTTTTCTGTACCCTCATTATAAAAAAAATTATATAAAAAAAAGATGCGTGCGCAAATCAGTACGATCCCACTTGCAAAAATGACTCTCATTTCTCACGTGTCCCTTCTATTCCACCCCCCCCCCCATCGTCCAGTACCAGATCCTGCTGCATGGATGCTGGTATGAAGTGTTTGGAGGAGACCCTGATAACTTCCCCACTGAACTGGATGGTCGAAACCAGGTTGCTCTGACCCAGCCTCTCCTTGCCGAAGAGAACCTCATGGGTCAGCGGTCACCTTCGTACACCTCTCTAGCTGGGGATGAGTCGCCTCTCAGTTCTCCTCGTTATCCTCCCTTGTTCCTCCCAGGCAGAATCATCCACATCATCGAAGAAAACAGCCCAAGGAGGTAAATAGGGGCCGTACCAATATGCTCCCTGCCTCCCCCCAGCATGGTGTAGTGGTTAAGAGCGGTGGTTTGGAGCGGTGGACTCTGATCTGGAGAACCAGGTTCGATTCCCCACTCCTCCACATGAGCGGTGGAGGCTACTCTGGTGGACTGGATTTGTTTCCCTACTCTTACACATGAAGCCAGCTGAGTGACTTTGGGCTAGTCACAGCTCTCTTCGAGCTCTCTCAGCCCCACCTATCTTACAGGGTGTCGGTTTGATTCTCAAGCGGTAGAGAAAATAGGCATATAAAAACCAACTCTTGCTTCTTCTTCCTTGCTTGCCCCTTCTCTATGGAGCTCATCACAGACTGATTGTTTCAAAGGGGATCTTTTCCTCAGTTTACCATATGAGATTTTTTTTTGAGACAAAAAGCTTTCCAGAACTAGGCAATATGAATAATTTGTGGAAACAGTCTTCTGCTGTCACCGTGCAAAGAATTATTTGGAGACTATAGCTGGGATGCATCCTTTTTATGTTTCTGCCAGCCTCAGTAGGCAATGCTGACTTTGACGGACCAAGGGTCTGATTTGGTACGAGGCACCTTCGTATGTGTTCATGTGCATACCCTTTATTTTTATTTTTCAGATGGTGCTCTTCAGATGTCAAGTACAGCGCGAGCTGGTCCAAAGAAACTGCTTTTGGCAACATTTTAATAAGTCCGAAAATGATAACGGATCACATGCCAGAGGTGGTGGTCAAAGCTCTGAACAGTGTGGCTCAGGAAAGCGCCTCCTGCATTTCCTGCCGGCCGCCAGGGGACCTCTCTACGAACATTGTGTAATTGCTGACGTAGGAGGACAAACGGCAGCGTGGGGCCTGCTGCTCCCCCACCCCACCCAAGCGTTCACAAGACCTGCTATTTTGTAAACTAATCTTAAATCATGCCTCAGCTAGAACCTGGGGGGAGGCGTGTCTGAACGATTTTAGGAAATGACAAATGCCTCATGCGGCGGAGGCACTTCTGGATTTGCCCAGCTGACTGGGTAACTTCGAGGTGAAGCAGCAAAGAATCCGACCAGTGACGTCAAAGGTGTGGCAGGGTTGCGGCTGAGTCGAATAGCTTGGCAGAGGAGGAATACAGGCGGCGGTTGGCGTAAGTAACCATGACGTCCCCAAGCTTTAGGCCTTTGTCCGCCACTCACATGGCAGAGGCTGTCCTAGATGAACTCGCGTTGTCTCCCATCACAAAGTGGGAAATTCCCAAATGAAAGGTGTGACCGGGAAAACAAAGTATTAAGTTGAAGACGTATATATCCCACAGGTGGGTAGAAGGAGGAGCTGAGAGAGATGGGTTGTGCTCATCACTCAAGTGTTGCACTATAATGGAAACTGCAAAAATATTTGATTCTCCTTCCTGCTGAAGGAAGGTTGTACTGTGGAAGCCTTTCTTGGGCTTAAAACGCTGGGTCGATACCCATGCGATACTCTTGTTTACACTATTGACCCTGCGGAATGCATATTTAAGA
This sequence comes from Euleptes europaea, assembly GCF_029931775.1. Lineage (NCBI taxonomy): Eukaryota > Metazoa > Chordata > Lepidosauria > Squamata > Sphaerodactylidae > Euleptes > Euleptes europaea. The sequence continues at coordinate 10,893,258 of NC_079332.1, forward strand.
GTTAAAAATACCTATTTGGTTTCCAAATGGCAGGAGCCTGCGTGTAGCTTTCTGCAGTAGAGATAACCTTGAGAGCAAGGAGTCGGACTGACCCTGAGCCTGAAGTGTTTTGCTTTTCTTAAACCCCACTGAAGACTAAAAACTGGTCCAGTAAGCAGAAACCCAGGACACTTGTTCCGAGGCCGCTTCCTTCCGCGTGTGTACAGCGCCTTGCAGGTGGCAGAACAGACTGTACCCCCAATCAGACAATAGCCAAGAGGTTTATTTTTCGAAACTCCACCAGCTGACTGATTCCTTGTAAATTACCAACTTAGCCCAGCTTGCCAGGAGTCTATGGTGGAACCAGTTCCTGATGTTAAATTCAACGTGCTGGCGACCATCTTCGTATGTTGTAACAAAACTTCACAGGAGCCAAGTAGAGCTTTAAAGACTAACAAAATTGAGTCTTTAGGGGGCTCCTTGACTCCGGTCTGCCATCTCAGACTGCTGATTAGGCCTTGCAAAGGCAGGCAAGCGAAAATATTTCCCAGTGGGCCATGGAGCAAGAGGAGAACAGCAGGGCGGGAGGGAAAGACTTCTTGGATTGGATGTTCTCATTTATTTTGAGTCCCAAGCGCAAACTTAACCAGGTTAGCAGCGGCTATTAAATTTCTAGAGCCTTCCGCGCATACTGGTTCCTGGGTTCTTTTAGTAGCAATTCTTGTTTTAGTAAATATAAGCAAGCACAAATGTGCTTTCCCAGAGCACTGTTCGGTCCATATTTTTCTGCTTTCTATACATCTGTAACCTTCCCTGCCTGCCCCTGACATCTTTAAACTTTCTGAGGACTAGGGAGGTATGCAAGCCTTTTGGTCACTGTAAGCCGCAATTCTAGGTGTACGTACTGGAAAGTAAACTCCACTGAAACAAAGTGGGACTAACTTCTGAGTAAATACGCTTAATATCTGGCTTCATGTTGCCATTAAATACAAGATGTTGCAACTGGAACTGTCTGCAACATTCTGCGTGCAAGCACAATGGTTTCCCATAATGGAATTTATACTTCCTGGCTTTCACTACTTGGAGAGGGATAAAGAGAACTGCCCTAGACTGCCTTCTGTCTTCGCTGCAAGTCACTATGAAAAGAACAGTTGGGGGATTGAAATGCATTTTGTTAACCTATCGACAAATTGCTGAATCCACTCTGGAGGATGGGGGCAACCAAATTGCATGCTTAAAAATACAAGTTAATACAAGTACACCTTACAGGTATTATACTGCAATTGTGAAACGTTGAACATCATGTATTTGAATCTGTTTAAAACCAAGTTACCAAACTATTTTTTTTACTTTTGTTTCAATGAACACGAATCAGTTCTGCATTTAATGGTCCATTTATCTGCTTGAAGGATCGTTTGGACTGGTTAGCAAACTAAGTTTCTTTTTAAAAGCGCTTCTGGCCTGTATTCTTGACCATTTGATGTATCACAGGTGTCTCCCTGATGAAGTTTTTGATTACTGAACACAGCTCCCCGCAATATATCCTTTTCTGTGATAGTCCTAATTTTCATTAAAAAAGAGGAAAACCTGACTTCAAGGCACCGGCTTCCTCTTCTACTCGCAGCTCACGTGCTGTAAAAACTGCTGCCCTTGCTGTAGAAGCCAGTCAGAGCCTCTGTGGGCAGACCAAGCCCCTCATCAGTAACATGTTCTTAGCCATGCAGAGCAGAGTTTGTAAGAGGTTCTACAAAGGGAGCAAGGGGCCTTCTAGGGAAAGCATGGAAGGAAACTGAAAGGGGGGAATCAAAGGAATCGATAAAGAAACAGACTAGAATAGGTCACGAGGGGCAGCCCTCTGACTGTAGCAGAAGAAAAGGGCAAGAGTCCAGTAGCACCTTAAAGACTAACAACATTTCCGGCAGGGTATGAGCTTTCGTGAGCCATGGCTCACTTCTTCAGATATAGCTGAATAAGTGAGCTGTGGCTCACGAAAGCTCATACCCTGCCAGAAATGTTTATCAGTCTTTAAGGTGCTACCGGACTCTTGCTCTTTTCTAGACTAGAATAGGGTTTTAGGGTGGGAAAATAAAGCATTGTTTAAAGAGCAAGATCACACTGGGCTACCAGACTCATGGCGACAGCTGCTCACTTAAAGAGGAGGAATCCAGCACTAAGACCAGCCAGATGGGCAAACTGGTTCCATTGTACAGGAGCCTGTAACTTACATACTAAGTGGCAGCACTCAGCAGAACAGTAATAGAAGTCTGCTGTGATTTATCTCATGTGAGCCTATAGGACATTTTTGTAAGGCAGACAAGAACTTTCCTCATCAGTTCAGCATCTGGAGAGACCCCTGGTCTTCGTTATAATTCAGTAACCACAGAGAAGAACCTGCCTTTGCTTGTGGTTAAGCCGTCTCTCACTATTTCACAACCACAGCAAAATCCCTCTCAGACAGATGAACGAGAAGAGTTGAAATGTTAAATCTGCTCATGGTGGACACCGGAGGAAAAAGCACCCAGGGGTAGGACACACTGGGAGTGTAAACAATGGCTGTGAGACACCTTGGCTGATTTCCAGGCTCTGAATGGATGCTTCACAGAGTGCAATCCAGACACAAGCGACACCTCTTTCAGCATGTTTTTATGTACAGAATGGACAAAGTCAGAAGTGGGGACGGACTGTGGCTCAGTGGTAGAGCCTCTGCTTGACATGCAGAAGATCCCAGGTTCAATCCCCGGCATCTCCAGTTAAAGGGACCAGGCGAGCAGGTGATGTGAAAGACCTCTGCCGGTCTGAGTAGACAATACTGACTTTGATGGACCAAGGGTCTGATTCAGTAGAAGCAGCTTCATGTGTTCAAGTGAACTGCTATCAGCAGAAGTGGGGAATGCCTGAGATACTGCCAGCCACCAACTAAGTTAAGTGTAGCATTCTCAGACAACTGGCGATTAGTCTCGTTCTCCTTCCTGACCGACGACTTAGCCCAATCATCCATTTTCCAGCAGGGCAACCAGCAACGGAGGAACTGTTCCTGTTTGTCCACAGGAGCCTGCTGGCTTATGCCAGCAGCCCAACATTAGATCGGTGTGAAGAGTTTGATTTATTAGTAGAAGAATATGTCCACCAGGGCTCACGTTGCTTTGTGCCACAGCATGACAGATGAAACAGTCCAATTCTACATTTACAGTTAAGTGCTTCTTACAAATGTAAGCCTCACCCCTGGAATGATTCAAGAATTTATTAAGTCATACATGCAAAACATACTGCTAAATCGCATTACCAAAAAGATCAAATGTAAAAACTTCACAATCTTGCAAACTCCATATATTTTTTTTGTTCTAGTAGTTGAAAGGTTGTAGTTCATTGTAGTGTTCCTGCCAGCGTTTGAGATGTCGAGGACGTTGTTAGCACTCGGTTACAGAACCTCACAGACCCAGTGACTGTTACTAGATCAAACGGGATGTACGTATTTCATGGTGATGTTAAAAGGACAGCTTCAGAATTAGTAAAGGTTACTGTGTCAGGATACCTGGCAAATGGTGACATTTAAGAAAGGTAATTAAGGTGGCAAAGTATAAAAAAAATTACTAGGAACCGGTAAAGCTGCTGCACATGATTTTTACACCAAGTCACTTAAAGACTAAAAAAAGCTCCTCAAAAGCATGTATAATATTGGGGCAGAAAAGAAGGGGGGGGGGGAACAAGGCTATGCTTAAATGTTCTAACCTACCAAAAAAAAACAAACCAAATATAATCAGAAAATTTTAAAGATAACAAGTTATATTGCTCAATAGGAAGCAAGTCTGCAACAAAAAGCCACTAGTGAGAACCGGTGGAGGGGGTGGGAGGGGGAAACAACCAGTCTGAAACTGCAGTACATGAATGCCCTACTGCGAAATGCAGACAAGTGAAAAGACCACCCTGCCCTCAGCTGCTGCTTAGTTGTCGCGAGGGTTTCGCTTTACTGTTTTTTCTCTGTCTCCACACAACAGAAAAATCTATTCAGTTCAACTATGTCGTAGTGTAAAAGTGATCTGTACACAGGAGTCAAAATACTGTCGGGCCCGCCTCGCTGGATCGATGCACCCCTCCCACACAATATGCTGCTGCCGAGGAAGTGAACACATCTCACAAAGAGCGTTGGTCCCCGAATGGGCAGGAAAGCGTTTCTGAAGAGGGAACTCTGGTGTGCCGTCAGTTATTACGTTGGTTCAGGCATGAGAGAGAATGCTATGCAATGACCATCAGTTAGATGAATGTGTTAAACGGCAGCCATTTCCCTAAAGGCTTAGTTATCTGAGAGAAAAGAGGACTATAAAGTTTTGCAAATTCCTAACACACATTAGTTATCTTGAAAGATGCCTGTGCATTTTTTAAAAACAAACAAACACAGGTTTTGTGCTCTGTAGACAAAGCACAGTAATGCAACAGATCAGCAGATAATTTGGCAACACGTGATTAATCTGAGCAACAGGACTTGGGGGGGAAATAAGGCTTTCATATAGGTTTGTCTTTTTTTTAGGATCTCTTTAGTAGAAGGGAAAAAATAAATCTAACCCTTTAGACAAAGGGGAACATGAAACTGATGATTGGTTCAAAAAAAAAAAAGTAATGGAAGAGAACTAATTTTTAAACAGAAGAACTTGGCATTGATGTGAATGCTCCATTGTTCTGAGCAAAGCACAGAAGGTTTGGGAGGGTGGGGGGCAGCAGTATTACAGCAGCAGGCACTTTCTCTTCCTCTTCTTTACGGGAGGGGGGCAGAGGACCGCTCGGATCGCTTCGTCAAAGACTGTCTTGAGGCCTCGCTGTGTGAGTGCTGAGCATTCGAGGTATTTCACCGCACCTGTGGACACACAAGCAAGCCTTAGGCAACGGCAAGGCACGAGAGGCAGGCAGCTCAGAGTAGAACCTCCGAAGAACACCAAACACCCAGATTAGCCTCCGCCGCTTATGTGGACGACTGGGGAATCAAACCCGGTTCTCCAGATTAGAGTCCACAGCTCCAAACCACTGCACCATGCTGGTTGGGAGGAAGGCATACCGATCTCTTTTGCCATGGCGAGGCCTTGTGGGTAAGTGATGGGAGTCAGCTTCTTCTCCTTCAGTTTCTCAATGGTGTCTTTGTCATCTCGGAGATCCAGTTTGGTGCCCACGAGTATGATGGGAGTGTTGGGGCAATGGTGCCGCACTTCAGGATACCACTGGAAACAGAAGCAAAGATCACATGTGGGCATGTGCAGGGGACACAGAGCATGCGTAAAATCCCCATGTCATTTGTCTGCAGAGCGATACTGGGCATCAGCCAACATCCGCACACAACCTTTCGTCCAATGCGCGAGGAGGAAGCAACTGTAGAATGAGTCATTTCCCCACTGCTCCTAGCAGAGCATTGGAAAGGGAACAGAAGAATTTTGAAGGCTTGGCTCTGTGGCCGAAGCAGGCTTCCCCTTCCCTCACCACGAGGAGCTGCTCAATTGGCAGGATCTCCAGAGCTCGGCCAGCAGGCAGAAACCTCTCTGTTCCCCCTTCCCATCCTTGCAGAGCCCACTGCAAAGAGAGCGCTGCCCAGGAGCCCCCAGCTTATCTAAACAGCCGAAGAGAGGACCGGCTGAAAGGGAGCATCTTCCGAAGCCCAGGCGTCACTTCCAAAACATCTCACTTCTGGGTGCCAAGGGTGCCAGTTACATGGCAATCAGCATGACGTTTGCCACAATGAGAATAAAATGGCAAAATTTACTAACAGTTTCTTGGGAGGGAGGGTCAACTAGATTTTTATGGAGGAGAAAAAGGGGTGTAGCCTAAACTGTCAACATGTGGCATTCCAACTTCTATTTTGAAGGAAAAGTTATTTGTACTTTTCCAGCAAAGTATTACTTTTCGAGGGGCACAACTTTGCGATATACATATTCCCAACAGTGTATATTTCAAAACGCCTAATGAATGTTTACATGGGCTTCCCCCCCTTTTCCAACAGCTAAACATTTTGCTTTACCCAAGGATTATTTTTTTTTAATGGTATTGTGAATACAGTTTAAAATCCACAAAAGGCATCCTAAGAAAAAAGACCCCTGGATTTCCACTCACCTTTGCACGGACATTTTCAAAGGACGCAGGGCTCACGAGGGAGAAGCAAATTAAGAACACATCCTGCAAAACAGCATTTGAAGGCGGCTCAGTCTCCTGCGGTCACTTTTCCAGGTTTAATACTTTTCCAGGTTTTCCCACACAATCAGTCTTGGAGCTCCACTTATGGAGATTTCCACTTACTAATGGATAATGAACATAAATGGCAAAATGGAACCCTTCTACAAAACCACCTCTCTTTTGAATTCAAGATGGGCCATTGGGAAAATGGAAGGAACCCACAAACCAGAAACCCGGCTCCCTGCACAACTCCATATTTTCCACTGTCCAGCTGCGGTAAAAGGTGTTACCTGGAAAACACAGCTGTTCAACATGAACTTCTTTTCATGCCAGTAAGCCAATAGTATTACATGGCACTTTTAACCCAGAGCTCAACTTTAAACCCACTTTCTTGGAAGCCCTGTTGTGTTTGAACGGGATTTACACTTCCTAGTTGAACACATTGGGATTCTACCCTTAATTTACGGGCACATCCCATCTTCGCCATTAGGCAAAAGTGAGCAAACTTCGCTCCTTCAAACTTGGTGAGATTCAACAGATGCTCCCATGAACAGATATCAACCACTTTGGGGGCTTTTGGCTAGAACAGAGGCACTGTTGGTTTCAAGGGGAAGAGAACAGGTGAGAGCAACCAGGGAAGAAGAGCAACTGGGAATTCACCTAAAACTATGCACGACTCTCAGTGAACATCCTGCCCCCAGCCAGGTCTACACAAACAGGCAGATTAGGTGGTCAGGCTGTTGTTGGACCAGAGGTAGGGAAAAGGAGCATAACTGAATGTTCCCATATTAAAACAAACAGGAAAAAATTCACCGGGTATAGGAAGGTGCTGTTTTCTGACTATGCCTGGCAGGTTTCCCCTTTTTGGACAATGTTCAGACACATAAGTCCTCACCCTAGTTTCCACTTTTTCAAGCTACAACTGCTGAACCTCCTAATTGGATACATGGAGTTGGCCAAATTCAACTGGTTGCTTTAAAGTTCTTTCAAATCACTTTACCCAGAAAGGTTCTGGGTACTCCAGTCTGGAACATTTGAGCCACTTGGCTTGCCTGCAAATGCCGGCGTAAAAGCATGACTTAGGGTACCTTAATTCCTAGGCAGTTATCTGCCGGCATGGCTAGTCTCAGGTGCTAAAAGAGTTGTTTTACTCCTGCCAAAGCTGCAGCAGACACTTGCCATTCCACTCCCACACATGTCCAGCACCTTGTGAAACGATGTTCTCCGATGTCGTCGGATAGGAAAATGCACAATTTCTGCTCTAGCCCCCCCCCCACTGTTCAGCCATCGACAAAAATCAGAGGTGTTTTGGAGCGTTAGTTGATTGTTTGCGGCTCTAGGCCTTCCGTTAGGTCACCAGCTTGACACCACCAAAGCTAAGCGCTTGCAATGAACAGCTAGGCATGCACCGGCATGGTGAAGCTGCAGGCTCTCAGCCAAGCTCCTTCACCTATCCCAAACAGGAGAACAAAGGATTTACCTGGAACCTTCCAAAGCAAGCTTTGCGCATTAAAAGTCTGGACTGACACAATGGCTATTGACTGCCAAAACGTTACGGGCTTTTTAAAAAAAGGGATTGCTGAGCCCCAGAAGGCAATAAACAGGGTGCCAGTTTCTGGCTGCAGGAGCAGAAGCGGGGGGGGGGGGGAGAGATGAAAGAGCTTGGAGCTTAATGGTTGAAAGTTTTACATACGCAGAAAGGTTGACGTTTCACCCTGGGAGTTAAATCCTTACCGTTCGTTCCTTCAACCTAGTAATAGCATGAAACAACTTCAGTTAAAGTTACGAGCGACTTCCAAGGGGACAACATCAGCTGTTTCCCCTTCAGACCCATCTGTTCAGCACGGCCCTTCAAAACTGCTCTCACGTCTGCAGATATCTAGCTTGTCAAGCTGTAGCTCAAATCATTTCCTGGGGCTCCTTGTTTTCTAGCAGTTCTATGCCTTCGGGTATATGCACCCCACCCCCTATTTGTATTCTGAAGCGGCACAATCCTAGGAATGCTTTACAGTGAATTTCATCTGTCGCTTCGCTCCAAGGTTTAAGCACGTTAACTTGAAGTTGTGGGAGATGGTCCAACTAGCAGCACTACGAACAGAGCAAAAACGATGCAGAGGTTTCTACCCAATGCGGTTTGACTGCACTGCCGTACAATGAATGTGCAAAACTTTGCCAAAAGCGAGGAGCACATGAGCCGTTTGCTCCATCCCATATGGCCTAAAATGCTGCCGTGTTCTTCCCAAAAGTTACAAACACACATCTGCTCGGCAAGGACTGCAGGGTCTTTAATATTTTAGTTGCATAATGGGAAAACAGCAGCTTAGGTCTCTCTCATCATATCTTCTCCTCTCCAACAATGCCGATCCTTGGAGAGAGACTCATCCTCTGCTCTCTTCTGCCACTAGAGGATTCGTCTTTGGATTTGTTTTTGGCTTAAGGACAGGCCGGTAGTCGGAGCTCAGAACAGGAGGGACACCTCTGACTGCTTTATTCCACTGCAGTTCTGAGGTGTGTGTTTTCCTCATCATTTGGTGGTTGCCCCAAATGAGTCACTCACTCTAGAGTCTCTTGGGGAAAAAGGCGCTTTTTTTGTTTTTTTTCTGGCTCTTCCGGCACTTCTCTTGGAATCAGTAATATAGCCAAGGACAGGTCATTGTCAGCTGCTTGGTCTCAGGCCCAAAATGGAAGGAAAAAAAAGAGTTTTGTGGTTTCACGGGGTATATATTAGGAGCTGAAATGGAGTTCCCAGAACTGGAAATCTAAATGGTTTATGAGCCATGCTAGGAAAGAACACAGAACTAAAATAGTGTGGCTTTTTGTTAAAAAACACAAGTTCAGTTTCATAGTGTTTGAAAGGAAGAGAATAAAACCTTGCTCCCTTTCTCTGAAACCAACACACTATCCCATCTATTCATCAGTGGACTGGACACTACACTCGGGATGGGAGTTCAATGGAATGAAGAGTGACCTACCAATCTCACAGGATGGATCAGAGCATGAATGAGGAAATGGGCTTTATACCTTGAACCTTGAATTAAGCACACTTATAAAAAAAATGACTAGCTCAAAGCATTTGCCTACCTAACCCATAACTTTGGAAAATTCTGTTCTGAAGAGCTAAGCTGAATCACCCCTAGCCACCACCACCCCTTGCCGAAGAGCAGCACGTGGCTATTCAACCAGCCGCACGCATGGAGAATGCCAGATCTATCCAAAGTCCTTCAAATGAACTTGTTTCGGCCCTGCCCAGCATTGTCATTTAAATGAGCAGCTCTGCCACAATTCATCTCTGCGCCCCGATGAAAAGATGAACACTGTGGAGTGTTTAGCAATGATAGTGTCAGACTGTGCCTGAACAGCGAGGCAGAACAAAGGCGGCTTTTAGCAGGGCTCCGCTTGCTGAGAAAACTGTTCTGCATCCTAGGTTTATGATTTAACCATGACGGTACTCAGGAAAATTCGGGGTCTGCGCTCACGTGAGCATTCCTTGGCACCAGCTGCCTGGAACTTTTTGAACAACGCATTGAGCCTCTGAGGTCCATTGCAAATGACTAACCCGACCCTTCAAAACCTACTACGTCAAGATCTAATAGCGTTCCCGGGGAAGTAGCTCGTTTTGCAAGCAACAGATGAACAGCTCCACAGAATGAGGACGTTAAAGAGAGATTTAGAACATCGCTGCATGTTAAAAACGGAACGCAAGCACAGTGATTTAGCAGCAAGGAGGCAGAAAGCTGTCGCGTTTAGGGAAGGTGGCAATTATAGCACTGGCAAATTAACAGTTAGAAATTCAGATACAATCCACTGGGCACTTTGCCTGCACGAGCCCCATGGAAACCGACTGAAGTCTTGCAGAAATACTTGCTTGTGAATGTCCAGGTACCTTCAGACACGACAGTCCTGTGCAGCCAAATAGGTGGTTACTTTCATGCTGGCCGGCAGCGGGGGATCACCTTGTCCCAAAAGGAAACTCACGGAGGCTGCCTATTCCAGCCCACCCAGCTTGTTCAAATGTGACGGTTCTGCACCGGCAGCTGAATGTGGAAGGAACTGTAGACTGCGCTGGCAGAGGGGGGGGATCATCACATGCGAAACCATTCTTGGTATGGGCTTACCCTAGAGATGACGCCTCTTAGGCTTCCCCTGACGGCAACTGACAACATGGCCGACTTTGTACTGTAGCACTAACGCAAGACTAGGGAAGAAGGCACCAATTACTGAGGAGGTTTTGCTCAACAACTGCTCTTTTGGACTGCCATTTACACCAGTGCTACTAACCCTGGACTGCTGCTGGGAACCCAGGGGTCACCATTTGCTCCTGCCTGGCCGTGCGGGTCCTAACCAGCACATCTGACTCTTCTCTGGAACCACCCTCCCACCTTATAATTACCAACCTGCAGTTAGAAGCCAGAAAGAAAGGAAAGCAAGCGGTCAAGTCTTTCACAATAAAAGCTTACTGTCTGTGGATAGGATAGTGGCCGCAGTCTGTCATAATCCTCTTGTCCAGCTGTATCCCACAAGCCCAGGTTGACCGGCTTCCCATCAACCATCACATTGGCAGAATAATTGTCGAAGCTACAAGGGGAGAAAGAAAAGTTAGCATGTCATCTAGAACCGTGCTGGTTTTGGTGGCAAACGCTGGCATAAATCTCAAGCTGTCTGAATCTCACTTGAGAGAAAGAGACAGAGAGAGAGATTCTCGCCTATGTGTCATACAAGGGTGGCTCAAAATAAAGCAAACGGGCTGTGCAGCATGGCTGCTCTGCTCTTGACCATTCCCATTCATTTCAAGGATGCTGTTGTGGAATCCTGGTGGCCTGTGTGCTTCTGTCTATGTGTCACACAGTACACAGAGCACTGCACCCAGATACTCAGAAAAACTGCCTTGTTGACCAAGCAAAATTAGAAGAGTTGGTTTTTATATGCCGACTTTCTCTACCACTTAAGGGAGACTCAAACCGGCTTACAATCGCTTTCCTTCCCCTCCCCACAACAGACACCTGGTGAGGTAGGTGAGACTGAGAGAGCTCCAAGAGAGCTGCAACTTGCCCATGGTCACCCAGCTGACTTCGTGTGTAGGAGTGGGGAAACAAATCCAGTTCACCAGATTAGTCTCTGCAGCTCATGTGGAGGAGTGGGGGAATCAAGCCCAGTTCTTCAGATCAGACTCCACCATTCCAAACCACCGCTCTTGACCACTACACCACACTTAACCACTACACCACGCATGGGGGCCAAGATGGTTTTCAACTACACATAGAAGCAACAGAGCAGCAGCAGCCAATACCCACCCCCGGGCACACATTCATATAATGCACTGAACTGTTTTATTTTCAAAGGTGTTTGTCACAGGCACTTTTCTTAAAAAGTAAAGGTAGTCTCCTGTGCAAGTACCGGGTTATTACTGAATCATGGGGTGTCGTCACATCCCAACGTTTACTAGGCAGACTATGTTTACCGGGTGGTTTGCCATCGCCTTCCCCTTACTCATAGCAAGTTTGGTACTCATTTTACCAACCTCAGAAGGATGGAAGGCTGAGTCGACCTTGAGCCGGCTACCTGAACCTGACTTCCGTTGGGATTGAACTCCTGTCGTGAGCAGAGCTTTGACTGCAGTACTGCAGCTTACCTCTCTGCGTCACGGGGCACATGTTTTAGATGTACACCTCCAGCAACAGCAAGGAGCCAAAATGCCACGCATCTAGCTCTGCATGCTCAGGAGGACTTTCAGTGTGAGCTTCTCAAACAATTGCATAAAAGGCTCTAAAAGGAAACTAAAGGTACCATTTAGGTGCCACCCACTTCAGCATTTAAACTGGCTCCTACGCAGTTCGCCTTGAGCAAGTCACCTTTGTTGATAAAAGATTTATGGCCAACAATAAGACACAGGAGACGGGTGCTTGGTGGGGGGGGGAGCAGGAAGAGCCCCAACTAAACTAAAAACCCTGCTCGGCAATGAAGTCAAGAATTGTGCAGTCCTGTAGACACTGAAGAGTGCTAGAAAAAGTTAAAAGCTAGTACTTACACAGTGGGTATGTATTCTCCAGGAAATGCATTGGTTGTGTAACTGATGAGTAGGCATGTTTTACCTACAGCACTGTGAAGAGGAAAGACAGACATCCAGGTAAGAATCTATCCACATAGAATATCCTTTTTTGCCATTTGCAGGAAGACTGATCCATTAGTATTTAATGTACTTCAGATGCGATCAATCAAGAAAAGCTTCCTATTCCTCACTGCACATCTAAACCTGATTTCTGGACCTAACATAGGCTATAGGCAGATCCAACCTCCTAGGTGCCTACAAAGATGATTAAGTGCTCCCTGTGAAAAATATCCCTACCCACAGAAAGCTAGCAGGCCAGGGGAAAGGGGTTCATAGTCTACCCTCTGCCCTAACAGGCTTGCTTTCTATGGGCAAGGAGTTTAATAAACTGAGTGCTATTGAAATATAGTGGCACAAACCGGGAAAGGCTGTACACATGAACACATTAAGCCGCCTTCTACTGAATCAGACCCTTGGTCCATCAAAGTCAGTATTGTCTACTCAGACTGGCAGCGGCTCTCCAGGGTCTCAGGCAGGGTCTTTCACATCACCTACTCCCTTTAACTGGAGATGCCAGGGATTGAACCTGGGACCTTCTGCATGCCACGCAGATGCTCTGCCACTGAGCCACAGCCTCTCCTACCACATTCTCGATTGGCATGTTCAAACTGCCTTCACTCAGAGGCATTAGTCAAGATTCTACCTTTCAATCGAGCCGTCCTCACCAAGCTGATGTGAAGATATAGAATCTTTCTGTTTTGCTCAATGTGAAGTGCTATAGATATATATGAAACACAGCTGAAAAAGCAGCAAGAGAATTCAGGTATTGCTATCCACTTCTAGACTTCATGGATGTCTGCACACCAGATAAACATTTGTTTTGCTCTTGGGTCAGCCCAATTCTTCCTCGTACCAACATTCTTGTAGGCTCAAGATTTCACCTAAGTGGAAAAATCCTGCTCCGGGTTCTCTTCTTGGGGCCTCATTGGTTGCCTCCCATTTCCTTTATGATGTTCTGCCATTTGTTTTAGACATCCATGCACACCCTTCCGCAAAATCATATGAAGAACATGAAGTTGCACCCTTTCGGGGAGTTTTGGAAAGTTGTTTGGTTTTACAACAGTGGCAGTATCAGCTAAAGAATGAGGAAGCATGCAGAGTACTTCAGAAGACCGGCTAACTATTTACAGGCGGAGCTGTCTGAAACATCCAACTTGTAATCCCAGATCCAGGTCAAAGAGATCCTTTCGTTTGCCTAACCCCCCACCCCAATTAGATAATTGTGTTGCAGCTATCCTGTGACTGCTGGTGCCTGCAAAGCACTTGGAAGATGAACGCCACCAGCTAAGCACCAAACATAATGAACTTCTGTACCGAACTCAAGCACTGCCAGGTACATCTGTTCAACTTGGAATCCTTGGAGAACAGAATGCCTTCCCAGCGGAAGCCGCCTCACAGGGTTCTCATGGTGAAAATCAGAGATAAGAAGAAGAAGAGTTGGTTTTTATATGCTGACTTTCTCTACCACTTAAGGCAGAATCAAACCAGCTTACAATCACCTTCCCTTCCCCACAACAGATGCCCTGTGAGGTAGATGGGGCTGAGAGAACTGTGACTAGCCCAAGGTCACCCAGCTGGCTTCGTGTGTAGGAGTGGGGAAACCAATCCAGTTCACCAGATTAGTCTCCGCCGCTCATGTGGAGGAGTAGGGAATCAAACCCGGTTCTCCAGATCAGACTCCACCGCTCCAATCCACCGCTCTTAACCACTACACCACGCTGGCTCTCTCCCACTCCAAATGGGATATGGTGCAGCCTTAAGACCATGTACTGCAGGTTTGTCTAATCAGATCTTTTCGCCTTCTACTAAGCTACTTGAACCACCAACATCTCCCTGCCTACAGTTCTCCCATTTCCCCCTCCAGCCCCAAGCCTTACAGAGGCCACTCAAAGCAGTCCTGGAAAGAAATACCATAAGATGGCAAGTCAAGCTCAAAAGGATAAAGGAAGCCGCCTCCCCCAGTGCCCACGTTGCGCAAGTCAGGCAGGTCCACAAAAACTAACAAGGAAATGCCAACAAGAATAAACAAGTCCCAGAGGCCTCCACTACAGAATTCCCCCACCCCAGGCTTCCTGCCTTCTCAGCTCGCTGGCTCTCTGCCTTATGAATCAGAAAGCTCTCCGCACAGATACTCGGCTAAAAAATAATAATAATTCAGCATTCATAGCTACTCATTCCAAGTATATGAAGAGAGGCAAAAAAAGGCCTAAAGCCGATTCCTCTCTCGAGAAACTGCTAGCAACTTTCTCTTATTAAAAATGTAAAAGAACTACGCAAAGCCTGACCATCGTTAGGTAAGTATGTCATGGTTTTAACCCTACAGCCCTGACTGAGGCATCCTTTTTAATAACAAGATTGCTAATTTTAACAATAAGTAGGTTTCGGTCTTCTCCTCTCTCCTATAAAATATATCCACTTAAAAATGGTTTTGGGATTGTCGAATGGTTAGAAGGACAGACTAGGCCCAAGGAGTTCTCCTTTCAGCTCCTCCGGCCATAAATCTCACTAAGATAACCTTGGACTGCCAGCCAACCTACTGCCTAGGATCACAATAAGGAGAAAATGAAGTGGGGAGGGAATATCATCCTACGCTCCTTAGAGGAAAGATGGGCTAAAAAATGTGAGAATCGTCATCAACATTCCTAACTTATTTTAAAACACTATTTTGCACATAACATTGATTTTTCCACAGCTTATATTTTCATCAGTGTTCTTGGAGTTACTTGAAATGTGCCTATCACATTACTCGCACCGTTAAGCACGTCTGTTCATTGTGTAACCTGACACTGCTTAAAATTAATTTGAACAGTTCTGGTCTCAATCAAACCTCCGGAGAACTCATAAACAAGACTCAGTAATTCGAAGCCCCAACCAGAGACGGCCGTGATGGCTTTTGGGGCTATATCTGTCATTCTCAGAGAAGCTACACACATTCGTTCTGTTGCCCAGTTATACTCAGACAACACAGGGATATTTGTTTCTCCTTCAAAAAAAAAAAAAACCTCTAGCTGCATAAAACCAGACTTGTTTTCCAGATGGCCTGCAATGCTCCCCTGATCTGTGACACCCAGTAGAGAGAAAAAAAGTGACGGTCAGATGATGACCAGGGCCCCTCAACGCTTGTTCACTGAGCACAGAAAGAAGTCAGAGGGAGCAAATGTAGCACGCACATCTTTGAGCACGTTCTTGATAACTGAAGCCAGAAGCATGAAAGTTTTGTGCATCAAAAAATCTGAAAATGTATACCAGCTGTACGTTTAGGGAACACAATCAGACTTGTTTACAAATAATTACATTACACGCTAAGAAAGCATTATCTTCATTACTACTTCCTAGTACACATACTTAGGACTGGACTACAAGGCACACCGAGGCCCGTGGGACGTTGTTCCTTGCAAAGATGCTTAGCACTGCAGCCCTGAACAGTTTCTCCCCAGCTTCCGGAAGTGACTTTCCTTTGTTAACCACAAAATGGAGCACAGATTCTGTGCCAAAGCCACAAGAGCCTCCTGCTGTCAACAACAAACATGAAGCCCCTAAGTTAACTGCCTTATTTTGAAAGTGACATCCCATCTGCTTAACGGCTCTATATACCTTACCAGAATCTATATGGGTCAGTTCAACCCTTGATAAGTTGGGCCTTAATGGCTGATCGCCCGGACAGTGCAGAGGTTTGCACAACATACCCTCAAGCCGAAGAGCAAGTCTCTCCACACTAAATGCAGCCCAGTCTTGGGGCTCCTGTTGACTTGGGCAGAAGCGAACACACCAAGTTTCCATCTGCACCTTTTCCACCACTGGCAAGTTTATGCATTGCCCATCCCAGCCTATGTCCTTGCCTCTGGTGTGAGTCAACCGAGAGGCAGGAACCTGTAGCATTATACCAAATAGCTGGAGGCTACCCTCAACAAGAGTGCTTGCTGGGTGAACCTTGAGGGCTGGGTCTGCCCTCATAACAACATTTGCCCCAACATTGTCCTATATTTTTCTCAGCAATAATACAAGCAGGGTGTGTTTAAGACAGTGTTTCCGGAATTATCAGGCACTCCATTTTGAAGGAAGAAAGCACATATTGGGATCAATTGAGATCTCGGGGGCAGGGCGAGGAAAGAAAACAAAACCAGCAATAGTGGAAGGCTTGAACTACAACCCCATGCACACCCATTTGGGAGCAAACGCCCATGTCGTAAAGAAAAACCTAGTTATAAATTAGCCATGCACAAGATGAGGCTTCCAGAACGGAAGTATTTAGCATTTTATGAGAGTTCGATGCTATTCAATAACTTCTTCTAAGATTATCTTGTACGTTTTAAATTGTACCTTGGCACCCTTGTAAGGGCAGAAAAGCAGGATGTAAGTTTAGTAAATAAAAATAATTTTTTAAAAAACCCACAGAACACTAAACAAATATAAATGAATAGCAAGTAAACTGGAGAGACCAAACTGAAACAGACCGGAATCGGAGATCTCACTGTGCGAATGCGGGAGGGTGAGGAGAAACACTACCTTTTCACTTGAGGGGAGAGTTTTATTGGAAAAGGTATGGACCTATTGTCTGTGTAATATTCTTTTGCAGAAATACATATTTCTACATAGCCTTTCCCCCACCCCCACTCAAACAAGACCAAGTAGATTTACAGAACAGAAATTAAAGGATCCGACACCAACCTCCTGAAAACCAATAAACTGTCTCCACAGAGCCAGGGCTCCCAGACATTTTAAACTAAAAACTCTCAAATAAAACCATTCTGAATGGCCTACACAACACAAATATTCACAACTTAAAAAAAAATTAGCCTTAGTTCCCCCCCCCCCAGCTCGTGTGTGTGTGTAAAGTGCTGTCAAGTTGATGGGGTTTTCAAGGCAAGAGACTAACAGAGTTGGTTTTACCATTGCCTGCATATTCAACCCTGGTATTCCTTGGAGGACTCCCATTCAAATACCAGCACTGATATACCTCCAAAGAATTCAAGATAAGAGGGGAATCTACTTCATCTTCTATTGGGAGATTTTAGAGACGGTAGCCATGTTACCACTACAATCCTACACAGACTTACACCAATCTGTGCCGACCATAAAAAAACCAAAATCCACCGATTTACACTGGAGTAAGCCCGCAACAGGACTGTGCGGCAGAAAATGAATTTAATTCGCCAACTGCAAAACCAGAGCTATCTAAAACAGGCTTCTGGTGTAGCTCGGAGGTTGCACACCCGGGTTCTACCTTATCAGATGTAATGATGCCTTCTTAATTACGGGAACAGATTACCGTTTTTTTATTGCAATTATTGTTGCTACCCGTCTTAAAAGCTGTCAAAAAGAAAGGGAGGAGGGAAGAGGGAGAAGGAGTTATATAAATCCTCTAAATAAAGGCTCCTACAGGTTTTTATGCCCAGCACAGAAAAAAGTGAGAGGGAGCAAATGTAGCACACACATCTTTGAACATATTCTTGATAACTGAAGCATGTCAGTTTTGAGCCCCCCCCCCAAAAAAAAATGTATACCAGCTGTACATTTACGGAACTCAATCACACTTGTTTACAAATAATTACATTACACGCTAAGAAAGCTGGGTTTTATTTTATTTTTGCCCACCCCTTCCGACAAAGTAATTTAGCGCGCGGGGGTCCCCCCCCACTCTTCCCTTTTTTCAACACAGCAACTTTGCGAGGTAGGCCAGGCACTCGGGGAACTGAACCAAGCCGTGATTACCAACCACGGGTATACAGGGAGGGATCGAGGCCCGGAGGGGAAGCTTCCCAGCCCGGGCGCGGAGGGAGGGTTGTGATTTGGGGAGGAGGGGGAGGCGTCGGCGCGGCAGGCCTTCCTTACCCGTCTCCCACCACCACACACTTGATGGCCTGCATCGGGGCGGCGGCCGCTGCTTCGTTGCCGGTTCTCGGGGCCTCCTCCTGTTGGTCTCCCGGGTGGGGCCGAGGAGCCCCCCGCAAAGCTCGGCGACGCGGCGGGGGAAAAGGCGGGGAGGGTCCGCGGCCGCCTCCGCTTCTTCCTCTTTAAATGTTGGGGGTGGGGTGGGGGAGAGAAACGGTTATCAACGGCGAGGCAACGGCCACCACCCAAAAGCGCGAGGTGCAAGGAAACAGGAAGTGGCCGCTCCGCTCACATCCGGCCTCGCGCTCGCTCGCTCCCCTCCCTGACGGCCGCTTTGGGATCGCAAGGCTGGCTTCGACGCTCGCCCGAGGGGCTTCGGGAAGGCTCGCCTCCCGAGTCTCCTCCCACCGCGTTCGGGAATCTTCGGAAGAGCTCGGTTGCTCTCTCTCTTCCCCCCCCCACACACCAGGTCCGGTCGTAGCGTGCCGAACTTTCGGCCCCGCTCGTCACGTCTTCGGCTTCCCCCTCCCTTGCGGTTCAGCTCGGAAGAGCTTCGGGAAAACCCGACACCGCCTTCGGGTTTCCCCTTCGTTTCCTCGGTTCGGGGCTCGGAAGCGTTCGGCGAAGTTCGAGCTGCCTTTTTTTTTTTTTTTTTTAAACCGCGGCTTCGGGAAGACTCGGCTCTTCGCGTTCGGCAACTTCCGCCGTTCGGCAATCTTCGTCTGACGTGCCCATCACCGGCCCTTTTCGCCACCGAGTCGCACCAATAATCCGTCATCTTTGTGCTACTAACCCAGTCAGAAGCGTATTGGGGGAGGGTTTCGTGTCGTTCTGTCAGCTTCCCGCCTTTTTTGGGACCAGGTGTGCCACAGCTATGGTTTCATTATAGGTCAAACGCCACAAGCAAAATCAGCGTTGTTCAAACTGTAACAAAAAAAAATACAACAGTAGGCTATAATATTATTACATACTAGATTCACTACGAATTTCTATCAAACATGGCCGTAATGTATAGAAACTAAAGTATTCCTACAATATTATATAAGCAATTGCACAAAAACCAACCTTCCAACAAAGGTGAAGGCAAATCTGAGAGCTCAACAGGTAAGTCAACCTTGTTGACTTACCTGTTGAACTCTCGGGTTTGCAATATTGTCGAAGGCTTTCACTGTCCGAGTTAATTGGTTCTTGTAGGTGATCCTGGCTGTGTGACCGTGGTCTTGGTATTTTCTTTCCTGACGTTTCGCCAGCAGCTGTGGCAGGCATCTTCAGAGGAGTAACACTGAAGGACAGTGTCTCTCGGGTTTGCCTTTACCTTTGTTGGAAGGTTGGGTCCTGTGCTCTTGTTGACTTACCTGTTGAACTCTCGGGTTTGCCTTTACCTTTGTTGGAAGGTTGAGTCCTGTGCAATTGCTTACACAACATTGTATGAATGTTTTAGTTTCTGTACATTACTGTCATGTTTGATAGAAATTCGTAGTGAACATGGTATATAATATTATTATAGTCTAGTGTTGTACTTCCTGGTCAAAAGGCCACAAGCAGCATCACGCCAATATAATCCCCTAAATTAACCCTTTTTACCTTTAATTACCGCCCGCAAAAATTTAGCCACCGATAAAGGGATTCTTTTATCGGTACCAAATAACAACCATTGAATTAAACTTTGCGGGGAGGTATAAAATGTATACAGTCGGAGTTGCCCTAAATATGTTCGCCTCCGATGATCCCAACAACAACAATACAGCAAAGTATGTTCTACGGTCTCCCTAGGGCCATCCCAATGTCGATATCCAATTAAAAAGAAAACAGTTCTCATGACAGCTGGCCGCTGTGAGTGAATTTTAAGTTAACATAAGCGGGACCATCTTTATTTTCTGCAGGGTTCCTCTCTGGCTAAAAAAATGAACCTATGTACCCTGTCAGTGTTTCTGCTGGCTTTGCTTTTCTAAAAAGATTTAATTACTAAAGAAGACAAGGCCTCCGTCCTTGAGCGCTGATAAGGGAGTACAGAGTAGAAATTTTACTAACCCTCCCTGCAGCTTCGGGAAGCTAGATACAATTTCTAAATTGCATGTACATGCCAATCCTTGCTTATGTCTAATTGAATTATATATATTTTCTCCCCTAGTAAGGCTGTGATGTCATTAAAACTATAACAGCTCTATGCATAACGAACTTAGCAGGACTTCCCTTGTTTTCAAGTTGCTACTCAGACTAGGCGAACTTCTCAGCTCAAGCTTTTAATAAAGGTTTACTTTAACGGCTCTTTTGTTTGGAATGCATCATTTGGAACCCCTCAATGGAACCTGCGGTAATCTAATTCAGATTGGACTAACAGCATAGGACTGCACTAAAATAAGGAGAAACTATAATGTGGCTATTAACGGATGCCAACCTGCAAGTGCGGCATGGAGTTCTCCTGGAATTACTGCTTAGAAACCGTGCTCCCCTCATACACACACATGGCAATCCTAACGAATATGTATATTTTCTGGTCTTAATATTTCAAACATTACTTGCAGGGTAATGTTTTTATGGACCCCACAAATCAGACTAATTTTCACGGCTTGTTTTCACTACTGTGCTGAATTATTCATCGCTTGTCAGAAGCATCTAGAAGTAACAGATCTCAAAACGACAGGCAAGTTGTGTGGAATTGTCAGACTTCTAAGGGCATGAACTCAGGATTACAGCTAATAATGAAAGGGTAAGTAGCTCAGATTACTACATAGTGTTTTACAGAAGCTTTAGGACTTGCCTATTAATTGATCTTTTGTTGTTCTGATGAAACAACGGATACACCCATGGCAGGGGAGGGGATAAAGTCTTCCTTACGTCACGCAACCACACTGTTGCTGCGGTTAGAAGAGTGTCTCTCAAAATGTGAGCGTGGATCTTTTGAGTCCCAACTTGTACATAGGGAGTTGCCTAAACACTGAGTCAGACCACTGGTCTGTCCAGCTCACAGTGCAATCCTACGCAGAGTTAAAGCTAGTCTAAGCCCAGGAGCCCCGTGGCACAGAGTGGTAAGCTGCAGTACTGCAGTCCAAGCTCTGGTCATGATCTGAGTTCGATCCCAATGGAAGTTGGTTTCAGTTCGCCGGTTCAAGGTTGACTCAGCCTTCCATCCTTCCAAGGTTGGTAAAATGAGTACCCAGCTTGCTGGGGGTAAAGGGAGGAAGACTGGGGAAGGCACTGGCAAACCAAATGGTAAACAAGTCTGCCTAGGAAACGTCAGGATGTGACATCACCCCATGGGTCAGGAATGACCCGGTGCTTGCACAGGGGACCTTTACCTTTAAGCCCAGAATTAGGTATATACTCTGAGTTCTCTGAGTTCCTTAAAGGAAGATGGGATCAAAATGGGCTAGGGACACAATGGGGCTGCAGAACAAAGAAGAAACACCAAGGCCTTATTGTGTTTCTGTGGAACATAGGGTTGCCAACCTCCAGGTAATAGCTGGAGATGAATGAAGAGGGAGTTGGCAACCCTAGTGGTACAACATCATATAACTTTTGTATCTCACCCAACCAGGAACATCTTTATGTAACTATACGTTTTATATTGGCAATATAAGTTAATGACCACAAACTAGTTTGTAGATCTGTAGCATTTCCTACTCTCTCATCTGGCTCTTCCTTCCCGATTTGTTTTGGCAACGCTCTGTTACCATTACTTCATACACCCTCTATTAAGAAGAAGCCTTCTTTGTTAATATTCATAAAGCATCACCAGATTAAAGTAAGATAAAATCTCATAAATAATTGCAGCTGAAATCTTAGTAGTAAAAAGTGCTGTCAAATCGCAGCGGATTTATGGTAACTCAGAGGGTTTTCAAGGCAAGAAACATCCAGAGAGGTAGTTTTGCCATTGCTTTTCTCTGCATAGCGACCCTGGACTTCCTTGGTGGTCTCCCATCCAAGTACTAACAAGGGTTAACCCTGCTTAGCTTCTGAGATCTGACAAGATCAGGCCAGCCTGGGCCATTTAGGGTAGTAAAGCTTGGCCACCAGTTTGATAAATGATACTGAATTGTTATATTCTTGGCGGGGGGATTCCCCATGGCCATTATTGTGTCATGAAACGTTAATATTGATTTATCTGATAGTTTGGATTTCCTTAACTGTTGTGTTTCTGAAATGCAGACTTTACTCTTAGAAAAAAAAGCAAGAGTCCAGTAGCACCTTAAAGACTAACATTTCTGGCAGGGTATGAGTTTCGTGAGCCACAGCAGTTGTGGCTCACAAAAGCTCATGCCCTGCCAGAGATGTTGTTAGTCTTTAAGGTGCTAGTGGACTCTTGCTTTTTTCTACTGCTACAGACAGACTAACACAGCTACCCATCGTGATCTTGGCTCTTAGAGGAGAAGAGGAAGTCCGTTTTAAAACCTAGTTTGAGGCACTGTGTATGTGGCTTGATTATGAGTTTTGCTGGCACCAGGACAGCATGTTGACTGTACATGGGTGTGGGCTGCTAGAAGAATCATGCTGAGGCAATTCTGGAAAATCTGACACCATGTGACAACAGTATAAAAGGCAGAGGAGTAATAACCTTGCTTTTTATAGCACCTTTCCTCAAGGAGCAAACGGTGCCCGTTTTCATTTTATGTCAACATGTGAGCCCGCCTTTCTACCAAGTCAGAACACTGGCCAATCTAATCTAGCATTGCCGCGATGGCCTGTAGACTAGGGTTGCCAAACTCCAGGTGGCGGCTGGAGAGTTCCCGCTATTACAACTAATCTCCAGCCGATAGAGATCAGTTCGTCTGGAGAAAATGGTCGCTTTGGCAATGGGACTTTATGGCATTGAATCCCCTCCCCTCTCCAAACCCCCTCTCCTCAGACTCCACCCCCAACATCTCCAGGTATTTCCACACCCAGAGCTAGCAACCCTACAGCAGCTCTGCGTGGGAGGGGAGGGTGGCCAACCTCCAGGTGGGCCCTGGAGATCTCCCGGAATTGCAACTGATCTCCAGATGGCAGTGATTAGTTCCCCTGGAGAAAATGGCTCCTTTGGAGGGTGGACTCTGTGGCATCATATCTTGCTGAGGTCCCTTCCCCAAACTCCACCCACGCCAGGCTCCACCCCCAAAATCTCCAGGTGCTTCCCGACCCAGAGCTGGCAACCCCTGCTGTCGACGCATCTCGTCTAAAATGGAACTGAAGCGTCCTCTCTAGTTTCCCCAATACAAAAATACGGGTTTCTTCATGGAAAGCCCAAATGGTGCTTGCCTCTCATAGAGGGGAGGGGCTGTGGCTCAGTGGCGGAGCCTCTGCTTGGCACGCGGAAGGGTCCCCGGTTCAATCCCCGGCATCTCCTGTTAAAGGGACCAGGCAAGGAGGTGATGTGGAAGACCCCTTCCTGAGACCCTGGAGAGCCATGGAGAGGGGCCATGGCTCAGTGGTAGAGCCTCTGCTTGGCATGCAGAAGGGTCCCAGGTTCAGTCCCCGGCATCTCCTGTTAAAGGGACCAGGCAAGTAGGTGATGTGAAAGACCCCTGCCTGAGACCCTGAAGAGCCATGGAGAGGGGCCGTGGCTCAGTGCTAGAGCCTCTGCTTGGCATGCAGAAGGTCCCAGGTTCAATCCCCCGCCTCTCCAGTTAAAGGGACCAGGCAAGAAGGTGATGTGGAAGACCTCCGCCTGAGACCCTGGAGAGCCGCTACCAGTCTGAGTAGACAATACTGGCTTTGATGGACCAAAGGTCTGATTGAACACACAGCAGCTTGATGTGTGTGTGTGTGTAGAGGCATTCCCCTTTTCAACCGGAAGGTCAGATTGCAGCGATACTGTTCTCTGGCTTGCCTCTTGGAGCGGGGACGCGCTATCCCCTAGCATGTCTACGGTGGAACATCCTGTCTACTTTTGCATTGGGAGCGACGCTCAGAGAGGGGTTTTTTTTCGTCTGTGTTTTTTTGCTCTTTCGAACGGCGCTCTAGCTTCTTCCCGCGTCTCTATGATCCTGTAGCTGGCTGCCGGACGCCTTGGAGCGTCTCCGCAACGCAACGGCGCCGCGGTGACGTCCCAGAAGCCCCGGTTGCCCGGATATAAGCCTGGCCGCGGGGGGAGGTTCGGTCCTCCTTCGTTGACATCCGGGTCCCTTCGGGGGTTGCGGGGTGGGGGCTGGGCAGGGGCGTATATGGCGGCGACGCTGCTGTCGGCCCTGGCTGCTAGGCTCTCCCAGTCGGCGGCCGCCCGCTCCTACGGCGTCTTCTGCAAGGGGCTGACCCGCACCCTCCTCATCTTCTTCGACCTGGCCTGGAAACTCCGCATCAACTTCCCTTATTTGTACATTGTCGCCTCCATGATGCTCAACGTCAGGCTGCAGGTGACCTTGGGCGGGGGGGGAGGGGTCTGGGCTATTCCTCAGGTCTGGGCTGTACCACTTCTTGGTGTGGGTGGCCTCCCCGGGTCTGGGCTGTACCACTTTGTGGTGAGTGGTCTCCCCAGGTCTGGGCTGTACCACTTCTTGGTGTGGGTGGTCTCCCCGGGTCTGGGCTGTACCACTTCTTGGTGTGGGTGGTCTCCCCGGGTCTGGGCTGTACCACCTTTTGGTGTGGGTGGTCTCCCCGGGTCTGGGCTGTACCACTTTGTGGTGAGAGTGGCCTCCCCGGGTCTGGGCTGTACCACTTCTTGGTGTGGGTGGTCTCCCCGGGTCTCGGCTGTACCACCTTTTGGTGTGGGTGGTCTCCCCGGGTCTGGGCTGTACCACTTTGTGGTGAGAGTGGCCTCCCCGGGTCTGGGCTGTACCACTTTGTGGTGAGAGTGGCCTCCCCGGGTCTGGGCTGTACCACTTCTTGGTGTGGGTGGTTTCCCCGGGTCTGGGCTGTACCACCTTTTGGTGTGGGTGGTCTCCCCGGGTCTGGGCTGTACCACTTTGTGGTGAGAGTGGCCTCCCCGGGTCTGGGCTGTACCACTTCTTGGTGTGGGTGGTCTCCCCGGGTCTGGGCTGTACCACCTTTTGGTGTGGGTGGTCTCCCCGGGTCTGGGCTGTACCACTTTGTGGTGAGAGTGGCCTCCCCGGGTCTGGGCTGTACCACTTCTTGGTGTGGGTGGTCTCCCCGGGTCTGGGCTGTACCACCTTTTGGTGTGGGTGGTCTCCCCGGGTCTGGGCTGTACCACTTTGTGGTGAGAGTGGCCTCCCCGGGTCTGGGCTGTACCACTTCTTGGTGTGGGTGGCCTCCCCGGGTCTGGGCTGTACCGCTTCTTGGTGTGGGTGGTCTCCCCGGGTCTGGGCTGCACCACTTCTTGGTGTGGGTGGTCTCCCTGGGTCTGGGCTGCACCATTTCTTGGTGTGGGAGGTCTGCCTGGGTCTGGGCTATACCACTTTGTGATGTGGGTGGTCTCCCCAGGTCTGGGCTGTACCACTTTGTGGTGAGAGTGGCCTCCCCGGGTCTGGGCTGTACCACTTCTTGGTGTGGGTGGCCTCCCCGGGTCTGGGCTGTACCGCTTCTTGGTGTGGGTGGTCTCCCCGGGTCTGGGCTGTACCACTTCTTGGTGTGGGTGGTTTCCCCGGGTCTGGGCTGTACCACCTTTTGGTGTGGGTGGTCTCCCCGGGTCTGGGCTGTACCACTTTGTGGTGAGAGTGGCCTCCCCGGGTCTGGGCTGTACCACTTCTTGGTGTGGGTGGTCTCCCCGGGTCTGGGCTGTACCACCTTTTGGTGTGGGTGGTCTCCCCGGGTCTGGGCTGTACCACTTTGTGGTGAGAGTGGCCTCCCCGGGTCTGGGCTGTACCACTTCTTGGTGTGGGTGGCCTCCCCGGGTCTGGGCTGTACCGCTTCTTGGTGTGGGTGGTCTCCCCGGGTCTGGGCTGCACCACTTCTTGGTGTGGGTGGTCTCCCTGGGTCTGGGCTGCACCATTTCTTGGTGTGGGAGGTCTGCCTGGGTCTGGGCTATACCACTTTGTGATGTGGGTGGTCTCCCCAGGTCTGGGCTGTACCACTTCATAGTGTGGGTGGTCTCCCTGGGTCTGGCCTTTACCACTTCATGGTGCGGGTGGTCTGCCTGAGTCTGGCCTGTACCACAATAGTACGGGTTGTCTGGCCGGATCTTGCCTGTACCACTTCAGAGTGTGCGAGGGAGGTTTGTCTGGGCTGTGCCACTTCAGAGTGCAGGTCATCTGCCTGGGCTGTACCGTCTCGGAGTGCAGGTGGCCTGCCTGGTCAATACCGCTTCAGAGTGTGGGAGGTTTGCCGGAGTCTGATGGATGGTCCATCTAGGTCTGGGCTGAGCCAGGCGGCCTGCTTGGGTCATACAGTTCAGAGTATGGGTAGTGTGTGCCTGGCTCTGGGCAATCCTACACTACATTGCAGATGGGGGACTAACGGTTGAAAATGATGCTTCGCTCCCCCCCCCCCCCGTTTACAGGAAAAGCACAAGCCAGGGTTTAGTGCAGGCTTGTCCAAACTGCGGTCCCGGACGGCTATGAATGCGGCCCAGTACAAAGCCATAAACTTAGTGTATTTTATGTGGCGCCCAAGGGTGTTACCGCATTATGTATTCCCAGCGATGTATTAAGAATTTTAAAATGTTATAAAAAGCATCGCTTTAAAAGGGTTTTTGGATGCCACGGCTAAAAAATGGTTGGAAGACGTCTTCACAGCTAAAGGGGCCAAACAAAGTGCGAACAGTATTTTTTTTTAACAGTTTCAAACTCTTAATACATCGGTGGGAATACATAGAAAGTGCGAACAGTATTTTTTATAACATTTCCAAACTCTTGATACATCGCTGGAAATACCTAGTGCGGTAACAGCCCAAGTTAGTGTTAGTGTATTTTATGTGCAACCCAAGACAATTCTTCTTCCAATGTGGCCCAGGGAAGCCAAAAGATTTGACACTCCTGGTTTAGTGGTTCAGCTGTAGTGACAAATCTGAAGTATGCCTGGCCACCTACATTACTGGCTTTTAGGCATGTGTTTACAACGTTCACCCAGGCTGACAGCTTTTATATTTCTAGTTCTGCTGCTTGCTTTTTAAAAACACCACTGATGGCATTTATTCCGTTTTAGTTTGGCTTGAATCAAGTAACTTTAATGGTTATATGTTGCATCTTAAAGGGGCTTTTGTGTTATGTTTTTAGGGGCTGCTTGGAGCCGATTCTGGAGAGCCAGTGTGGATCTTTTATGCAAATAGTGATGGCTGGGTTTGAACCTGGGTCCTGATGGGCAGAGGGCGAGCGCAGGCTCATGGATCTTGGCTGCTTAGGGTCAAGGGACCTAAGGCCTGGTTCACACATGCAGCTGAATGAGGCAGCAGGGAATTGCGTGACGGAAATGGATTCACCGCTTCAGGTTGTAGACAGAGGATTGTGGCGAATTTAACTTTTTAAAAACTCCCCATCAATAGAAAATCAACACAATAAGGAACAAGAGGTCAGCAGAACTCTTCTCTTTAAGCTAGTTCTCTGCTCGCATGGAGTTTTTAATGTAAAGGGGCATTCAGTGCTAAAAAGGGGGGGGCATTCTACCACCCCGTTCTCTTGCGTATATGAACCAGGCCTCGAAAAATTCCATTGACTCTCACGCTCTGTGGAGAAGGTTACTGCAGATGTTAACAAAACCGCCCTCACCTCCGCAGAATCCAAACCTTGAGGTTGGTCCGGGGTGCCTTCTGAGAGAAAATAATAAGTCATCGGGATAAATTCTGACGATGACTTCATAATTCGCGCGCTGGCATCCTATTGGTTGGCGTCGAGTATTGTTTATGTAATAAGTTTTCCGGCATCTGATTTGCTGGCTGATGATGGGCGCTTTTCATCCCTCCGATAAGAGCAGAAAAGTGGATTTCTCCGGTTGGTTTTGTAGAAGGACGGGACGGAAGGATGCGTGCTGTAAAAGTAAACCGTTCAGGAGTCTGAAACTACTGTGCTTACTAGCTCTGAAACGAGGACAGTGAAGCACTTTAGAAAGGTGTTGTTAGGAGACGGGTGATGTCAGCCTGGGCCTTTGTGCGATTGGAATGAGCTCTGAAGATCAAGTACTTTAAGGGCGGAGCTTTCAAATATCTTTAAACAATGACATAAGAGGTGATAATTAGGGCTACAACCTCTGCTTAGTTGGTAGATCAACCACCAGAGGCTGTATTTGATTACTCGGGTGGGCTAATTTTAAGCAGGGTGTTCCATGATCTTAAAACCACTGCGTCGTTGTTGTTGTTGTTTCAGCTCTCTAGTTTCTAGAGGAGGAAAATACCCTTTTCTTCCAGCAAGCTTTTTTTTTGTTAAGGGACTTTGCATTTCCCTTTGGAAACACTAATTTATTCAATGAAACGGGTGTGAGGATGAATGAGTCTTCACACAACACACAGTTAAATTGTGGAACTCCTTGTCCCAAGATGTGGTGATGGCTGCCAACTTGGAAGGCTTAAAGAGGCAAGTGGACATGTTCATGGAGGAGAGGGGTATTCATGGCTACTAGTAAAAATAGATACTAGTCATGATGCATATCTATTCTCTCCAGTTCCAGAGGAGCATGCCTATTATATTAGGTGCTGTGGAGTGCAGGCAGGATAATGCTGTTGCAGTCGTCTTGGTTGTGGGCTTCCTAGAGGCACCTGGTTGGCCACTGTGTGAACAGACTGCTGGACTTGATGGAACTTGGTCTGATCCAGCAGGGCCTTTCTTATGTTCTTAACACAGGCAGGATAATGCTGCTGCCATGTTCTTGTTTGTGGGCTTCCTGGAGGCCCCTGGTTAACCACTGTGTGAACAGACTGCTGGACTTGATGGACCTTGGTCTGATCCAGCATGGTTTTTCTTATGTTCTTATGAATCGATGCAAGATGCTTTCCCCCAGTTGACTGCTGTAGCGGCAATGAGTATTGTAACTGCCTTGTTTGTTTTGTTTTTGTCGTAGGTTCATATTGAGATCCACTAACTTGTGACTTATGCTGCTGCTCCAAGGTGTCCCAGCGTCCCCTGCAGTTCTGTACGATGCAGAGTTTACAGGAGAGGCATGCCTTGCGGATCTCTTGCGTGAACTTGGAAAAGGAAGACGACTTGAGACCGGTGCAGGTACGCAGGAGTGCCCGGAGTCAGCGGAATGAGATTCTTCACCTTCCGAGGATCCGTTCCTTAGTGAACAATGCCCAGGAGGAAAACGGTAATCTTCAACAAGAGCTGTTTTCTCTGAAGATCAGGAATTGTACTGTGTTTAAAGCTGTACCGTTACCTCACATTGGGAACAAAATGGCACCTTGTGCGAGCGATCCAGGCGTCAGAGCCGGGCCCGCCAAGCAATTTCTGGGCCTCCTCTTCTCCCCAGAAAAGGACACGTTCGAGAAGATTTTTAGTCGCTTCGACAGCGCAGCCGCAGCAGGCTGGCAGAAGAAAGCGCACGGTTTTATGAGCAACCTGGGTGCGTGGAGCTGCTCCGGGAATAACTTTGTTCAGTTTGCGCACTTCTGGCTGTCGGAGCTGCAGCACAACCAGAAGCGCCAGCTGTTGGAGCTGGAGATGGGGATTATCGAGGACAAACTCCGCCTCGCACTTCCCCAGGGATCAGACTCCAGGGAGTTTCAGCCTCTCGACTTTAACATCATCCTGGCTGCGGTGCTGAGCGAATACCCGGCGGGACTTGTCAGCAGCCAGAGTTTGTTCGTTTTCCTTGACTACTTAAACTTCATGTCTTCAGATCAAACGCCCGGATATAAGAAAATGCTTTCAAGTATACAGTACCCATCCAAGAACCCTCAGATAGCTCAGTGGTTGTTAGCTATACGGGCGTTTGTTCTTGCAAATCTCTGGCACGCGATAGTGAAGGTAAAGCTGCAATAGTTCTGACGCGCTTCTGCTCGTTGTTTGGATATTCCCTGTAAAGTACGTTTAAGGCACAGCAGGTACTGTGAAAGAAAATTTCAGTAGGTATTTTAGCATACTTGCCTGGGCAACCAAAGTTAAAACACCATTAGGGCAGCGTTCAGGGTGTCGCTCATAACCTGTGTTCTGCTGACGTGTGCAAATCTGTCCTGTTGCTTAGGGGTGGGTGCTCCTCTTTTCTCTCCCTCTCGTGCGGAGGATCATTAGGAGTAATTAACTCTGGTGGCCCGTGATGTAGGAATGCAGGTGCGTGGGTCAGCTGGAAGGGTTTTTTTTTTTACCCCCACAAATTCTAAGCCAGCTCAGGTTAACCTGCTCACCTGACTCAAATTTGTATGGTACATCAGAGGCAAGCCGGAGTTGGTTCTTAGCCCGTGATTCTTTCCTCGCGCTTTCTGAAGGAAGAAGGAGCAAAAGGTGCACAGAAGCCCGACAGGGATCTTGGGGAGGTTCATGGACACATTGGTTCAGACTCGCCTTGGTCGAGTCGCAATTGGAGAGAGCTGTCACGAGGAATTTTGGGGTGATTCTACAAAAGTGGATAAATTTGAATATTTTGAGGCTATAGAATAGTAAGATGTCGAGCTGCAATTTTCAGCAGAGGAGACGGTTAGGTTAAGTAGATAAGTGCCCCCCCTCCCCTGAACTATCAGGTAGCAGAGGGTTTTTTTGTTTTTTGGGGGAAAGTTTTATTTTCAACACAAATGCTTAAACTCTAGGTGGCAACCGCCATATCAGAAGAGACGTTCTCCACCTCCTCTCAGAAAGAGAGTTTTGCACATGAATCTTGGGTGAGGGGACTTCTCTTCTCTGAATCCCTCTTTTAAAAGAACAAAATACCTTTGGAAATACTTTTAACTTGACCTTTGCGTATTCTCGTTTATTTTTGGAGTCTGACCCTCTGGAATGAGGGCCCACAAATCGGGGCTTTTGTTGTAGCCGACACCCTGAAGTAGCAAATTATAAATAACTGTGAGGAAGGCATTGCACTTTTAGATGGACGAGAATTGACTTTTTATGCCGGTTCGAAACGCTGGCTAGCGGCCTTAGGATTGATGCTGTGGGCAAGCTGCTTCTCAACTGTGCAGATTTTACTATGAAACTTTAGGAGTCAAGGAAGGGAAGTGTTAGGCATTCACATTTGAAGGATTTCTGTGGTTATGCCAAGCAGAGATGACGAAGGGGCTCGAGTTTTTTTGAACAGCCTCCCCATCCTGGCCGTGCTACAAACCCTTTTTTGAAACAAAGACCTTTTGGAAGCCGCTTGATGTGGCTTTTGGGACCTGCCGTTCAAAGGGGTGGGGGGAATTGTGCATGTCAGAAGGGACTTTTTTTTTTAAGGAAGGAAATGAAAACGTTACTCTAAAACTGCTCTTGTATACTGGCCCAAGAGCGTGTAATTTTTCTAAAGTTTCCAAACATGGCTCTTAATGAATTTGAATGCACTCACCTGTTCATGTAAATTGTGTGTATTTTTTTGGCCTTGCGTTTATGATGATTAAAAGCCCGAAAGGGAATTGGAACATTCCAGCAGAAACTGAAAGGAGGGTTGAATTAGTAACTTTACGAACAGCAATGATCTACAACTCTTGTAAAATGGATTTAATCATAGTGCAATCTGCCCCCCCATGTATTTACTTTGAAGGACCTCCTACTTTGTTCAGTGGGGCATTTTGGATAAGTACACACAGGATTGTAATCTTGATCTGACTTCTGGAGGACTAGCATCCCTGTGTTAAATCTGATTGTTCAGAAATCCCATGTAGTCTAAATGAATCTAATTTCAGTGTGGATTACAATCTGTAACAGAAAGGACTGAGGTACTTCACCTTCATTGTGTTGTGGGCTGGACTGTAAACATCTCTTGCATTTCTGCACTTTATATTTGCGGCAAATCTATTCCTAACAACATTTTCTTGCACTATTAGTTATTTAATGGTCAAAACAAGTGTGTATACGGTGCTCTTCTTTGTCTTTTGGAAGTGGATAGACTTGGTATACTTGCTCAAAATAAAGTTATCTAAAATCGCCAGAGTATCAGTTTACCACTCTTTTATTGAGTGGCTTCCATTCCAGAAAGAGGACTTAAAAATCTGAAGGGGGGGGGATGACCATTTTAGTTAAATCTCCTGTCCAGTTAACAACTGAGATCTATAGTCTCATGGTAGAGTGCTTGCACTCAAGGGAGCTCTGCTGTTCTCTGAACAGGCTGGCAGGATCTCAACACATGAACGCATGCAGCTGCCTTGTACTGAATCAGACCCTTGGTCCATCAAAGTCAGTATTGTCTACTCAGACCGGCAACAGGTCTCCAGGGTCTCAGGCAGAGATCTTTTACATCTCCTACTTGGCTAATCCCTTTAACTAGAGATGCTGGGGATTGAACCTGGGACCTTCTGCATGCCAAGCAGAGGCTCTACCACTGAGTCACTGCCCTTCAGGAATGTTGTGGGGATTGTTTCATCTACATACACATCCTTGAGGATTTATTATACTGTAGCAAAATCATTTTGAAGTACTGGACTGGATTGAGGTCTAGTATGCTGGGGTGTTTTTTTCATGACCTCTGGTTTTCTAAAAGATATGAAGGGGCTTTAAAAAAAATATTGACAAGAATCCAAGTAAAGTTGTAAGTCTGACTAAACAAATATCATGCTTTTAAAATCCAGTTCTATAAGGCATTGGTCAGTACCCAGATCTCTTCTGAGCAACCTGTTGAGAGTTCTGTTTCCAGCGCTAAAAAGCAATCCAGTGACGCCGTTAAAGAAAGGTAAGATAACTTACATCTTGAGAGAGAGAGAAATAACCTTCAGTAGTCTTTATTTTACTGCATATTGTGTTGAATCAGAACTGATGGAAAAGCTGCAGTGCTTTAACTTAAGACACTGGACAATATCTACCAGACTCCATTAGGTTTCAGCCAAACTTGCTCAAGAGTGAAGTTCCTGGTGGATAATGACCATTGTCTTTAAAGTCCGAGAATGCTTTTATGTAGCCTTGAACTTTCAGTATGTGCCTGTTCTAATTTTATATATACAGGTTGAGTATTCCTTATCCAGGATACTTGGGACCAGAAGTGTTCCATATATCAGATCTTTCCATATTTTGGAATATTTGCCATATACATAATGAAATATCTTGGGGATGGGACCCCAAGATATTTCATTATGTATATTTCATTATGTAATTTATACGCACAACCTGAACTTAATTTCAAACAATATTTTTTAATAATTGTGTGTACATTGAACCAGCAGAAAGCAACTTGGCACCCTGCCGAATAATGCCTGTGTGTTGGCTCAAAATGCCCATATGTCGGATCTTTCCGTATTTTGGATGTCCGGATAAGGAACACTCAACCTGTAATGCCAAAAATCACAGCGTAACGGTGATGATGCTCTTATGATTTAGCTTGTCTTTATGTTGTTGTTTTTCTTTCTGAAAACATAAGAGGCTTTATATAAGGGGCTTCCTTAATTTTTAAATGTAGCGGTTGTGTTCACGGAATCAGGGCAGAGACATGCAGTGTCTTTGGTACAGGAAGAAAGGGCATGGGATCGGCGCTGTAAGGTATCATTCCTCAGACAACCCTTCGCTGACTTCAGCGGGCCTTGTTTTCAATATCCATGCACAGAGGGATCTGCTGTCTTTTAAACACTAAAATTTTAAGAGGCTCTCTCTATTTGGGGAAGGACACCGAACCTGCTTGTGGGAAAATTCTGTAGTGGTCTCCCCGCCACCACCATGGGATTACTGCGAAGAACGGGTAGGCCTGCGTACACCTTCCGTGTTCCCATCTATCCCTCCGTCTGTATGTGGACATACGGAGGTGCACACGGACTTCTCATTCCCTGGAGCACACCTTTGCACTGTCTATAATGATTGTGCATGTCTTGGTGCTTCTAGTGGGGGCAATAGGAATCTGTTGAATACTGTGAGATTCCTCTTTGGATGTCAGGCCCACACTCAACTGGATAAATCCCAAATGTTTCACTATTTAAAAAGAAAAGGGAATCCTATTCTCTCCAGGATCAGAGGAGCATGCCTGATATATTAGGTGCTGTGGAACACAGGCAGGACAACCATCTTGTTTGTGGGCTTCCTAGAGGCACCTGGTTGGCCACCGTGTGAACAGACTGCTGGACTTGATGGGCCTTGGTGTGATCCAGCAGGGCCTTTTTTATGTTTCTTATGGCTGGTACTTGGTGAGCTGCTGAATTTTAAGATTTGACAATGAGCACCTGTTGGGAAAGATGCGTTTTATTATAAACTATTTCTGTAACAAATCAACTTTTTTTAAAAAACCGTTTACGTTTTGTACAATTGTGTGGATTTGTTGAAACTGCTGTTGGAATTACTCCCTTAAGCCACAGGAGGGAGTTAGCGGTCAAATGTTTGTATCCCAATGTTGGGATTTTTTTTGGTAGGCCTTTTCAGGATTGTTAAGGCCATCTGTAAACATGCTGAATTAAACAAACAATTGTTTTCTCACCATTGTAATAGCAGTTGGTGTTGTGTGTCCAAATGAAGGCAAAACACTTGTTGTGACAGTTTAACACTTGAGCACGGAATGCCGCTGGATGGTCATATGAAATTGTGTTTCAAAGGAGAAATAAATGTATGTTGCCAACCTCGAGCAGCTCGGTTTCTTTTCCTGTCTCGTTTCTTAGCTGTGTTCTTGGACCCTTCCTTACGAGAGATTAATGAAATCTTGGGATGCTTCTGCAATACTAACCTCTGTGTGTGTGTGTGTGTGTGTGTGTGTGTGTGTGTGTGTGTGTGTGTGTGTGTGTGGTTTGCTGAAATGTCTGGGAACAATTTGTCCAAAGTGAGGGGTGAAATAAACTATTGTCAGTGTGAGTGTAGGCTGCTCCCCATTTGCATTGCTTGTGGAGGTGTGCAGGCTGTGTCCAGATGCCTGCGGTACAGTATAGGTTGCCCGTTCAGACGTGAGGCAATGTGTGGATTGCCAAAATGGGCCGAAAATCAGATTGGTAGGTCTGAAGATCTGGCTTGTGGTCATTGGCATTACAAATGAGTATTAAAGGTAAAGGTAGTCCCCTGTGCAAGCACTGGGTCATTCCTGACCCATGGGGTGGCGTCACATCCCAACGTTTACTAGGCAGACTATGTTTACAGGGTGGTTTGCCAGTGCCTTCCCCAGTCATCTGCACTTGACCCCCAGCAAGCTAGGTACTCATTTTACCAACCTCGAAATGATGGAAGGCTGGGTCAACCTTGAGCCGGCTACCTGAAACTGACTCCCGTCAGGATCAAACTCAGTTCGTGAGCAGAGCTTTTGACTGCAGTACTGCAGCTTACCACTCTGTGGCTGAAATCTGGTTAATACATTCTCACCTGAGCCCCCTTTTACTATTCTAGTATTTGCTTTTGGGTGAAGCATCTCACTTGTTATAACCTGAATCCGTTGAAGGCAGGCATTCCTCAAAACATTATGTTGCAGTAAACAAATCAGCCTTCAAAAAGCTGTAGCACCCCTAGTACTGACGCGACAGGACTTCTTGAATCTCTCCTTCCCTGTGACCGGTTGAAGCTTAGACCAGACAGACATCGAAACTGTGCCGGAATTTTTCTTTTGCTTTATGCTCATTCGAAGGTTCGCGACCAGTTGAGAAGGCACCTTGTTTCTGTAATATTTCTTATATAAAATTTCTCTTGGGTTGGGAGATTTCAAGGGAGGCATGCACCGAAATACAGAGCCTGCGTGGGTGTAGTGGTTAAGAGCGGCAGACTGTTATCTGGAGAACCGAGTTCAATTCCCCACTCCTCCATGTGAAGCCTGCTGGGTGACCTTGGGCCAGTCACAGTTCTCTCAGAACTCAGGCCACGCAGAGGCAGGCAATGGCAAACCACCTTTCAACGTCTCTTGCCTTGAAAACCCTATGGGGTCACCATACATCAGCTGGGACTTGATGGTACTTTTCACCACACGCACAAGGATGCCGATATGGTTCAGTGTTCTTGCATCCAGCTACTTGGTTTGATTTAATTCCAGGATATTCCAGATAGCTTCCCCCCCCCCCCACGGATTAGCTGTTGGTCACCCGTGAAAGCTGCCTCAAGACAGTATAGCCAAGCATGCTGTGTATAGCTAGACATGGAAGAAGATGAAGAGTTGGTTTTTATATGCTGACTTTCTCTACCACTTAAGGCAGAATCAAACCGGCTGGCAATCACCTTCCCTTCCCCTCCCCACAACAGACACCCTGTGAGATTGGTGGGGCTGAGAGAGCTCTTAATAGAACCGTGACTAGCCCAAGATCACCCAGCTGGCTTTGTGGGTAGGAGTGGGGAAACCAACCCGGTTCACCAGATTAGCATCTGCCGTTCATGTGGAGGAGTGGGGAATCAAACCCGGTTCTCCGGAGCCCACCGCTCTTAACCACTACACCGCACTGGCTCCAATTGTTGCTCCATCATTACATCAACTTGCATCATACATCCTGTTGGGAGCAAGAAGCTGTTGCTTCCCTGGAAGAAAATACAAAGTGAAACAGTGGCAGATTAATAGGAAGGATCTAAATTTCCACAGAAGGGGAAATTTCCTCCTCTTGTCCATGGTGAAGAATGTTTCATGTGCCCATAGGGATTCTCTGTTGTGCGTGCCTAGGATTCCCTGTGTAGAGAAGGAGTCAGCGTATGCGTCAGGGCTGCAGCAAGTAGCCCATGTTCAGTACGAAAAGAGCAGCTTTTTTTTACCGACTGTACGAAATTGCCTTATATCGAATGCAGAGCGTTGATCCATCTGTCTATGCCTGCAGACAACGGCTCTCCATTTTCAGGAAGAGAACGGTCTTTCTCAACCCCTTTGCCGAGATCCTTGTACTTTGGAACCTAGAATGTTTGGTGTGGAAAGCATGTGCCCTGCCTCTGCACTGCCATCCCGTTTTGGTCGAACCACACTTAGAAGGCTTCATTCTTGTCATGTGGACATCTTTCCAAGTCTGTTACACAAGCAGAGAAGTTAATAAAAACTGCTAGTCTGCAAGCGTTTGGGGTCACCTACCCTACCAGTGCTTTCATATATTAGTAGTTTGGCAGACATTGCATGGATAGAATAAGAGAATGAAGTCTCTTCTAATGTGGAAAAAGCTTTCTCGCTTGGTCACCAGGAGGCTATTCATACTCACCACAGGAGACTAGGCAAAATGGCTGTGTACAAGCCTGGTCTATAATAGCAAAGCCATAATTGATTTTGAAATTGCCTTCTTTTTGTCAATAGTTCCATTTAAAATGAATGAGGCCATTCTGCCTCCCATCCATCCGTTTGGCAGCTTCAATTCTACCCATTGTCAAGCAGAACTATAAATACCACTGTTCTAAATCAGGTCGTTGGATTAAATTGGCTTTGTATGTTTTGTCAATTGGAAAAGGAGGTGAAAATGAAGCTATTCTTTGCTAATAGCATGGTGCAGGAATTTATTTTTAAAAAGAGATGCAACTTAGGGAAAAAATTCTGCATAGATTTCTGTTGCTAGAGGTCTTAGGTCAAATGGCTTTAGGTGCTTTTACAGATTTTTTTAAAAAACTTTATTTGCGCCATGACAAAGGCACTGATATAAACTAACCCATCGGATGACTATGGCTGGGCAAAGGTTGGGGAACCATGTTGGGTATCACGTTCAACAAATATGGAGTTGCACTGCTAGTGTAGATGCCCTTATTTCCTTTATTCCTTTTCATTTCATGTGTAGAAGCCACCTTTGTGCAGGTTCCCTGGAGAGATGGCATGGAAGTTTTCAAAATAAATGAATCAAAGCCTTACTAGATTTGGAGTATGTCCCTGAAGGACATGCATGCATTTATTTCCTCTTGCCTTTTACCATTTATTCCTACCCCTCCCCTGAAAACAAGCACCCATTCCGATACCTCTATGTTAAGCTGTTAACTAGAGTTGGTTGAATCTATCAGCTATGGCAGTTGGGTTGACCCTTCAAGTTTCTTCCATGATTTATTGTCTTATCCTTTTTGGGGTCTAATACAGACCTTTCCCAATTGTATGATGTTATAAAAATTCATAAAAATAGTTTTTTAAAAATGTAACTAGTATCAATGCTCTGCCGAAAGACAGTAGGAATTGTGTGGGGAGGTGAAGGTGAGTGTAAGCTGGTTTGATTCTTCCCTAAGTGGTGGAGAAAGTCGGCATATAAAACCAGCTCTTCTTCTTTATATACCATCCTTTTCATCAAGGAACTTAGTAGCCGCCTTAAGCAGAAATCTAAGCCCACTGACTTCCCTGGACTTCAAATCAGCAAACGTGGGATTTCTAGGAGATCTCCTGCGTAGGCGCTGACCGCAGCAAGGTTGCTCAGTGATTCCCTTGCCAGCTGTATCTGGGACTTTGGACAGCCGTGTCGCAAACTGATGCTAGAATACCCTTGTTGGAGGGGAGGCTGGGGGTTGGGGAGAAGGGAGTGTGTTCTTTAACAAGCACAAGTTGAAAGCATTAATTGCACAATTCTTTGGGTGCTGGCTATTGTTTGGGGAAATAACCACTGCCTGTCAGTCTGGCACAAATAATCAATAGTTCAACCTTTGCGTTCGAGCAGCTTTAACCCAACATATTCTGCTTCCCCCCCCCCTTCCCCTTCTCAGAGCCCTGCAGAGCGTTCAGCTGGGATACGCAGATGTCTTGGATTATCTTGTTAGAAACCAGCAGCTCGACCTCGGGGTGGTTGACGAAAAGAACCGAAATCTGTTATTTTTAGCAGCCGTCTACGATCAGGCTAAGATTCTGGATTATTTCCTTGAAATGGTCAGTTGCATCAAAGATCCATTACATTTAGCCTTTAGATTAACAAAAAGGTTTCTTCTAAATTGAGGTAATGTAAAACTATTAAATTGATGGGGCCGATTTTTATAGATTGAGGCTGCCACCTTATACTTCCAAATGGGTTAAAGTAATTTAAACTTTCTTACCAGTATTTCCGGGGAGAGGGGGGAAGCTGAAAACAGGGGATGAGAGGGTACAACATTGTCTGCTTTCTTACCTGCCCTGTGTACCTGCTTGCTTTCATCCATGCTTCCAAATTTATTTTTGTTGAAATAAAAAATAAGGAACTGACATCAATGCATGTGGTTTCCCTTCCCCCTACCCCTGGTTTTTTGGAGGAGCCTCGTGGTGCAGAGTGGTAAGCTGCAGTACTGCAGTCCAAGCTCTGCTCACGACCTGAGTTCGATCCTGATGGAAGTCGGTTTCAGGTCACCGTCTCAAGGTTGACTCAGCCTTCCATCCTTCCGAGGTCGGTAAAGGGAAGATGACTGGGGAAGTCACTGGCAAACCACCCTGTAAACAAAGTCTGCCTAGTAAACGTCGGGATGTGCTGTCACCCCATGGGTCAGGAATGACCTGGTGCTTGCACAGGGGGCCTTTACCTTTACCTTATCCCTGGTTTTATCTTCACAATAACCCTGGGAAATAAGGTATGCACAGCTGAGCAAGGGGTTCTAAATATTCCCTTTGCTGAGTCCAGTTGGAGGTGTTCTGTTCACTAGATCACGTCGACTGGATCTGCTCTCGTGTGACTCTTATAGTAATTACAAGGTGTTCTTAATTAAGCCTGAACTCTCCCTAGAAGCTAAAATGACTAAACTGAGGCATTGTACTTTGGTCACATTATGAGAAGACAAGAGTCACTAGAAAAGACAATAATGCTAGGAAAAGTTGAAGGCGGCAGGAAAAGAGGAAGACCCAACATGAGACAGCATAGAAATTTAGAGATGGAAGGGACCTCCAAGATCATCTATTCCAACCTCCTGCACAATGCCAACCCTGCTTAACTACCAAGCTGAGGTTAAGACAGGCTGTCCAGGCTGCTCAAGGGGTCACTTTTTACACCACTCACTAGGGTGAAGTGTCATTTGGTCACATTTCGGCACAGGCAGGGGATGAACCACACTACTTCAGATTGTTTGGGTGGGGGGCAGAGCTTACATTTTGTAATGCTCCCCTATGTTTGTTAGTTTTTGAAAAAAGAAGAAACTTCCTGCAAATGGGAAATGTACACAGCAAGCAAAGAGTGTGGGGGTTAAGAACTATTTTCCTGGCCGTGCTAGTTTACTGCTTGTGTGGAGGTGCTCTGATTATTATTATTTTTTTGACAAAGGAGTCTCCAAAGCACAAATCCACCCCCTGTAGTCTTGAGAGATGCGATCCAATTCTACCACCTCCTTCTCTCACATGTGCCGGCCAGGCAGTTTCAGTCTGGGAAGGGCGCGAAGGAGGTTCTTCCTTTCATCTTGCTCTGAGAACCTTCCGCCTCTGTTTCAGGGAGGGTGGTAATTATAGGGTCGCTCAATCCTTTTGGCACACGGGAACCGTTTTCCCAGGCATCGTTCTGCAAGAAGCAAGAGATGGGTGGAAAGGCGAGGAGGGGAATGGGGAATGTAGCAACTCCAGCGTAGCTCCACGATGGATGCCATCCAAAGATCTGTCATTGGAAAATGCTGACTGCCACAAGTCTTTTCTGTGTTCTCCGCCCCCTGTGCCTGATAATCTGTGTTTCCAAACGTGTGTCTTTCAAATCCCACGTTTTAGATTTTTGGTGTACACGTAAAAATACAAAATGTGAAATATAATACACCTTCAATATAAGTGTAATATACCTTAAGGGTGTTAATCATAATTTATTAATGCGGTCACTGACCAGCAAAAAAAACAACAGCCACAACAGATAATAAGAAAACCACAACAACAGCTACTACTGCTACTACAAATAATCTAAGCCTAAAAATTACATATTACATGTATGAATAAAATTTATATAAACATCGTATAACTTGGTGTGACCCCCTTAATATTTTGAGTAATAAAATATTTCTGTTACTCTTATCCTGTCAGGGTACGACATATTTTAATAGCTGCAGCGCAGAATTTAGCAGTCAGGAGTGTAAGCTGTGATTTTTCATCAGTTAAGAGCTTCTTAGTCAGAAACACGTCTGGTTGGTCAGGGAAAATGTTAAGCCACGGGGAAAGAACCCTTGTGCGGACTTCCTGGTAGAATGAACAGCGGATCAAGACATGTTCTGAAGTTTCTATATCCCCTGACCCACAAGGGCAAAGCCTTTCTGCTATAGGGACCTTCTTATATCTTCCCTCCAATACTGCCGATGGTCCTTAAGGGTGTTTGT
This sequence comes from Euleptes europaea, assembly GCF_029931775.1. Classification (NCBI taxonomy): domain Eukaryota; kingdom Metazoa; phylum Chordata; class Lepidosauria; order Squamata; family Sphaerodactylidae; genus Euleptes; species Euleptes europaea. Next base: position 10,934,295 of record NC_079332.1, read on the forward strand.
CTATTTAGTTAAGAAAACATTATGGAAATATTACAGAGAGCTTCATTATTTGCTCTGTAGCGCAGGGAGTCTGCGTGCCTGAGGGACTGCTGTCCAGTTCCTCGTGGAGTTTTAACTGTCTTTAATAGAAGCAGACTAATCTCAGCTTCGATTCGTTCAGGCAGCGGGGCGAGGGAAACCCTGACGTTTTCTTTGGGAGGTGTGAGTGACGGGGATAGGAACATGGTACAGGACAAAGAGGACTTAGCTTGCGCTTGTGGCATCAGAGTGGAAACAGAGGCCTTTAAGTGCAGTGGGCAGCCAGCATGGTGTAGTGGTTAAGAGTGGTGGTTTGTGGACTCTGATCTGGAGAACCGGGTTTGATTCCCAGCTCCTCCACATGAGTGGCAGAGGCTAATCTGGTGAACTGGATTTGTTTCCACGCTCCTACACATGAAGCCAGCTCTGGCTGACCTTGGGCAAGTTGCAGCTCTGTTAGAGCTCTCTCAGCCCCACCTGTGAGGTCTGTTGTGGGGAGGCGAAGGGAAGGTGATTGTAAGCTGTGGTAGAGAAAGTGGTAGAGAAAGCCGGCATAAAAAAACCAACTCTTCTTCTTCTTTTGTGGCCATCCGTTGATAAAAGGCAATATTATATATTCAAGTTACTTTATACCAAGTCTGACTACCAGTCTGTATAGCCCCAAATTTGCTGCTCTCTCTGGCAGTGGTTCTTCGGGATCTCAAGAGAGACCCTTCCTGATCTAGCTCCCTGTGATCCTATAGCTTGAGATGCCAGGATCCAATCCTAGGACATGATGTATGATGTATGCTAAATATGAGCTCTGCCCACTGAGCATTCCTGGAGGAATTTGTTAGGATCGCATACAAGGCATTGCTGTTTTATTGTAAAATAAAATCATGTGTGTGTGTGGTATTATCACCGTCTGCTGTTTTTCTTCTAGACTCTTCCCATACCTGATGTAAACCAGGCAGCCGAAAATGGGAACACGCCACTTCATGCTGCAGTGAACACTGGGAAAATGCACCTTGTCTCGTTGCTCTTGCATTACCCTGGAATTAACGTGAACGTCCCCAACCCACAGTGTGACGGAGCCACTCCACTGCACCTCGCTATCGTTTATGGTAAAATCATGAGCTGTTTTTCCGGCTTTAGGATGGTTCTGCACTTAAAATCCATGTTGCAGTTGAACACATGAAACTTCCCTCTGCTAAATCAGACCCTGGGTCCATCAAAGTCAGTATTGTCTACTCAAACCGGCAGCTGCTCTCCAGGGTCTCCGGCAGGGGTCTTTCACATCACCTCCTTGCCTAGTCCCTTTAATTGGAGATGCCAGGGATTGAACCTGGGACCTTCTGCATGCCAAGCAGATGCTGTACCACTGAGCCACAGCCCCTCCCGTAGTGTAGTGGTAGAGAGAAGCGCATGACGCATGAGAAGCTTGGGAGAAAGGCGGATATCTAAATATTCTAAACAAAACAGGGATTGGTTCCTTAAGCCAGTTGTGGTGGTACAGACAAACTAACTAATTTGTCAGAGGCCTTGAAATGTACTGAATTGTGTGTTCCTGTATATCTATGTGTGTGGTAGCCAGCATGGTGTACTGGTTAAGAGCAGCGGACTCTAATCTGGAGAAACGGGTTCGATACCCCACTCCTCCACATGAAGCCTGCTGGGTGACCTTGGGCCAGTCACAGTTCTCTCCAAACTCTCTCAGTCCCACCTACCTCACAAGGTGTCTGTTGTGGGGAGGGGAAGGTGATTGTAAGGCGGTTTAAGACTCCTTAATGGTAGAGAAAAACTGGGTTATAAAAACCAACTATTATTATTACATACCACTAATTATTACATTATTATTATTATTATTATTATTATTATTATTTACTATTGTAGTAATTAATACTTTTTTTATTCTATCCCTCCTCTGAACAGCTGAGGGCAGCATACTTAAGATCTCCTCTACAGAGAGATGGAAGTGCATTGATTTCAGTGGGCCTAGACTGGAGTAGCCCTGGCCTGGATGACCCAGGCTATTCCAGTCTTGTCAGATCTCAGAAGCTGAGCAGGGTCGGCCCTGGTTAGACCTTGGATGGGAGACCACCAAGGAAGTCCAGGGTTGCTCTTATCTCCAATTGAAAGGATCACTAATAGGGCCAGGGAAATCCCTGAGAGCCATCACCATTCAGAGTAGATAATACCATGCTACATAATAGTGTGGCTTGACATTATGTGGCTTCATGATATCGCAGGAAAAGAAGTTTTTCTTCCTTGCCGGTACAAATGTCTTTCTCTCTGGTTTTGTTTTGCTTTGTTTAGGGCAGCTGGGGATTTGCTATTTACTGTTGAATGCTGCAGCCGATGTAGAAAGTCCCGTTGGAAGGTTGACGCCTTTGCAGCTCGCGGAAGCGTTTGGTAACGAAGCCGTCGTCGGCCTTCTCAAAATGCATGTCAAGCGATTTAAGCTTGAAAGTAAAATGCTGGGCTTATCCGCTTTAGAATTCTAAATAAAGATTGTCTTTTTTTTTTACATTAAACCCTTTTTTACAAAAAAAACCACAAAACCACCCCCACGTGATGTTATCGTGCTTTTATCGGTATTATTTCCCCAGTACGTCTGATTTAGTTGTCAGCTGCACCTTAAGTGCGTGAAAGATTTCAAAATCTGAAGCTATTTCCTCCCATTGTCTTACTGTTTTTTTGTTTGTTTTTCATGCCACAGCTGCGTTTTTCATCGTTCTCTCCCCTCGCATATCCATAACTCTTCCAGTACAGGTTAAAATAGATATTGGGCTGATGGAGGAGGGGGAATCCCGTTAATTTGCTCTTTGTTTCATTTTTAGCCATCAGTTTCTTAACACTTAGATTCTCGTCGTGTTCTTAACGCTTAGATTCTCGTACTTGGAAGTATAATTTCGTCACTTAAAGCATTGACGTAGTGTAGTAGTGGTAGTAGGTATGGCCTGCTTCATAATCTTTGAATATTATTTCGTTGCGTGCTGCAAACTGAGTCCTGTGTCCACCTTACTGTTATTGAACTAGCTAACGCTATAGCATTAAAAATTCACTGCTATGTTCTAATGTTCTCTTGGGGGGAAAAATCCATTCTAAAAAGTCACATTTGCCCTATATAGCGGTGTTGTGGGATGTGATGTCACCCCATGGGTCAGTAATGACGCGGTGCTTGCACAGGGGGCTACCTTTACCTTTACAAAGGAAGGCTGACAAACTTAGTGGGAGGGTGTGTGATCAGGGACTTAAGGAAAGGGCTTAATGGTCCATAATCGCTTGGCGTTTTTTTTTCTCTGTGGGATGTCACACCCACCTGGAGAAGAGACAGAAACAGTTTTGAATTTGGGCAAAAATAGAAATATGCAGAGATAGCTGACTGTCCTTAGTGGAGTTAGCTGCCTTTGAAGCGGCTTAGGGAAGTGGGAGAGGGGGAGAGACAGAGCAGGCCTCTGCCCAGTTGCTTTGAAGGACCTGAAGCCGCATTGTGCTGCCTGCAGAGAAGACCACTTGCTTCCACTAAGCTCTGTTTGTACCTCTGTAAATAAATAATCTAGTACAGAAGCCCTTTAAAATCTCCAATGTTGTTTTACCCAAAGGCCTCTGCAGAATTGCCTTTCTCCTCTTTGGGTAATGGTTAGAATACTAATGTGGCAAATGTGTCTTATTCTCTATCCATTACATTTTTAGTCTGCCATTCTTCAGGGCCACAGACGTGGCTCCCCCTTCTTGTTTATATCCCCGCAACTACCATGTGAGATGAGAGCCCCATGGCGCAGAGTGGTAAGTTGCAGTACTGCAGTCAAAAGCTCTACTCATGACCTGAGTTTGATCCCGGCAGGAGTCAGTTTCAGGTAGCCGGGTCGAGGTCGACTCAGCCTTCCATCCTTCTGAGGTTGGTAAAATCAGTACCCAGCTTGCTGGGGGTAAAGTGTAGATGACTGGGGAAGGCACTGGCAAACCACCCTGTAAACATAGTCTGCCTAGTAAATGTCAGGATGTGACGTCACCTCATGGGTCAGGAATGACCCAATGCTTGCACAGGGGACTACCTTTACCTTTGCCTTACCATGTGAGATAGGTTAGCCAGAGAAAGAACAACTGACCCAAAGTCGTCCCGTAAGTTTTAAGCTTTACCCCCCACTCGGATTGACTTGCAAGGTTTTCCCCATCTTATCCTCCCAGACAATGTGAGGTCAGCTAGGCTGAGAGGGATTGACGGTCTGATGAATGAGCATCGTAGCCCAGTAGGGATTTGAACTCGGGTCTCTCCTATCCTAGTCTGGCCCTCCAACCAGTACGCTGGCCCTGATTCTACATAACTTTTTCAGGGTGGGGAACTACTTTGTGACTGGACTGAAAGCCTATTGTCAAACTGATCCGACAATTGCCATGTGCAGATTTCTTTGTGAATGCAGCAGAGAGATTCATTTAGAAACGCGCAGGATTTATGATGATTAATTCATACGGCTGGCTTGAGGGGCCCTGCGAAAGCCGTTGCCAAAATGTTCAGTGGTATTGGGAATGCCGGCCAAATTCCTCTTGCAGAGGAAAGGCAAAGTCTGGGGCGGGGGCAGCACTACAGAAGGCCAGTAAGCTCCCTTCTGTACAATAAAAGATGGGGCAAAACTGTTTCGAACACGGGGGGGGGGGGTAACCCTTTCCCAGAATAAACAGAAAGCAGGTTTATGCATAAAATGCCAGCAATGCCGATTTAACCATTAAAATCTATCTGCTAGACAGAGGAAATGGCCCCTTTTTCCCTTCAGGGATTCATAAATTCCACACAGGTCAAGCGTGGATGAAAAAGCAGACTGAAGAGAAGAGAATCTACAACGCAGCAGCGAGAAACATTCAACTTTGCTCTTCCGCGGCCCTACAGAAGACACTCCTTTCATATCGCAGAAAACATTTTTAAAAACCTCTTAAAACTGCTTTTATATTTCATACATCAAGAGCCTTATATATCCATTTGAGTATCTATTTGATACAGCAGAGAAGATGAATTATATGTGCCTTGAAAGAGAAAACTGGCACGGGGGGGAAACCTACCTCGTTTTTTAAATTCTAGGTCACCAAGATTTCTTATGTGTTCAGTCATGTAGAAAAAGAACTTAAACAGACTTCGTCGGGATGTGACGTCACCCCATGGGTCAGGAATGACCCGGTGCTTGCACTGGGGACCTTTACCATTTTACCCTTAATGTCACTATTAAAAACATTTTAAAAATTACATTAAAAGAAAGCACAAATGGCAACTGATACAGGCTGATAGACTGAAACCGCAATCCAAAGGCATTTGAGCCCCATTTTTAATGTTGTCATACCTGTTGCATTATGTATACTAAGTGATTTTAATAAGTGATTTTATTAGACCACTGACAAAGGCCAGGGGGCCGGAACACGTTTGGATTGTGGTTCTGGCCTGTCAACCTGTATTAGTTTCTTTCTTTTAATGTAATTTTTTTAATGTCCCAAAGGTTACCCAGTGAGCTTCCACAGCAGACTGGGGGATCTGACCCTGGGTTTCCTAGCCAGAAGAAGAAGAAGAGTTGGTTTTTATATGCTGACTTTCTCTACCACTTAAGGGAGACTCAAACCGGCTTAGTCACCTTCCCTTCCCTTCCCCACAACAGACACCCTGGAAGGTAGGTGAGGCTGAGAGAGCTGTGACTAGCCCAAGGTCACCCAGCTGGCTGCATGTGGAGGAGCGGGGAAACAAACCCAGTTCACCAGATTAGCCTCCACCGCTCATGTGGAGGAGCGGGGAATCAAACCTGGTTCTCCTGATCAGAGTCCACTGCTCCAAACCACCACTCTTAACCACTACACCATGCACGCTACACCCCACTTCTGTTTCGCGCCCCTTTCCCTGATGGCCGTCCGCGCGCCAAAAGGAAAGGGTCCCGAATGGGGCAAATCTGCTTTCTGTTGCCCCAGAAGGTCGGACCAGAACCAGTGGGTTGAAATTAAATCAGAAGAGTTTCCGTCTAGACATTAGGAAGAACAGTCAGAGCGGTTCCTCGGTGGAACAGGCCTCCTCGGGAGGTGGTGAGCTCTCCTTCCCAGGAGGTTTTGAAGCAGAGGCTCGATGGCCATCTGTCAGCCATGCTGATTCTATGACCTTAGGCAGTTCATGAGAGGGAGGGCACCTTGGCCCTCTTCTGGACATGGAGTAGGGGTCCAGGGGTGTGGAGGGGGGGAGGTAGTTGTGAATGTCCTGCCTTGTGCAGGGGGTTGGACTAGATGACCCTGGGGGTCCCTTCCAACTCTGATTCTACTCTAAATGGGTGGCGGGCGGAGGCCTCTCTCTCTCTCTCTCTCTCTCTCTCTCTCTCTCCCCCCCCCCTCTCTCTGGCCGTGTGAGGGGGCGGCCTGAGGAGGCCCCCGGGGGGGGCTCGACGCCCTCCCCTCAGGCCCGGCGCGCACGCGCGTGCGTGTGTTTTTCCCCCGCCTCCCCCCCCGCTGCTGCTCGGCGCGGGTCACGTGAGGAGCGGCGGCGGCGGCTGAGGCGGCCGCTTCTCTGAGGAGAAAGGCGGCCGCGGGAGGGAAGGGAGCCCCGGCGCCGCCGAGGAAGGGGCCGCCTCGGCCGGAGGCGCCATGGACGAGGAAGGCGGCGGCAGCGGTGAGCCGGTTGGGGCTGAGGAGGGCGAGGAGGAGGAGGAGGAGGCGGCGTGGGGAGGGATGGGGGGGGGACGGTGAGGACCCCCCCCCAAAGACAGCCGAGAAGGACGGGCAAGCCGAAAGCTGCTGGGGTGTGTGTGTGTGGCGAGAGTGCCCCTGAGTGCGTGCAGAGTTCTCTCCCCCGCACCCACCCACCGACCCTGTTCCCATTCCCTCCTTTAGACTTTCCCCCCTCCTCGCCCACTTTCCCCCCTCCTCGCCCACTTTCCCCCCTCCTCGCCCACTTTCCCCCCTCCTCGCCCACTTTCCCCCCTCCTCGCCCACTTTCCCCCCTCCTCGCCCACTTTCCCCCCTCCTTGCCCACTTGCCCACTTTCCCCCCTCCTCGCCCACTTTCCCCCCTCCTCGCCCACTTTCCCCCCTCCTCGCCCACTTTCCCCCCTCCTCGCTCACTTTCCCTCCTCCTCGCTCACTTTCCCCCCTCCTCGCTCACTTTTCCCCCTCCTTGCCCACTTTCCCCCCTCCCCTTGCCCACTTTCCCCCCTCCTCGCCCACTTTCCCCCCTCCTTGCTCACTTTCCCCCCTCCTTGCTCACTTTCCCCCCCTCCTCGCCCACTTTCCCCCCTCCTCGCCCACTTTCCCCCCTCCTCGCCCACTTTCCCCCCTCCTCGCCCACTTTCCCCCCTCCTTGCTCACTTTTCCCCCTCCTTGCCCACTTTCCCCCCTCCCCTTGCCCACTTTCCCCCCTCCTCGCCCACTTTCCCCCCTCCTTGCTCACTTTCCCCCCTCCTTGCTCACTTTTCCCCCTCCTTGCTCACTTTCCCCCCTCCTTGCCCACTTTTCCCCCTCCTCGCCCACTTTCCCCCCTCCTCGCCCACTTTCCCCCCTCCTCGCCCACTTTCCCCCCTCCTCGCTCACTTTTCCCCCTCCTTGCTCACTTTTCCCCCTCCTTGCTCACTTTTCCCCCTCCTTGCCCACTTTCCCCCCTCCCCTTGCCCACTTTCCCCCCTCCCCTTGCCCACTTTCCCCCCTCCCCTTGCCCACTTTCCCCCCTCCCCTTGCCCACTTTCCCCCCTCCCCTCGCCCACTTTCCCCCCTCCTCGCCCACTTTCCCCCCTCCTCACCCACTTTCCCCCCTCCTCGCCCACTTTCCCCCCTCCTCGCCCACTTTTCCCCCTCCTCGCCCACTTTTCCCCCTCCTCGCCCACTTCCCCCCTCCTCGCCCACTTTCCCCCCTCCTCGCCCACTTTCCACCCTCCTTGCTCACTTTTCCCCCTCCTTGCCTACTTTCCCCCCCTCCCCTTGCCCACTTTCCCCCCTCCTTGCCCACTTCCCCCCTCCCCTTGCCCACTTTTCCCCCTCCCCTTGCCCACTTTTCCCCCTCCCCTTGCCCACTTTTCCCCCTCCCCTTGCCCATTTCCCCTCTCCGTTCCCACTTTCCCTCCTCTTGCCCACTTTTTCCCTCCGTGCCCACTTTTCCCCTCCTGCCCCATTTCCCCTCTCTGTGCCCATTTCCCCCCCCTCCAACATGATCTGGGCCAGGATGGCTTTTTTCTCTTTTCCCCTCCTGAGTTTTCTTCTTGTAAACTGCACTGTGGGTTGTTGTTTTTTTAAGCTGTTCAGATGTCTGGAAATATACTTTCGGTGGGGATTTTTTAAATTATTTTTTTAAGAGCTGTCTGTAAATATTGTGGGTGCCAAAGCGTTGGCACCTTTCTGCATTTTTATTATTATTTTCTTGGAATGCGGAACTTTTGCGTGCAAAGGCTGTAGGAACGCTTTCTTTTACACTGTTCAAATTCCTGGAAGTATATTTTTTGTGGCGTTGTATTATTTTTGTTAAGAGCCGGCTGTAAATATGGTGAGTGCCAAAGCGTTGGCACCTTTATGCGTTTTTTTATTTTTTGGAATGTGGAACTTTTGTTGGGAAAGTCTGCCTCAAAATGTTGTGGATGCTGAAGAGCCGGCACCCTGGGGATTATTTTTAAGTTTTTGTGAGACTCCTTGTTCGACAGGCTGCCTAGGATACTGCCAAAGTGTATTTAGCACGTTTAAAACCCCACCCTTCTTCCGAGACGCATACATGCTTCTCTCCCCTCCTCCTTTTTTTATCCTCACAACAACCCTACGAGGTAGATTAGGCTGAGAGTGACTGGCCCAGGGTCACCCAGTAAAGCTCTCAGCAAATGGGGATTTGAACCTGGATCTGCCCAGCCCTGGACCAACACTCTAACCATTACGCTGCACTGTTTAGAAATATTGTAAATGCTGGCTGCTAAGCAGTTAATACTCTTTTTTGGGGGGGGGTTAAACTGTGTGTTCCTGCTGCTTGGAGCGCACCTCTTTATTTCCCCGCTGCCTCTAAACACGTGAAAAAGTCAGTCTCTGGTGCCAATGCTTGTTTGCTTCCCGTGCGCCCTTGCAGCGCATTTGAACTGAATGGGAACTGAGCTAAGGAACTGAGACCTTTCACCTAGCGCAATGCGGAGCTCCAACACCCTTTTGGGGAACTGTCAGGGGTTCTGTCCTGTCCTTGGTCCTGTTTGTGACACGTTCCACAGGCATGAAGTCACACTCGTGCGCTCCACGTACCAGCCTGTTTCTTCTTTCGTGCTTGCCAGCACTTAATGAGGGTTGGAGTCCTCACTTCGCCTGTTGAAATTGATTTTTTTTTTTAAAAACTTGCTGTTAAAGAATCCAGGAAAGGAGGGCCCGTCTGACTGACATTTGGTTAATCCTTTTAAGATTAAAAAGTGATCTTACACGCCCCATGTCCTCTTGAATGACACAGGTCAGACGGCTCTCCTGCCGGCCTTGGCGGCTACAGTTTCCTTCTGGTTTTTCTGCACAGAATGTAGCCGGATGTCAGAATCTGAACGGGGTTTTCTGAACTGAGTGGTTCAGGATTGTGCTGTTTCCCCACAGGGCTGGCATTCATGAGTGGCTAGCAACGTATGGTGAAGGATACCTGCTTCATTTGTGGCATGAAAAAAGTGCCACCCTCTCCATCACAAACACAAGACTTTTCTCTACAATTCTCTGGATGTGTCCCTTTATGTGTTCCAAAGACATGTGACTATCATAACATACAACTATGTAGAACTGATCTTTTGCTCCATGGTCATTACAACCCAGGCTTCTTTTTGTCTGCAGCGGTTACTTTAGCGTGGTGTAGTGGTCAAGTGCGGTGGTTTGGCGCGGTGGGACTCTGATCTGGAGAACCAGGTTTGATTCCCCACTCCTCCACATGAGCGGCGGAGGCTAATCTGGTGAACTTGGTTTGTTTCCCCACTCCTAGACATGAAGCCAGCTGGGTGACCTTGGGCTAGTCACAGCTCTCTCAGCCCCACCTATCTCACAGGGTGTCTGTTGCGGGGAGGGGAAGGGAAGGTGTCTGTAAGCCGGTTTTATTCTCCCTTAAGTGGTAGAGAAAGTTGGCATATAAAAACCAACTCTTCTTCCTCTTCTTCTTTTTCCTCGCTTAAATTCAGTTGCATCATTAAACACCCCCCCCCAAAAGGGGTTGCCATAAGTCGGCTGCGACTTGAAGGCACTTTACACACACACGCTCCCTTATTCCCCACTCAGTTTGGGGCATAACTCCCAACATTTGCGCCTTGTCTCGTAACTGCACACAGCCTCCTCATTCATGCGCTCTCTTTTCCCGGCCCCCGCACCATCGCCTACGGATTGCCTTTTCACATATTTATCAATGCCTTTCAGGATGGGGGCGGGGGGACTGAGAAAGAGACGGGAGTATAATGCATTAGCATTGAGTAATTTTCAGGCCCCTTTATGAAGAAGAGTGTTTGTTGCCTGTGGAGCGGGGTTGATCTCCTTGCCAAGGCAACCAAGAGCGCAGCCCGCTTGTGCTAATTTCTAACGTAGGGACACTGTTCTTTACTAGGATTGCTTCATTCGCTGTCGAGGACAATAGAGAACTTTATACTGTGGGGTCTACTCTAACGCATGGATCTCCCTCCCCCCAAACTCCCCCTAAAAGGTCAACTGTTTCTGGAAGATGAAAAATGAATGCACAGTGTTCAGGGGTTGTGTCAGTGGTAATCGATTTATTAATATAAGATGAGGCCTGGTCATAAGGATCCTACAGAAAGGGCTTGGAAAGACAACCAGTCTTCAAAAAATGAGAAGGCACGGGGGGGGGGTTGAATACAGTGGGTGCTTTCAAAAGATAGATTTCATGCCAGTGGTGTTAATGCGGGCAGCAAATTGTTAGTTGCTCTTTGGTGACACCGTGAAATCGTCGTGTGTTCCCTGAGCTGCTGCCGCCCTCCCTGCTTGTCTGAAGTCTTGCATGTGCTTAAGGAAAAGAGGGTGATCCTCTTCTGTGGAGTTTGAAATGCCCTGCTTTGTTTAGAAAGTTGAGGAACTCTCTAAACAAAGGCCTGCAGTTCCTCAAACAGTCTCTTAAATGTTTGTAAATGCACCTCTCACAAAGCCAGGATGTGGCTGCTGCAGCATCTTTCAGTGCAGGTTGTTTGACCTTTCCAGGATGTTGAGTTATAAGGGGCGCCCCCATAACTTGACCTTCCAGTCTGACTGTCAGAAAAGTGATTGGTTTTATTTCGGCTCTGACGTGCTGCTGCGTGTGGGTGAAGTTTTTGTAGGTTTTCAAGGTCATGGGTAATATTTTGGCCATTTCACTGTGAAGCTCCTAATCAAGAAAGTCTTTAGAATAAACCAAAAGTCTTTAATCTGGGTTGCTGAATGCATTTGTTGCCATATAAATATGTAAAGTCCTGGATAGAAGAGGAATGAGCAAGCAGTACAACTATTGCGACTGCTTGCGCCAGAGTCGGAAGCTGGAGCACTGAAACTTAGTGGGTGTGGTATGTTTATCTTGACAAGAGGGGAGAATGCCAGGGATGAATCAAGTGATAGCAACACATTCTTTAAACAAGCAATACTGTCATTAAAATTTCTCAGCCATTGTTTCATGAACTCTTTAGTCATCATTAAGTGTGATGCTATTACTTTAAAAAGAACATTTGTGCAAACTCTTTTGGTTTGTCCTGTTTTCCACAGAATGGACACTGGGGGTGGGGGGAGAGGAGAGAAATACTGAATAAGCAGCCCCCAAATGAACAAAGTTGGACTTTTCATATTGAAAACTAATTTCAATGTGATACAGTGTATGCTTACCAATCATTTGTGTATTTACTTCATCCCCCCCCCTGCCTTTCTCCCTAATGGGGGACCCAAAAAAGTTTACACCCTTTTCCCCTCCTACATTTTATCCTCGCAACCACCCTGCGAGGTTGGTTAGCCTGAGAGTGTGTGGCAGGCCCCAGGCAACCCAGCAAGCTTCCACAACAGAGTGAGGTTTCAAACCTGGGTTCAAGTGGTTCCATATTCAATTAGCTTAGCTAATCTTCTTTATGTCTCTCATGACGGCCTGTTGATACTGCCTTTTGTGGGTTATGAATGATAAGGTCCTAGAGGGAGGGTGTTTCTGGTGGTTGCTCCCCATTTTTTCAAGCTCCTTCCTCTGGAGGGTCGCAAGAGTTTGAGCCTGACCCTATTTAGTATGAATGCACAGGAGAGTCCCAAAGGGTTAACGACGAATTAAATGAACACAAAAGTTAAAAAAAAAATCTAAGCGGCAGTTACACCTGTCTTTCTCTTCTTTCAGTCTTCGAGCTGCTGCAGTTGTGTGTATGTTATACTGGGACCTTCACCTGTTCTGTTGCTGAAAGATCTCTAGAAAGTTTGAAAAAAGGAATCACTAAGGAGCAAGAAGATGAGTTTGGTACCAGCAAGTTCAACTGCTGGTGGCACTTTGTAATGTCCCACGGAAATGTCACGGGGTGGCCCCACATCACATGCGTTTTGCATGGCTCTGCACATGTTTCCCTTTGTACATTACAAACAAGCTTTTCACGTTGAACGTTTGTGCACGTTCTTATGGATCTAGCTGGTAGCAGGTACTGTTCGTTCCAAAAAAGTTATTGCTATTTTAATGTGGTTTCCTTTCATGTCAAAATCAGAATGCTTAGTTCACATTTGCAGCCTCATGCACTGTGGAATCAAGGTTTTTGTTATCCCGCTTCCTTTCGCATGCCAGCTTTTACTTATCTCTCTCTGTGTTTTAGTTCTGTAGACCAGAGATTCTCACACTTAGTTGCATTGACTTAAAAAAAATGAAAAGAAAAAAAGCAAAGTAAAATCACACTGGGAGTAGTTTTTCCTGCAGATGGGAAGGAAGTTTTCTGCCACTTCCCTCCTCTCAAAGGAAATTAAAATCCACACAATTTCCTTTTTTGTCCTTCACTGACAATGCGAAGATGGAATACATATAAATTCAACCTCATTATGCTGCTTACTGATGAATGTGGACTAAATTTGTGGTTTTCTTCTTTTCTGATATCCCTGCAAGTGAAAGTGTTCTACTTGATACTCATAGTATTCTTAAATGTATAACAACTTCAGAGAGTGGTATGCCTTAGAGAAAGTATGCCAGAGATCTGGCACCCAGATCTCTGTACGTGTGCGTTTTGTCAGACTTCTCCGCTCCTGTGGGAAGATATTGGCATGAGTCGAAAGGCAGTTGTGGTCATACCGCTGGCATTCTTGCATTGTCAGGTAGTTTTTACATAAGCAAGCCAATCCCAAAGACCTGGCGTAGCTTTCGTACAGGATTAACTTTGCATTCTGATGGGCCAGCGAGGGAGTATTCTTCAGGTAATGCCTAATGGCTCGGTTTTGTGTCAGATTTCTTGTAAAATGGAAATGAATATTTAGTGAAAATAACAAAACAGGAAACAATATATTAAAATACTGCCATATGACACAATACTGGCATTACTTCTCGGTGGGCTAGCCCGGATCTCATCAGATCTCAGAAGCTAAGTAGGGTCAGCCTTGGTTAGAACTTGGATGGGAGCCCACCAAGGAAGTCTTAGGGTCGCTATTGCAGAGGTAGGCAATGGCAAACCACCTCTGAAAGTCTCTTGCCTTGAAAACCCTCTGGGGTCACCGTACGTTGGCTGTGACTTGACAGGGGTAAAGGCCAACATGTGAACATTGGGCCCTAAATAAGTTAACAGCCAATTGTCTGGTCTGATGAGTAAATAATTGCCTGAAGGCACACTGACATAACTGTCAAAGAGGTGATTATTTTTTCTTTTTAGAATAGAAATGCCTTCTAAAGGTTTAGTCCATATTGTCAACTCTTGGAAGACTCTTAGTATAAAACTTCAGGGGAGGACATGTCTTTAAAACAGCGTTATATGTGACTTCTACCAAGTCAGTTCCCATACAGAGCTTTATCTCATATATTTCACTGAGACTTGCTTTCATGTAATGGTCTTAAGGTTGAAATGCCAATGTGTTATTTAATCTTCTGCTTTTTAGTTACAAGGATCTTTGCAGTGAATGAACTCTGGCATGGGACTGATTTCTCTGTTCATTTCCTTCGCTTGAATTCTCATCTTTTTCTGTAGCTTCAGTTCATTCGTGGCTTCTCATTAATCACAGGGGGCTTCGTACTGCCAACGAAGATTCTGGCATCCACTATGTCTTTTGATAGGGGGCTGGCTGTTGGGTTGAAATTGTGAGAGTTTTGGGAGGAACTCTTCTTGAATACCAGTTCATGTCATAATACAGCATTAGTTATCTCTTATATCACTAAAGCTCCATTTATAGCTCCCCTCTCATAGAGTCGAAATTGCAGCTGGTTCATAATCTCTTTTTAAAATCAGTGGAAGTGCTGCTTATGAATGAGCTGTATTATCAGGACCTTTCAGTATTTTTCCTTCCAAGAATTATTTTCTGTTCTTTATTCTCCCCTCCCTTTGTTTTTAAGATGAGCATTTTTAATGCAGGGATGGAAAGCCACACAGGCTTAGTTAGGCTGAGACAAGTCAGCTTCTGTAGTCTTAAGTTCCAAAAATGTGTGCATCAGTCCTGGTTTTGGGAGTGACTCTTTGGAGTGGGAGAAATAATCTCTGGCTCTTCCAGTTCTTCGGAGCCTGTGTTCTTTGTGACTGCCAATCATGATATTATTATTTATGTGTCTTGGGCATATGTCCACTCAGACATGTGCCAGTAGTTCCATCCCTAGTAATAAGGTGGTGGGTTGCAAATTTTGCTGTCTAATTTCTTACTGATAAAGAAGCCATAAAGGCCACATTGTAAATGTTTGGATTTCTTTAAAGTCGCTTTGAAGGGAATATGTGTGAAGTCCGTGGCCTGGAAATGTCATGTTCAGTATCACAGAAGGGTATGAACTGCAGATAGAATTGTGCGGTAGCATTATAGCATTTTTTTTTTTTAATTGTGCCTTAGACCTGGTTGGAATAGAATAAGGTGGACAACAGCAACTCAGCACTTAATGATATAAAATGATATAAATTTTAACCAGTGGAATCTTTTCATAAAAGCACCGGATTTGTTTCATTTATCAAATGGAATAATGGAAGTGCTGCAGATGATCGTTGTTTTATGGCTTTTGGTTACTGGAGACTTTATATTTGGTTTTCAGTGTTTGTGTATTTTGTGTGTTGAGTCTAATTTCTGACATCTCCTGGTGATTTTGAATAGCAGGTCTGGATATCTTTTTTTTCTTTTCGGGGGGGGGATGAGATTGTGGGGTGATCATGAGCTACTGCCCGTCTCAAGGACAGATTCCGTTGTGCCAGACGGTACTTTGATCTAATAAACGCAAAATTCCACGCTTAAAATATATCAACAATAAGAAAATATGTTGAATCTATCAACTAACCTACAGTTTTGATTATAAGATGTGTTATTTTTCTCTCCTTCCTGTTGTTCTCCATAAAATGAATAGGCGGGTTATTTATTTATTTATTTATTATATAAATTTGGTGCCCGCCCTGCCCATCCAAGACCAGGCTCAGGGCAGGTAAAAACATTAAAATCAACATATAATCATGTGTGTGTGTGTGTAAAGTGCCGTCAAGTCGCAGCCGACTTATGGTGACCCCTTTTGGGGGTTTTCATGGCAAGAGACTAACAGAGGTGGTTTGCCAGTGCCTTCCTACCTACGCATATATCAACAAGACATTTAGTTCATAAAAGCATACCATAATCCTCCACGACTATTAAAACCATAGATGGCACTCAATTTAATACAGTACCTGCTGAGAACACAGCAAGCAAGTAGGACCCCCTCTAGTTCATGAATGAACAAATCACAAGGAAGAAGAGGTGGGTAGGGAGGCCAGCATATATGATACCCGCAGCTGCCGTCAGTTGTAGGCCTAGAGGAATAACTCTGTTTTACAGTCCCTGCGGAACTCTTTAAGGTCCCACAGGGCCCTGATGTTACTAGGAAGAGAATTCCACCAGGCTGGATCCAGGGCCGAGAAGGCCCTAGCTCTTGTTGAGGACAGCCGCACACTCTTAGGGCCGGGGACCACCAACGGATAGTTATCAGCAAAAGGTAGTGTCCTTCGGGGGGGAGGGTTAGAAGAAGAGTTGGTTTTTATATGCTGACTTTCTCTACCGCTTATGGAAGGATCAAACCGGTTTACAATCACCTTCCCTTCCCCTACCCACAGCAGACAACCTGTGAGGTAAGTGGGGCTGAGAGAGCTCTAACAGAACTGTGACTAGCCCCAGGTCACCCAGCTGGCTTCATGTGTAGGAGTGGGGAACCAACCAAGTTCACCAGATTAGCGTCCGCCGCTCATGTGGAGGAGTGGGGAATCAAATCTGGTTCTCCAGATTAGAGTCCGCTGCTCCTAACCACCACTCTTAACCACTACCCCACACTGGTTAGTGAAATGCAGGTTGGTGAAACGCAGCCATCTTTCTCCAGTTGTTGTTTCAGCCATTTAAAACTATGTGAACACTGAGGCTGTCATCTGCAAATCACTAATCCTAAGCAGTGCTACAGGCTGCCGTCACACTGCACTAGAGTAAACGCAGGCAGAGGTAGTTTTCTGCAGTTCTGCTTTGGTCTTATTTTTGTCAAAAACCCCATGGTGGCTTCAGATGGGAAATGCCACAGTTCTAAGGCTGCGTGGGATGTTGTTCTGTGGAACTACTGATGTGTACTCATCAGCATGCGGCCAAGTGTCTTTCGAAATTGTGGTCTCACTGCTACGTTTGGGTGTATAGTACAGCAAGAGGAAGGTATGTGGGTGTGCAGGTTACAGACAATCAATATTTAGCAGCTGCTTCAGTTGCAGACAACCCTGAATGCTTGTCTGGAATTCCTGGAGGCAGAATTCCTCCTAGAATAATTGGGTAATTGGAGCCTTATGTAAAATGCGCACACTGGATCAAGGAAAAAAGTTTGTATTGGCTGCTTAAACTTTGGCATGTTCTATTTTTGAGCACTTTCTCTTGTGGACTTTCTCTTGTTCAGACTTTCTACAGCATTTGTTATTCTGTACATTGCGTTCTTACTTCACTTAGATGCTGACATGGGTTTAAATCCAACAGATGCTTTGTTTTAAAAAACAAACGAACTTGGTGCTGCAAACCTTTGGACTGCAGCGCTTCCTCTTACTGGTTTCAGACCCACACAATCCGCTAGAAAGCCATGTGTTTTTTGTGGTCCTCTGAGATTTATACAAGGGAGGAAATGGCTTGACCTGTTTGGTTGCTATGAAGTAAAAAACATTCTTATGTGTTTTCTTTCCCCCAGCGAACATCTGTGTTGCATTTATTTAATTCCTTTTTGGAGATTCTTAAAACCTACAGTACAAAGATTCCAGAGTTTTTTAAAATAGATCTACAAGCATAACTGCACCAGATCTTAAAAGCATATTAATCCATCTCTGTATTTATTTATTTACTTCATTAATACTCCAGCTTACTCCTCAGTGGGGACCTGGAAGGGGCTTTAAATTGTTTTCATCTCCTCCATTTTATCCTCATAAGAAAAGCCATGCTGGATCAGACCAAGGTCCATCAAGTCCAGCAGTCTGTTCACACAGAGTGGCCAACCAGGTGTCTCTAGGAAGCCCCACAATGCAGCAGCATTATCCTGTGTGTGTTTCACAGCACCTAATATAGTAGGCATGTTCCTGTGATCCTGGAAATAATAGGCTGAGAGTGTACGATTGACCCAAGCTTCCATGGCAGAGTGGGGATTCGAACCTGGGTAACCCAGATCTTAGCCCAACCCCTGCCCCATGTTGGCTCTCAAACTATGTGTCCACATTGAATTCACAAAGGGTTACACACTTGTGAAAGGGGGAGGCGACAAGGTAGGAATACCCTTGCTTATGTAGTGGTGTAGTGGTTAAGAGTGGTGGTTTGGAGTGGTGGACTCAGATCTGGGGAACCGGGTTTGATTCCCCCCACTCCTCCACATGAGCGGCGGAGGCTAATCTGGTGAACTGGGTTTGTTTCCCCGCTCCAACACTCAAAGCCATCTGGGTGACCTTGGGCAAGCCACAGCTCTGTTAGAGCTCTCTCAGCCCCACCTACCTCACTGTTGTGGGAAGGGGAAGGGAAGGTGATTGTAAGCCGGTTTGAGTCTCCCTTAAGTGGTAGAGAAAGTCGGCATATAAAAACCAACTCTTCTTCTTTCATGAGATATCTGCTCAGGATGTCTGAAGATGCAGTCTTATCTGGCCTGGTTGAGAGGTTGATATATTGATTTATAAACAGCTGCATTTTCAGCATCTCTATGTTTAGTCCTCAGAACTCATCTTCTCATGTTTCTAACTAATGTGACCCAGTAACAACCTTCAGGCTATAGGCCATGCAATCTTTCTGTAACTAATTAATGTAGATGTATTTGATGTTCTCAAATAATGAATCGAGAACTGAGGGACAGTTTTTTGGGTGCAGGATGAAAAGCGTTGCTAGTAAGGACAGTTTTTGCACACTGGGATTCTGACTGTGAAAGAACAAATTAGTCATCAATGTTACGGTAAGAGGGCTTTGAAAACATTTAGAACATGTAATTGTAGAAATTAATCTTGTGCTCTGTATGAGGATATCAGAACATTATTAATTTTCCGCAGAACTCTTAACGTGAAGGTATGTCTTTCTAACTTATTCACGGTCTCTTGTATCCTCCAGGTATTTTTTTTCAAATGTTTTAGTGACTAGCTAATGGCTTGTACATCTAGAAAAGTATTTTTGCTTTTTATAATTCCCAGTGCTGCAGTTTAATAAAAAAGGAGCTGGCCATGTTTAAAAAACCATCCAACTTGTTTCAGTCTAGAGTTGCAGATGTGATCCTTGGGCCTATCAGTGGGTCACATCCTGACATCTGCTCCAGAAATCCAGTTTCACATGGGATAGCAGCCGTTAGTACAGTATTGTGGGGCTGTCTCAACTTTCTCAGCTTCTGTGCCCCATCTGTAAAATAGGTCACCTTTAGGCTGAAATCACAGCGTGGTTTCTACAACAGGAGTAAACTCTCGAAGGACACTACTAATTAAAAGAGCAGTATAAACTAGTAGCACTGGTTTGGTTGTTAAAATGCCTTCCCAGGAGTTTGTGGGTATTGCTAAGGTGAGCATGTGACCAAGGGTACATAAAGCACAGTGTCTCACCTTCCCCTGGTTTTGGTCATTTTGGGCAAAACAGGCAGAGGCCGGGTGCCCCATGCTCCCATGAAGGGAATCCAGTCAGATCCTTTTCTTGGTGTGTCCCCAGCTGCCTAACGGAGGGCAGCTCTGGTACCGCTGAACTGCATCAGCTTTCAGGGTTGTAAATGGCTGCAGCTGATGAACCCGATGGTTGTTTGTTGGGTCCAGAAGCCAGAGTTTCTGTGGCACAGCTGGGACAAGCATCCCTTTTGTGGAACCTGTAGAATCTTAAGCTGCTCTGAACCCCCACCTGCTGTTCGAAATGTTAATTCTGTGTGTTAGAGCAATGCCCCATTTCAGAGTAGTGATTGTCAAGGATCGTGTCTAGATTCTTCAACAACGCAGCGGTACATTCAAGAAGTCCCAAGCACGTCTTATGTATTCTGCCACTAGCCTTTGCATGTATTTTCTCCTTGGAGCCGACAGTCTGTTTCCTCATTCCAGCAGGCACCTCAAATGACTTTTGCCTGCCAGATTGCAAGCTGTCTCCCATGTCTCGAAGTTCTAAAGAACTATACATTCATACAGATTGCTGTGTGATATTACAGCATAGAAAAACTGGGGTGTTGATCCCTTTTTGAGATGCCCGTTAGGGCCTGAGGAAGAGGCAGAGCCAGCCAAGCAGCCAAGGAAATCTAAGAGATGTTTGGAGCTGAGATATTGACCTTGGCTGTATAAGAGAAGAGACCTCATTCTAGCAGACATAATCTGTGAAGTTCATCTGTAGCATTTCAAAAGCACGCTCTCTAAAGGGCTAGAAAGGCATATGATGTCCTGGAGCTCTGTTAAGGTGCTTGCTCTAAACATCCTCCTGAATCAAGTAGGTAGGTCCATCCTGTAACGGAGTATGCATCTGTTTAAAAATTGATTTGTGAATTATGTTGGTGGGGCTGGCCTTTTGATTTCATTCTGGCACTTAGACTTTTTCAGGTTGTCTGCCAAGCCATCTGAAGTTAGAAGTGATGCATAAGTCCTTTCCCATCCTGGAAAGGGAGTATCTGAATTTTCAATCACCGCTGCTATTACTGTCTGCCAACCGTGGACATCTTGGATGAAAAGGCAGGATACAGATTTTTAATAGATAAGAGATGTGGTCTGTTAAAAATATAGATCTTGGCAGCATAGAGAGTCAGAAGACCTGCAGGGAAAATTGACGAGACAGAATACAGCGAGGAGCATCCTTTTCTAAATAGTGGAGCTTTATAGCTATTTACTCAAGATAGTTACTTCAAATATAAATGAGTCCGCCAGTGTATTGAAGAAGAAGAAGAAGAGCTGGTTTTTATATGCCGACTTTCAGTACCTCTTAAGGGAGACTCAAACCGGCTTACAATCACCTTCCCTCCCCCTTCCCACAACAGACACCCTGTGAGGGAGGTGGGGCTGAGAGAGCTCTAAGAGAGCTGTGACTAGCCCAAGGTCACCCAGCTGGCTTTGTGTAGGAGCAGGGAAACAAATCCAGTTCACCAGATTAGCGTCCGTTACTTATGTGTAGGAGTGGGGGGAATCAAACCTGGTTCACCAGATCTGAGTCCATCACTCCAAACCACCGCTCTTAACCACTACACCATGTTGGCAGACCTGGCCCCTAGACCATAAGGCAAAGCGGTCTCTGACAAATCTTAAGACTGCTGGTAGTACAGACGTTGACACGTTTGTGTGATCTTGCCCTCACTGTGTGAGAAAAGCATTCTGTCATTCAGATTTGCCAAAATGAAAAGACACCTTTTGTGAAAATGTAGCTAGGAAAGGCGGGTGTGTCTGCATAAAATATATGGTGCCTGAGTACAGCTTGCTTTAGAGGAAGTTGTTGTTGATGCTTGTCTGTTTCATAGCAACACATGCAATAGGATAAGAGATCAGCAGATGTTGGCAAAGAGGAAATAGAGTGTACTGCAGAGTTGGAAGAGTGTTGTTCCTTTCCTCTCAGAAGAAGCATGCATACATGAAAGGGGGGGTTCTTCTTGAATCTTAAAAGAAAACCTAATGCATTTAGAACTTTGGACTCCATAATTCTTTCTAACATTGATCAGTAAGGCTTGTCACTTACTTGGGTGATGATGAACTAGATCCAGCGATTAATCCAGTAGCCAGGGAAGATTCTCTAGACCTTGGATCTTCTCTCATTGAATCTGTTGGGTTGGTCTTTCTAGTTGCTTATATTTTGCCTCCTCCAGCTTGCTGTAGATGGTTTAGAAAGGCATGTCAAGAAAGAACATGTGGAACTGGTTTATTTGTCTGGTGGAATGGAATAGTTTGTTATGCAGTCAGTATATATGCTGTGCTTGCATTCAAGTATTTTTTGAAAGTGAATTGCAAATCAAAATATCTCTGATCATTTTGCCTGTGACTCTCAAAATAGGACAGAGGCATGAATAAATCAACCCAGGGAGGCTCAGACCTCTCCTTTAACCATTTCCAGATCCAGTTTTGATTGGGCCAGGAAGGAGAGTGAAACACACTGATGGGTTAGCATTGGGGATCAGTCAAGTTGTTGTTCATCTTCCTTCTCCAGTTTTATTTCCCCCTGGGGCACCTCAACATATGTTGTCAGCTTTGATAGCCTTACTCTTTTCTTTTGAGTGGCTTACCTCTAAGCTGAGGACAAGGGTGAATACTGCAAGCTGTATCTTGTTTCTGTGTTAAATTTATAGACAGCTGGCCAGTTTGTTTTCTTGGCTCTTCGTGTGTAAATGCCATCGAGTCACAACTGACTTCTGGCAACCCCAGCAAGGGACTTGCAAGGCAAGTGAGAAGTGGAGGTGGTCTGCCATTGCCTTCTTCTGCAGAGCCTTCCTTAGTGGTCCTAAGCACTGACCCTGCTTAGCTTCTGAGATATGATGAGATGGTGCTAGACTGGGCATCAGGGCAACAGATATTCAGCGGTGGTTTGCCATTGCCTGCCTCTGAGTCACAACCCTGGACTTCCTTGGTGGTTTCCCATCCAAGGACTAACCAGTGCTGACCCTGCTTAGCTTCAGAGACCTGATAAGATTGTGCTAGCTTGGGCTATCCAGATCAAGGCAACAGATGTTCAGAAGTGGTTTGCCATTGTCTGCCTTTGCGTTGCCAGCCTGGAATTCCTTGGTGGTCTCCCATCGAACGACTAACCAAGGCTGACCCTGCTTAGCTTCAGAGATCAGATAAGACTGTGCTAGCCTAGGCTATCCAGATCAGGGCAAGAGATGTTCAGAGGTGGTTTGCCAATGCCTGCCTCTGGATAGCCACCGTGGACTTCCTTGGTGGTCTCCCATCCAAGGATTATGCAGGGCTGACCCCGCTTAGTTTCCAAGATCTAATGAGATTGCTCTAGCCTAGGCCATCTAGGTCAGGGCCTTTAAGGTGTTACTGGACTCAAATTGTATGTTGTAGGGTGTCGTACACGTATATTCTAAGGACTTGCGTGGTGGCAAACGGTTTAGCAAAGTTTAGCAAACGGTTATTTTCAAAGGCAGGTGGCATTTTAAAGTCCCGAATATACAAAGCCTCTGTGTGAAGTTTTTATGTGATTTCACAAGAACCCATGACCATATTTATGTAGTTCTTAGAATAACTATTATTACATTTTTACCTGAGTCAGAAGACTAATGGATTAAAAAACGCTTTTATGATTCAGTGATATACTGGATAAAACTAGTAATCAAAATGAATTAGGTGTAATTCTCAAAACATCTCTGGAGCTGTGTGTGGGTGGATTTGGCACACATATTCATTCACAGTGTTATATTTAAATGTCCATATGGAGCTGATTACTTCCTCTTGGCTTTCTGTGGTAATTCTTTTTTACTTCCTTACCAAAAAAAAAAGCTTCTCTAGTGTTTAAAGCTCAATTTCAGAAAAGACATGCTTGAGTTTATGGGGCACAATTGCAAGAGCTTGGCTTTATGTGGTGGGTAAATAAATTGATTAAAATGTAGGAAAAGTTCTCCCCAGTGCAGCTTACATTGTCCTCCTCTGCTGCATTTTATCCTTAATGAGGAAAGTTAGGCTGAGAGCCTGTGACTGTTCCGAGGTCACCCAGCAAGCTCCTATAACAGATTTGGGGTTCAAACCTTTGTCTCTCAGAACCTAGTCCGACTCTATAACCACTGTGTAACACTGCCGCTCACACAGAAACCCCCCTCCCCGGCAGTGGGTTAGAGATCATCTCCATTCCCTAACTACCTTTCCTTCCTGTCTCTGAGGAGGATTTCTTTATTTTGTTTATCTCATGGTATGCCAATAAAGGTACTGAAATTTATGTGTATTCTAGCCTGAGTTGTCTGGGTCTGAGCCAACTGCTTCATGCTAGTTCTCAGGAAAGGGGAGGAAATGTGCCCTGTACTGGGGAAATGCATCATAGTCCTGGGGAAACCGCTTTCGTTCTCAGGAGAGCCGCACAGCAAGCGGGAAATGGAGTTGCTTTTCCACACTGCCCTGAAGTTTCTCTTGGGGACAATCCCTGGAGGACGATGCAGTATAAGTAAACTGCAGCTGTAAAGCTGTGAAGAATGAACGGCCTTCTGCTACTCAAGCTTCATGTTTTCTTTATCCTTGCTGTCAGCTGATGGGTTTCTTTAGCCATCTCTGGGCTTCATCTTGAGATGTTCTAGATTAGGAGAGAGCACATGCAGTCATGAAGCGCTTTGAATTCTGTGGGTCTGGGCAAGCTGTCGCGTTGAGTTTCCATTCACTGCTACGGAAACAGTGCCATCTGTGAGCCTGTTCAGTCTGGTGAGGAATATTGTACGGAATTGTCACCGCACTCTGCCCTTGCGTTTATTCCAGCACTGCTTTCTTAAAATATCTTGCTAGCTACTTTATTGAAAGTCAAAAGCTCTATCCCCGTGTTGAGCATGAAGCTTGTACACACAGTGGCAATGTGCTTTCATGCTCTCAATGTGCATGGATTAAGTGGGGCCATCATGCACAGGTGTGAGCAGCGGTGGGGCTAGTAAACTTGCACAAACTCCTCTGGTACAGCTAGATTCAAGTCTAGTAGCACCTTAGACACCAACAAGTATTTTTTTTGGGGGGGGTATCAGTTTTCAAGAGTCAACACTCCCTTCATCCGCTTTGACTCTTGAAAGCTTGTAACCCGACAATCTTTTTGGTCCCTCTCTCATAATACTAGAACACAAGATCATCTGCTGAAGCTGGAGGGTGAGAGATTCAAAACTGATAAAAGGAAGTATTTATTCACAGAACGCATAGTTAAATTGTGGAACTCCCTGCCCCAGGATGTAGTGATGGCTGCCAATTTGAAAGGCTTTAAGAGGGGAGTGGACATGTTCATGGAGGGTAGGGCTATTCATGGCTACTAGTCAATATGGGTACTAGTCATGATGCATACCTATTCTCTCCAGGATCAGAGGAGCATGCCTATTATATTAGGTGCTGTGGAACACAGGCAGGTCAATGCTTCTGCAGTCGTCTTGGGCTTCCTGGAGCCACCTGGTTGGCCCCTGTGTGAACAGACTGCTGGACTTGATGGACCTTGGATTGATCCAGCATGGCTTTTCTTATGTTCTTAAGGTACTACTAAACTCGAAACTGGCTGTTCTACTGCAGATCGACGCAGCTACCCTCTGAAACTATCCTCCTCTGAGGTGTCTAGAATCTGTACATTCTATGTTTTACCTATGAGACCAAAAGAACTAATGCCTTTGGATGCTAAAACCTAATTACTCAATGAGTTCATAGTGATTTTTAAGGTCTGCTTAAGTGTTAACACATACTACTGCCAGATGAAGCATTAACATTTTTAATTATTAAAACTAAATTTCCATTTGTAAAACCGGAGCACATTCCAGTTTTCCATATGACTCAAACGATTGTGCAAGTTCTGAGCTGCAGAGATGAAAGTGTCTGGGAGAAGGAGCATACAGAAGAGAAACAAGATGCTATGGAAAATGGTGGAGTCCTGTGGGAACCAGATTAAAGGCAATTTACTGAGAGGAAAGAAAATGTGCCTATAACCATGCACAGTTCTCTTAATTTTACTGGGGGGAAACTCGGTCTCATTTATGGCCAATCAATGTTTCTGAGTGGATTCAAGTTATTTTTTTTGGTTAAACATATCAGAAACCAAAACTGAATCTCTTGAGTAAGCCCTGCCCCTTCTTGTTAACATATGGTACTAGTAACTTAGTGGTGTGTACTAATGCACATTAAATAAAAAGTTATATGCATTGAAAAGAATTCAATTCTGCTTAATAAAGCAGAATGCTCAGCTGGGATACTCCAAAATTTATTCTGGGAGTGGATGAATAAGGATTTTACTGCTTAACTCATCCACTTTCTCTTCACTGTAGAATTTATTATGTGATATTTGAATCTTGCATGCCCAGATATGTGAACATTTGCATTTTCTTGGTTCCTTTGCTTGAAAAAAAGCTTGGCACAGAACCGTGTTTTCTCCGTTCTCATTTTTCACTTTCTTTTCTGTGTATGTTTTGTATTGTTATAGCCATATAGTTGATCTTCCAATTTTGGGAGGCCAATGGATGTTTTTTAATGTGCTTTTGGTAAATCTGATATTTTCCTAATAATAGATTCTTGTTTGTACCTTGGGCAGCTTGGGTTCTTTCTTTCTTTAGTATATTTAAACCTCTTTTTCCCCATGATGTCCCCTCAAGTCGGTATACAAGATTTGGCAGGAAGTTTCAAACGGACTTTTCACAGAATTAGTGGACTGATTACCTCTACTGTTTCCAAGTAGAGGTGCAGTAGTAGATCCCAAAATAAATTAATTTAAAGAGCTCTTTGTAGTGCTGAAGTACACAAGCAGATTCCAATTGTTTATTGATGAAGAAGGCTTTTCAGACATTAGAGAGGAAAGGACATGTAAGTGACAGACCTAATCCCAAGTAGGTAGCAGCAAAATAAAACAGGAGTCCAATAATGCTTGGAGGCTGACCAGATTTATTCCAGCGTAAGCTTCTGTGAGTCAGAGCTCATCAGATGCATGAAATGCACATTCATAAAGCGGATGAATTTATATTAAAGGCCTGCAATCCACAGGGGTGTGGGGGGAAGGTGTTAGAAAGAGAACCCAGTTTAAAACGAGATCCAATCAAAAGAGTAATGAATCCATTCAGAGCGGGTGAGGACACTCCCGAATTTGATGGATAGGCAAAGCAGGTAACATAAAGTTTGATGTAGGTGACTCCAGGACAGAACGCGAAGAGCAGATCCAGTTAGAAAGTGTTGGAGGTCTACCTGAACGACTGGATGCACCTTTTCCCGAGCAGCCCGCTGTTTGTCCCAAAGCTTCTCTCCGGGGATCAGGAGAGCTGCACAAGCGAAATGCATTGCACGATGGGCTGCTGCAGCAATGAGGAGAATCAGGTAAAAAAAAAAATTCTTTCTCCACCTTCCACTTGTGGCTTGCTTCCACAGAAGAGAGAGCCACAGTTGTTTTTAGCCCATTTCTCCTCATTGCTGCAGTGCCGTGTCCTACGGCCCATTTCTCTTGTTCCTCAGAGAGCAGTTTCTTGACAAGCCCATTTGGGAAATTGTTTTTTAGCAAGGTAGCCATGTTGGTCTGCAGTTAGGGTTGCCGGTGCCTTTAAGGTCTTCATAGGTGGTAGCTAGAACCTTGAATTGAACCCAGCACCTGATGGGAAACAAATGGAGTATCTGCATAAGTGGAGTTCTACACGGATTCCACTTAGTGTCCAATAGCCCGGTTGCAGCGTTTTGTGCCGATTAGGATTTCCAATTATAAGGGCAGACCTGTGTATTCATTATACCAGTGATACACCCACGTTGGCATAGATGCAAAATGCCCCTTAATAAAAACAGCTCAGAGCATCGTAAATTCATACTGGAAATCTGAAGCACTCCATGTATTAAACATTTTAAGTGATTGCCTTTCCCATCACCGTGATCTCTGCATTTATGTCAATGAGTCAGCTCCTACTTTCAAGGGGGGGGGCAAACCTTTCCTCAAACGGAACTTTAGTCGCATAGTTAGCAGAGCAAAATTATTATTTCTTTGTTCTGACATATCATTCTTTGGTGATCTGACACTTCAAGAATAGCTGGAGGGTGTTTGAAAAACAAGGATGTGTTTTGCCTGGATGCTGTAATCTCTTTTAACTATTACAATGTTAATGACCCCCCCCCCATTTATATTTCATGAGAGGGAAATTAGAAGTATTGCTATTGGGCTTCTTTCAAAATGAAAGGGGAGAAAAGTTGGGCGAGGGAAATACCCAGTGAATAGATTGTGGGTCTGGGTGTTACCCAGCCAACCCCGATGGAATCTAGATTCCTGTAGTTGTGACTAGTAAAACAATGCTGTGTAGCCTGAGCCATCTTGTAACTCCATGTGCTGGTCTCATTCTGGACCTGACATGGGAGAGTTGGAGGAAGCAGATGTTCTATCAAGGGGAGGAAACTGGGTTGATGAGATACCTTTCCTCACCTCTACAGGACTGCTTTCTCCTTGGAGAGCCTGCCTGTAGGCCACAGAACCATAACTGAATTGAATAATATGGGTTCAACTTAAAGAAAGCTGGTGTCTTTCTAATGTGAAGCACTAGAAATTTTGAAGTGGGTGTATTGGTTTACAGAAGCAGTGGGACAACCCTAACTTAGGGTAGCCGTGTTGGTCTGCAGTAGAAGGTGAAGTGAAAGACCTCTTCCTGAGACCCTGGAGAGCTGCTGCCAGTCTGAGTAGACAATACCAGCCTTGATAGACTGATGGTCTGATCCAGTATAAGGGGACTTCATGTTAAAAACTTTGGAGGGGCTGTGGCTCAGTGATAGAGCCTCTGCTTGGTATGCAGAAGGTCCCAGGTTCAATCCCCGGCATCTCCAGTTAAAAGGACTAGGCAAGTAGGTGATGTGAAAGACCTCTGCCTGAGACCCTGGAGAGCCGCTGCCATTCTGAGAAGACAATACTGACTTTGATGGACCAAGGGTCTGATTCAGTAGAAGGCAGCTTCATGTGTGTTCAACTGTCAAAAGCTTATACTCCAAAAATCTTGTGGGTCTCCAAAGTGCTACTGGGTTCGAGCCCCAGCCCTTGTTCTGCCAACCAGCTTGGCTAAAAGACTATGTGTTTTGCTTGAAGAAGCCCTTTTTGTGTTCGCAATATAAATTCCAACATGAGACAATACATCACGCTTTGCTACCTTGGTAGCAGCTAATGGTACGTGATGTGGGAAGAGGGGACAAGAATAGAAAATATGCATTACCTTCGTTTAAATGCATGTTTTTTTATTCTTGTGTCAGCGAGGTAATTAAGAAGTTGTAACAAAAATCTTACTGTGCTTTTATCTTCATGTTAAAGAGCTAAGCAAACATTTGCTAAGTAACACACAAGCCTTGAGGTCGTCAGGAGAGCCACGTTATCACTTAATGGTCTCTTCTTCCTGCTTTCCCTCGTTTTCCTTTTTTTCTTTATCTCACATGTGTGGAAGAACCACTTAAATTCTCGGTTAGTTGCAGATCTGTGTCTTGCCTAGAGGGGTGCTTAATAAATAGCTGTCGAGTTTCAGGGAACAAATGACCTGGGCATAATCCAGAACATACGTTCGAGGAGGCAGAAGTAAGTGAGGTTCATCCGCTGGAAAAGGAAAACTTGAGGGTGGAGTGGGGAGGGGCACCGTTTCAACAGGCAGCTTTCTCACAGCATCCTCCTGCGCTCAGTCCAGCGCTTTGATTCTAAACAGGAAATGTGGGAATCTGGCCGAAGTGGGTACCTTCTAAATGCAGTTTGCTTTCTTTTGTGTGGTTGTGGCCATACCTTCTCTGTTCTGAGCGCTCACTGGTACTCGCAGCCCAGGAAATCAGATGTGGGACCGAAGTTGGAGAGTGTTGCCAGTATATGTGGACTAGGGGTGAGTTAGGGGGAGATGGGCCCTGAGCCCATACTTCTGTGTCCCTGCAAAGCCACTGGAGTTATTTCCCGCTACACTCTTCCGCTATCTTCAATTCCCAGCGTAATCATGGAACAGCTTGTTTATACAGTCAGTTTGCGCTATGCTATATGTTATTTATTTGTTTAGATATTGGTACTGCACTTTTCTCCTGAGAGCAGCCTTCAGCACCGTTCTCCTCTTTGCCGTTTTATCCTTGTTTTACAACCACCACCCTGAGAGGTAGGATAGGCTGAGATTGTGTGGCTGGCTCAAGGTCACCCAGCAGGCTTCCAGGGTTTGTCTGTTGCATTTAAAGGGCGGCGGGCGTGTGGAGGAGGCATGTGGAGGTTATTTAAAACCATTGTAATAGAAACGCAAGCCAAAAAAAAGAGGAGGAGGAGGAGCTGGTTTTTATATGCCAATTTTCTCTACCTTTTAAGGAGAATCAAACCGGCTTACAATCTCCTTCCCTTCCTCTCCTCACAACAGACACCTGGCGAGGTAGGTGTGGCTGAGAGAGCTCTGAGGGAGCTGTGGCTAGCCCAAGGTCACCCAGCTGGCTTCACGTGGAGGAGTGGGGAAACCAACCCAGTTCACCAGGTTAGAGACCGCCACCCATGTGGAGGAGCGGGGAATCAAACCCGATTCTCCAGATTAGAGTCCACCACTCCTAACCACCACACCACGCTGTCTCAGCATTCCTTTGTGCTTTTGTGAAGTAGTGGCCGCTGCTGGGTTGTTGTTTTTTAAGTTGCTTAACTTTTTGGGCCTCATTTGAGAAGCAACAATTTTTTCATCACTCTGTGTAGGTTATTACGGCACGCTTCTGGCCAAGTGGGCTGTGGCTCAAAGAAGCGTGTGCCATGGTAAATGTGTTGGTGCCTCAAGACTGAACAGCTGGGTTCGCACATTATGGCAAATGATGGCTTGGTGGATACATGAATGAGCTGGGGGTAGGATTGCCAGCTCCAATTTGGGAAAAACCGGGAGATTTTGGGGGGGTGGGGCCTGAGGAGGGTGGGGTTTGGGGAGGGGAGGGACTTCCGTGGGGCATAATGCTGTAGAACCCTGCAGCGGCCGTTTGTGGCTGCGCCCACCACTCTGGTCAGAATTCTAAAGGTGCCCACAGGCTCAAAAGGATTGGGGACCCCCTGTTCTAGGCCTCCTCCCTCCTGCTGCAGACCAGACTGACTGACTGCTGCAGTTGTTTTTTTATATATGCTGACTTTGGGGGTTACCGCACTTTGTATTCCCAGCGATGTATTAAGAGTTTGAAAATGTTCTTAAAAACATCGCTTTAAAAGGGTTTTTGGATACCACGGCTTGTAAACGGTTGGAAAACGTCTTCACAGCTAAAGGGGCCAAACAAAGTGCGAACAGTATTTAAAAAAAAAAAAACTTGCGGAGCTGTGATAAGAAGCCTCCTGTGTCCTCTCCACCGGAACCCTCGAACAGTATTTTTTATAACGTTTTCAAACTCCTAATACATCGCTGGGAATACATAGAAAGTGCGAACAGTATTTTTTAGAACATTTTCAAACTCTTAATACATCGCTGGGAATACAAGTGCGGTAACCCCCTTTCTCTACCACTTAAGGAAGACTCAAACCGGCTCATAATCACCTTCCCTTCTCCTCCCCACAACAGACACCCTGTGAAGTATGTGGGCCTGAGAGAGCTCTAAGAGAGCTGTGACTAGCCCAGGGTCACCCAGCTGGCTTCATGTGAAGGAGTGGGGAAACCAACCCGGTTCACCAGATTAGCCTCTGCCGCTCATGTGGAAGAGTAGGGAATCGAACCCGGTTCTCCAGATTAGAGGCCGCCGCTCCAAACCAGCGCTCTTAACCACTACACCACACTGGTGGGGGTCTTGCACTTGGTAGTATGGGAGCAACTTTGCTAACTGTCCACGCTCTGTGACCTTTTCCATCCTGGGCTCTAAATTCTAAACCTTTTAATAGAAATAAAACGATAATGTTAAAAGAGAAAATGGCTTGGGTAATACACAGATTAGGAAAAGTATGAACAAGCCCTAGAGGATGTCATTCTGGTTAATAGAGAGGATTGAGGAAGCCATAAAATGCGAGGAGGTTTCCTTTAAAAGGGGGAAGTCTTGCTCAAGTGAGGAAATCAGCAGCAACTGAAACTTGGGCAAGACAAATGCAAGCAGGCAGTAAGCAAAAATCAAGTTTGAGGAGTGCGTTGCCCAAAATATTAAATCAAGCAAGAGCAGGCCCACTTTATTAGAGTCAGTGTGGGTGGTGGTTGTACTGTCAGACTAGGATCCGGGGTACCCAAGTTCGAATGCCCTACTCTGCCATGGAAGTTTGCCAGGCGACCTTGGGCCAGTCCTGCACTTTTGCAACAAGAGCTCCAGATGTCATTCTCTGAATCTCACCCACTGAATGGTACATCTATTGGGGATTGTGCTACACATGCTATTTGTTAGTCCTTACACCACCCAAAGCTCATTTAAGGAAAAAGGAAGAATTAAGAGAGCTGGTTAGGAAGGTGGTCCTTCTTGGAGTGGAAATATCCTTCGCTAGCAAGACTTTTATGATTACCTAACAGATTTTGCATTTTCTTGTCTGGTACGGAATTGAAACAAACCCCTTCTGTTTGTCCTAGCTAATAACCTTTTTTGTGAAGGTTCCTGGCATGAAAAGAGATGGAAACTTTGCTCTTATATAACCATATCGCAATGACATCAAGGTATCTGCTCCAGCCGCTGGCTCATTTGTGAGCTGAAAACGCCTGTTGCCAAGGGCAGGAAGGTGTCTCTTGTTTTCTCTCTTTGAAATAACACCCATAACCTTTTGCCATCTGTGTACTTCCCGCTTAGAAATAGCGAACTGCAAAGATGCTTGAAAGACTTTAGACGGCTGGAAGATAATTAAATTGTTCTTCCCAAAAAAAATTTAAACTGTTTAATTGTCAAGGGCATTGCTTCTGTGCGGAAATCCATGTTTGTGTACATTTTGGTCTTCGTTTAAAAAGCAACTAGGGCTATAATGCTGCTTGAGGAAGTATTCTCACAGAGCCTGTCTTCAGGAGCATGACAGTTTTTTTTTGTGGGGGGGATTATTTGGGCATTTAGAAATGTGTTGTTGGAAGCACTGAGGAAGGGTGGGACCGGTAACAGACCCGAAACCTTCATGAAGGATTGTGTCCTTTCTCTGTCTACAAATGCAGTTAAAATCTGAATGTCCTTGAGTCACCACTTCTGTTAACCAGTAGCAACAAGTTTTTTGGGGTATAAGCTTTTGACAGCCAAAAATCTTGTTGGTCTCTAGGGTGCTACAGGGCTCGAATCTAGCTGTTCTACTGCCAATGAACACGACTACCCTCTGCAACGCTCTTCTATTGAAGGAAACGTCCTGTAAAAGTCTATATCAGACTCGCTTGTTTGTCCTTTTGTTCTTTCCAGTATTTGCAATTTCATAAATAATCCAACAAAGAAAATGTGCTTCCCTGTAGTGTATTTAAGATTAGCGCTGCAGGCTGCCAAGGAGCTTAGTGACTGAGCACCTTATCTCCATGCAAAGTTGTCTGATGTCTGGGTTTTTGGGTGTGTGTTTTTTTAAAGGACTGTCTCTCTCGCGAAGGGGATGGAGGTGACTGTTTTGACTGTGACAAGCATTACCCAAGATCAATTAAGCCCATTTACACTTGGTAGTTCTATCCTGGTCAAACCATGTTCTTATATCCTTCCTTCAGCATAGAACCAGAGTTGAATCTGGCAGGGAGTTTTTAATGCTTCCTCAACAGTGTTGCATGTCTCCCCACATTCCTCTAGGGCAGTGGTTCCCAAACTTTTCGGCCCCACCACCCCCTTGGTTCCACAAACTCAACCCCAGCGCCCCCTACCCTATCCAAAACACAATCGAAGGGGCCCACCTCTAGTGCCCCCTGCTGCCCCCTTGCCCCTTAGTGCCCCCTAGGTAATCCCACCGCCCCCCAGAGGGTGGTACTGCCCACTTTGGGAACCACTGCGTCTAGGGCTTGAGAAGACCCCTCTATTGTCTAGGTTTTGTCTTTGGGATTTTTTTTTACATGGCTTGAGTATCATTGATGTTGCCATTAAGAGTATCAAATAAAAGGTTGGATCTCACCAACTTTTCCTCAGACTGACCTCCAGAAAGGCTGTGCTATGGATCAGGGGATCCGTGTGTACAAAAGTTATGCAGGACCTAGGTTGCAGTGAGGAGGAGGAAATTTGATGAGATCAATGGGAAAAGCTGGTAGGATCCAACCCAGAAAGTATTATGAATACTTTAGGCCAGAACATACTAGGTCTTAGGATAAGCTTTTCCGTTAGAAAAAAAATACATGGAGTCGGGAGACTGGGTGGGAAGGGAAAACAGAGAAACGTTTAGTTTTTAGGAGCTTAGCTTTGTTCCTTGTTCCTCTCCAGTTTGTCAAATGTGTGTATATTTTAGATAAGTGAAAACACTTGCTGTTCGTGACAACTTCATTTGCCACACTTTCACATGGTGCAGAACAATTTAATCTTGCTAAATTGCTTCCGCCTTTCCCTGTGTTTGAAGCTCGGGCTCCCTTAGCGTTCCCCCCCCTTCAAAGTAAACGAAGAGTTTCCAAATTGCTCACGGCAGTGCGTGCTTGATTGAAGAAAAGCATCGCTGAGTGTTGAGCTGTTGTGGTTCTGTGTGGAAAAATGAGACGCGGAAACAGCCTGAAGGTGTTTACTGTGAGACTAGGGGAAAACTCCCCGTCCCAAATGACTAGACCTCTGACCACGCAGGAGACGAGTAGAAGAGTTGGCGCGTTGGGCATCTTGTGCTTGAATCTTCAGCAGCTTTTACTGAATGCTCCAGGCGATGTGCAGGGAAGATAACCATGAATGCCACCCTGAGAGGGGAGTGGTTAGGATAAAAGTATGGTTGGCAGGTAGAAGAAAGCTGTGGGTGCAAAGGTAGCCCACTTTGCACATGAGGGGCCATTTATTTTCAATACATTATCAGAGCCAGCATGGTGTAGCAGTTAAGAGTGGCGGACTCTAATCTGGAGAACTGGGTTCAATTCCCCACTCCTCCACATGCAGCCTGCTGGGTGACCTTGGGCTAGTCACAGTTCCCTCCAAACTCTCTCAGCCCCACCTACCTCACAAGGTGCCTGTTGTGGGGAGGGGAAGGGAAGGAATGTGTAAGCCACTTTGAGACTCCTTTCGGTAGAGAAAAGCAGGGTATAAAAACCATCTCTTCTTCTTAATTCTTGGGGAAATCTTCCTGCGTATTCGCTGAAAGGGTGATTTATTTTTGTGAATTCAAGTTGCAGGGAAATTGTAGGCTCTCTGTAATGTAAAACCCCTCCTCCTTTTAAATTAGGAAAGCTGGATAAGGAATTCATGGGAGAATTGTGTACACATGGGATTGGAGAAGAATGTCTTCATAAGACACAGTTTTGAGGTTTTTTAAAAAAGGGTTTTATCTTACCACCATGTGATGGGTCTCGATTGAGCCAACTGGGTAGCATCGGCAGACAGTTCTTTGAACCAGATAGGACCCTTGTGATGGCGGGCACCGTGTTCCTTTCAGCGACCTGCTTGCCATTCATCATAAACAGGAGTTCAGCCAAGTGTGAGAATATCAAAAGCCATCTTTTAGTCCATCTCGCTCAGTGTTATTTACCTGACAGGCAGGGCCTCCAGCAGAAGAAGGGCTTTCCCGGCACCTGCTTACCTAAGGACCTGAGGGTATAAATATTTGTACGTCTTCCATTCTTCCGTGAGAACGTAATCTTGATGCGATTTGTCATCTTTCACCAGTTCTTCAACCTTCATCGTTCTTCGAAACAGTTGCCTCTGCTTGCCTGCTTTCTGGCTAAGCCTCTTTGCTTGTCTTTCAGAGTTAAACCCAAGCATCAAAACCTGGTTTGAATGATGCGTTTTTTGTTTGGGTTTTAATGGTTTTTAAAATGTGTTTTTAATATGCGTCGTTTCAATCTGTTAGTTGGCGGCTCTAGTTTTTGTAGCGAGAGGACTTCCCGTAATCCTTATTCAGCCCCCCCCCCCCCAATGAGAGAGAATTGCATTTGTTAGTTAATTTTGACTCTGTGGCTTTGCATGGCTGTTCTCCCGAAAGACAGTCGCCAAGGCAATCTTTCCTTGCTTGGTGCGAGCCACATAATAGTCAATAAGGCCTTTATTGGTAGAACACAGTGTACCAGAGTCTAAATCAATTATATTTAATTGTTTGGTGTTCTGTTTTTCCCCCCCACCAGTGCCTGATGACCTTTCTACAGAGGAGAGAGAAGAGCTGTTGAATATTCGTCGTAGAAAAAAGGAATTAATCGATGATATTGAGGTAATAACTTTTTTGATTATTGATCATTCAAGAGGTTTGTTGCTGTGAAATCCACATGACCGCAAACTGCTGTGTCTTGCGTGATGCCTACAGCTGTACAGTACAGCCAGAAGAGACTCCTTGTAGTAACTGCTTTTAAGATAAGGCGTACACAATGGCCTGGTGGGTTGTGTCCCCGTAACGCAATGCTGCTACAAGGAGTCACATCAGATGGGTGACTCCTTTTGACTGCTAGATGCATAAGGAAACGGATACTCGGGGGAAATTGGAATCTTTTAGGAAAAGCCGCTTTAGCACGGACTTACAATCATCTCTTCCTTTTGGCAGAGGCTAAAATTCGAAATAGCAGAGGTTATGACGGAAATCGATAACTTGACAAGCGTGGAGGAATGGTAAGTTGCCTTAGCCGTGTCTGTATTTTACGGGAAACTGGAGTCCCGGTCCTTGCTGTTTCTGAACACTTTGTGCGAAAATTAGCCTGGCGGTTGCAGCTGAAACCCTGGTCCTTGTCAGAGTCTCAGTTTTTGTAGCCAGTGCATTGTTGGTAAGGAATAAATTTGTGATTTAATCCACTGTTCGGTGACGGTGAAGTGCTTCTGCACACAATAGAAAACTGGTAATTCAGCGATTGAATGTTTAGGGTGATGATGTAGTACAGCGTTACGGTCTGTGGCGTCATGTGTTGCATGGGAAATCCTATCAGCACAGCAGAAGGGCATGCTGGGACTGATTTAATTTGCACTGGGCTTGTCTGGAACGTCTCTGGCTAGTTACAACTAGGTTTGCCATCTCCATGTTGGGAAATACATGGAGATTTTGGGGGTGGAGCCTGAGGAGGACGGGGTTTGGAGAGGGGAGGGACTTTCATGCCATAGAGTCCAATTTCCAAAGCAGCCATTTTCTCCAGAAGAACTGATCTCTGCCACCTGGAGATCCAGCCGCCACCTGGAGGTTGGCAACCCTTGTTACAACTTCTGTGAAAATAGAACGTCACCCCATTAGAATATTGTGCATCAAAGTCTAGTCCTATGTTAAAAATGGCTTCGAAACTCTCTTGTTGCTAAAAATAAAACGGACGTTTTTATTTTATTATTTTATTTATTTGTCCCTGAAAACGTAAGGTGTTATGAAACAGGCAAGTATTTGGAAAACCTTAGGAGGCTTCCTTACCTGGGCTGTGACTGTGATGCCCTCCTTTGGGTCACTTTGTCAGGGCAACACCCTCGGCGGTGGCATTACACCGGTGTAAGAGCAGCCTTGAATCCTTACTGTGCCCGCCAGAGCAGCTCAAAGGAACTGCCCTGTCAAATTGGCCCGACTTGAAATAATCCCGTTAAACTGGTTTGTGGGTTTAAAGCCCTGAACTGTATCCTCTTTAATCATCCCTGCTCTGATGGGGCATAATAATGGCTTTTAAAAATGCAGTTTACAGCAACCTGAAGTAAAATTTGAATTTTTACCCCCCAAAAAGAACTGCCCCCTTTTCCTTTGTAAGCCACACCCATGCGGCACTTTTTAATATGTAAATTACATTCACTATGAAAATGTCTTTTAAAAATTGTAACCAGACTTTTCTGCATGACTGTGTTGTTGTTTTTCTCCTCCACACCTTTGAAACAAAACCAAACAGCAAAACGTCACAGAGGAACAAGCAAATAGCGATGGGGCGAAAAAAGTTCAACATGGATCCGAAAAAGGTAAGCTGTTTTGTGTACTGAAGGCCTTAAACTTCTTGCTGAAGTCCTGTATTGTCAGCAGATATAGGCCATGAGTGTAGTAGCGCCTTGTGAAAGTGGGCCTGCGTGTGCATCAAAGGCTTATGCTACAAGCTGACCACAACGTGTAACTTTGTGCAGAGCTGTGAGCGGACGATCCCCAAACATTTGTCCTGTAGGAGCAGCAATAATTTAATTCTTGCTTGTTCCGCTTACCTGTGCGGCAGAGTGAATCCTTGTGGTCAGTTAGCTAACACATAAAGGTACATTTTGTGTGTGTGTTTTTGTCCCTTGGGCGGGGGGAGTGCATAAAGATATGCTTCCGTGAAGCATAATATTCAACAACAGCCTGTGCTTTCAAGTTTGTGCTGGACCTCAGAAGGATGGTCTTTCTTGGAGTGTGTGGGTTTTAGACTCTCTCTCTCTGTGTGTGTGTGTGTGTGTGTGTGTGTGTCCTGTTGCCTATTGACTGTAACTGTGCTTGCTGTTTGCATGTGCCATCTTTAATATCCCTTAAACACATGAAGCTGCCTTACACTGAATCAGACCCTTGGTCCATCAAAGTCAGTATTGTCTACTCTGACTGGCAGCGGCTCTCCAGGGTCTCAGGTGGAGGTCTTTCACATCACCTACTTGCCTGGTCCCTTTAACTGGAGATGCCGGGAATTGAACCTGGGACCTTCTGAATGCCAAGCAAGTGCTCTAATCACTGAGCCACAACACCTCCTTATCTGGACATCCAAAAGACGGAAAGATCCGAAACACTGACATTTTGAGCCGACATGCAGTCATTACTGTCAGGCCTCCAGCAGCATGCCGAGTTGCTTTCTGATGGTTCAGTGTACCCAATATTATTGAAAATATTGTTTAAAATTACATTCAGGCTATGCGTATAAAGTGTATATAAAACATAAATGAATTTCGTGTTTAGGCTTGGGTTCCATCCCCAAAATATCTCATTATGTATATGCAAATATTCAAAATACGGAATGATCTGAAATACAGAACACTTCTGGTCCCAAGCATTCCAGATGAGGGATACTCAACCTGTAGTAACCTGCAGTTGCTTTATCCTCATTAGGCCTGAAAGACGGCATCACCTGTATATATGAATATTCTGCTTGCCCGTAAAAATATTCTTCCTCTTATCTAGCTGTTTTTTTTAACTCTGTGGTCTTTCTTTTTGCTCTTAAATCCAAAATGTGTCTGGAGTCTCTCCCCCCCCCCCACCCGCACCCCCAGTAGTTCTTTTCCACTTGGTTTCCAAGAAAGGAAACCTCTTTTTCATGCAGCATCTGGATTTCCAGAAAGCGGGCTTCCATCAGACTTAGATCACTTCAGAAGAACAAAGACGGAAAAAAAAGGATTCGATAATGGGATTTCAGATTGCAACTAATTCGGTAGCTCCATGGTCCTCCTGATGGTTTGGATGGAAATAGGGCGGGCCAGCGTTGCTGCCTTTAGCGATGAAAAGCATGCAGCTTAAACAGAGACCCTGGATGCCAGCATTCATGCTCTAGCTGGACATTCAGTGAAGGGGTTTTTGGGGTGGGGTGAGGAATGGTGAAGCTATTCTAAAAGGAGGAGAATGCAGCTTCCTAGTCTAAAAATAGCTCCCCAGAGTGATAAAATGGCAATGGGTTTACCCTGCTAAAAGTAAGCAGCGGTCGCTGAGCGGATTGCCCTTAGCAGGAAATAAGTATTCTGTTGCAGAAGGTCAAGATCCTCTAAATATTGTCCTTTTTCTGCTTGAGGTGCACAGGATGACCTCGGGCTGTAGGGCAGGCAGCTTGCACAGGGCGAATGCATCTCTTTGCCCCTGACTTGCAGGCTGCAGGGCTTTACGTTTGCAGGATTGGTGGGCTCCATGGGCTGTTTTGTTTTTGTTTTTAATGGATCATCCAGCACCCTCATGTAGAGTTGCCAGGTCCCTCTTCGCCACCGGCGAGAGTTTTTTTGGGCAGAGCCTGAGGAGGGCAGGGATTGGGGAGGGATTTCAATGCCATAGAGCCCAGTTGCCAAAGCGGCCATTTTCTCCAGGG
This sequence comes from Euleptes europaea, assembly GCF_029931775.1. Taxonomy (NCBI): domain Eukaryota; kingdom Metazoa; phylum Chordata; class Lepidosauria; order Squamata; family Sphaerodactylidae; genus Euleptes; species Euleptes europaea. Next base: position 10,973,391 of record NC_079332.1, read on the forward strand.
GAACTGATCTCTTATCGGCTGGAGATCAGTTGTAATAGCGGGAGATCTGCAGCTAGTACCTGGAGGTTGGCAACCCTAACCCTCACCTTTCCACTTGAGGGCCTTTACACTTTTCAGTCTCCCATGAATCTGCCAAAATTAGACCCGTTGGTTAAGGCAGCATTGCCTCCTCTGGCTGGCAGTAACTCTCCAAGGGTTTAGGCCTGAGTTCCTTTTGATTGGAGATGCTGGAGAACTGAACTGGAAAACCTGCTGCTTGCAAAGCGTGGATGGGACCACTGAGCTGGGGGGTTCTCGCTCACGTCGCTGTCTTCTCTCCCCAATGTTCAGTCTGTCATCTGACCTGATCTGGGGATGGAGGTCTTGGAGCGGCCTAGTTTTGTCACTGAACCGTGCTCTTGGGGTATTTTTGTGGAAGTTTAGCCAAAACGCCTGCTGTTTGTGGCAGGGCATTGCCGCCACGTGGACAAAGTGTTCCCAAGAGCAATACGTTACCTTTTGTGTATTAATATTAGCGGTAACAAATTTTCAGGATGAGGGCAAACTACTAAATCCCTTTCCTCCTCCCCAGGGAATCCAGTTTCTCATAGAAAACGACCTCTTGCAGAACACCCCGGAAGACATTGCAAAATTCCTTTATAAAGGGGAAGGACTAAATAAAACTGTAATTGGAGATTATCTCGGCGAAAGGTAAGCAGAGACCAGCCCAGGTGCATTCATATTAAATCAGAGGTGGGGAATCTTATTTTTTTTACTTTCCTTCTCTTTCCTTCTTTGGCTGTATAAGAAGCTTGCTTGGCTACAAGGGCATAAAAGCCACAAAGTTTAAAATTTAGGAGTATCCTTTAATGCCATAGACATAAATTTTGCAACTGCCAGAGTAATGTCTACTAATAGTTTAACTACAAGTTCCTGTTTTTCGATGAGTCCCCATTTCTGAATATATTTATATATTTAGTAATCCATTTTTCTCGGGCCGCATTATATCTTTTACAATTGATAAAGAAATGGCAGATGCTGTCTAGCTCCCCTGATTTGCAGCTGCGAAGCCGCTGGGAAAAGGGGACCGACCTATTGGCTGTTAAAACAGAGCTTCTGCCCTAATTGTTGAAAAGTTACTGTGAGAGTTATGTATAATCCCGCTCCCTGACATTTTGCGATCGGCTTCACCTCCTGCGGCAGCTGTTTTGTAGTTGCGCCCACCACCCTCTTTCAGAATTCCAAGTGTGCCCGCAGGTTCAAAAGGGTTGGGGACCCCTGGGATGTGGAAAGCAGGCACGAGCAGCCCTGTAGTAGTTAGAATATGGGGTGGGGGGGTGTTCCCTTCCCCACTCAGCCCTTTAGTTCACTGGGTGGTCTTCATCCAGCTCCTAAGCTAACCTGCCCTGCAGGGTTAGTGTGAAGATAAAGTGAGGAGACAGCCATGTTTTTAGATCTTTGGATAACAATATAAGGCCTCCCTGCGGACGGCAAGAAGAGTGTTCCAGGTAGGGTTCTTGTCCTAAGCATTAAGGCTGCGGCCGAGTTCACCAATCCAGCATGTCTCTCTACACAGTAGGGTTGCCAACCTCCAGGTACTAGCTGGAGATCTCCTGCTATTACAACTGATCTCCAGCCAATAGAGATCAGTTCCTCAGGAGAAAATGGCCACTTTGGCCATTGGACTCTATGGCATTAAAGTCCCTCCCCTCACCAAACCCCGCCCTCCTCAGGCTCCTCTCCAAAAACCTCCCACCGGTGGCGAAGAAAGACCTGGCAACCCTACTACAGAGGCAAATTTAGTTTATTTAAAATGTTTTATCCCTCCTCTCCTGAACCTTGAGGTGAGACCTTGTGAGCACCAAAAGAGTGTTGTCTTTCCTGGGTAGCATCTCTGTCCTCCCACCAGAGACACTTAAGGGTGGGATATGGAAGAGCAAAATCTATGGAGAATGTATGTGGATTGGCGAGGGCTGCTTTTCAGTAGTGGATGATTTTAAAAATAAGTCGCGATGCATCTTCGCTCTTCTTCCTTTGGCCGAGGAGATGTGATACGTTGTGCGTATGTAATTTGGAGAAATCAATGTTTGTGTTCTGGTGGTGCTAAATCTTGGAACTAAATCTTGGAATTAGATCCTGGTAATTGCATCGGTTATTAATGTTGAGCCCAGAGAAAAGAGCTTCCTGATCTTAGCAGGCAGCTGGCCGCATAATTGTTAGCTATTAGCAAGGGTACTGGTTGGCCTAATAATAGTAATTTCTATTTGTTTAATGTTGCCCTCGCTGAACAACCCTTTGTTGGTAATAAATAGCTTAGGCAGGCCCTGGGAGGGGGACGGTCTTAGATCTTAATGTGAACAAATGACATTAATAATGGTATGGCGGCTAGTCCAGTTTTAAGCTTGATTTTAAACAAAATACAGCTGTGACTGATGTACAACTTCAATTGCTCTCTTAGAGCTTTATTGAGAACCTGTTTATCCACTTCCCTTTGCGCTCTTCCTACTTAAGCCACACGGTACTGTCCACACGGTACAACGCATAGTGAAATTGTGGAACTCCCTGCCTGTGGTGATGGCTGCCAACTTGAAGGCTTGAAGAGGGGAGTGGACATGTTAATGGAGGAGAGGGCTATCCATGGCTACTAGTCAAAATAGATACTAGTCATGATGCATACTCATTCTCCCCAGGATCAGAGCAGCAGGCCTATTATATTAGGTGCCGTGGAACACAGGCAGGACAATGCTGCTGCAATCATCTTGTTTGTGGGCTTCCTAGAGGCACCTGGTTGGCCACTGTGTGAACAGACTGCTGGACTTGATGGGCCTTGGTCTGATCCAGTAGGGCTTTTCTTATCCTTCCTTCCTTCCTTCCCTCCCTCCCTCCCTCCCGGATCAAATGAGTATGCCTGTTATCTTAGGTGCTGTGGAACACAGGCAGGATAAATGCTGCTGCAGTCGCCTTGTTTGTGGGCTTTCTAGAGGCCAATGTGTGAACAGGCTGCTGGACTTGGTGGGCCTTGGTCTGATCCAGCAGAGCCTTTCTTATGTTCTTATACTGTCCTGTTCAGCATCTTTCCAAGAGGCTCTGGAGTGTAAGCTGTCCTTGCGTACCTGTTTTCAGGATGCGTGGCCCAAGCCCCTTTAAATATTATTTGTGTTTTTATAAGACATTAGTAAAGCAGTTAAACTATAAAACAAAGCTTAGCAAGATTTCACTTCTTAAATACTCAGAACACTTGAAGCTGATCTCCCCAATAAGTTTTTTTTAAAATAATTAAAAGGTTAAGTAAAAAGACGAAAGTTTATGAAATATTCTCACTGACTGTATCCTGGTTTAGTGGTTCTCAGACATTGAAGTGGGACCCACTTCTAAAGTTACTGTGCTTCTCCGAACTTGCTTCTAAACTGGGGGCGCACTGGCAAAGTCAGACTTCCCCCTCCCCGAAATGCAGGAATCCCGCATCGATTAACATTAAACCACTTTGTAAGACGGCTCTCGAGGGGCTCGTGACGCAGCAGGTGGGACTCCGTGACCCACCTGAGTGGGGTCTTCAAGGCCCCACTGGATTCCGGCAAGAAACTTCCATCAACCTCTGTCCCAGAGAGATCTGTATAATGAAAGTCCTCACTGCAGCATGGTATAGTGGTTAAGAGCGGTGGTTTGGAGCGGTGGAGTCTGATCTGGGTTGGTTTCCCCACTCCTCCACATGAAGCCAGCTGGGTGACCTTGGGCTAGTCACAGTTCTCTCCCTCAGCCCCACCTACCTCACAGGGTGTCTGTTGTGGGGAGGGGAAAGGAAGGAGATTGTAAACCGGTTTGATTCTTCCTTAAGAGATAGAGAACGTTGGCATATAAAAACCAACTCTTCTTCTTCTTCTTCTGAGTTTTGGTGGTCTGCATTAGTAACATTAATTATTTCCTTTGTGTCCTTCTATTAAGAAGAAGGGAAAAGGGCTGTTATGCATCTCTCTGTCCTTATTTTCCCTTGGCAAGCACTCCCATAGTAGTTATACAAAAAAAGAACTTGCTCACATCCTATGTAATTAGTGGGGTTTTCCCCTCACCAACATATTAATTAAAAGACTTGAAAAGGTTTGTTGTGTTCACTTAGCGAGTGACAAAGGGCAAATCTTCGCCACAGAAGCCTGCCTGCCGGTTATTGGGGAAGAAACCGATCTGTGACGTTTTCATTTGATGATGAGTTTAAAACACAGCCGAGGGATTACGCCGATTGTGTCTGATGGTGTCAAAGTTCGCGTTGTTGCTGAACCACAGCAATTACTTAATTTGCATTTTCTCTTTCAAAAATTCGAATGTGCATAGATGGTAAAATACATGCAGTGCTTTTTGGAACAGGAGAGTAAAATCTGTAACAGTAAAAAAAAAAGATCAGTCCTCTTCTGTGCACCAGCGTGGTATAGTGGTTAAGAGTGGTGGTTTGGAGCGGTGGACTCTAATCTGGAGAACCAGGTTTGATTCCCCCCGTCCACGTGAGGGGTGGGCGTTAATCTGGTCAACTGGGTTGGTTTCCCCACTCCTCCACATAAAGCCAGCTGGGTGACCTTGGGCTAGTGACAGTTTTCCCTTCATGCAAGCACCCAGTCTTGAAACTTGGATGGGCTAAGAGAATCAGAACGAGGAAATTGATATTTCCGGGTTGTTTCCTCCTCCGCAGGGATGATTTTAATATTAAAGTACTTCAAGCTTTTGTTGAACTCCATGAGTTTGCTGATCTCAATCTCGTCCAAGCCTTAAGGTAAGCACCCGTAACCTTATTTTATTTTTTTAAAAAACCTTTTCTTTAAGCTTTTGTAGTTGCTCCCAGCACAAGCCACAGATGCATTAGGCTGGGGGGTCCCCAACCTTGTTGAGACCATGGGCACTTCCGGAATTGTGGGGAAAGGATAATGGGTGGCGGCACCACAAAACGGCTGCCACGTGAGCTGGACCAATCTCAAAACGTTGGCAGGTTCCACACTGCGTATCCTCTAACAATGGGAACATCTGTGGCCAGCTCTTTTTTTTAAAAAAAACTTGCCGTTGGCTTATGGTGACCCCACAGGGCTTTCAAGGCAAGAGGCATTCAGAGCTCGTTTGCCATTGCCGGCCTCTGCGTAGCAACCCTAGACTTTCTTGGTGGTCTCCCGTCCAAGTACTAACCAGTGCTGAACTTACGTAGCTTCAGGGATTTGCCGAGATCAGGGCAGTCTGGGCTAGTCAGGTCAGAGATGGCTAGCGCTACAATGAGGCAAAACGAGGCAGAGTTGGGTCCTCTTTTGCGTCTGCTGGGGCATCTACTCTCCCTTCGGAGGAGCAAGGGGTGTCCATTTCTTGTGAAAGCCACCAAAAAGCTCTTCTGCTACTTTGCTAGGCTGCTGGTTCTGTTTGGGGGAAAACACCGTATGATACAGAGATATGTGATTTCTGATCAGGATAAGCTTGTTACTGGCGAGTTAGAAAAAAAATGCTGCCATGGGTCTAATCTGACACACAAGTTGCGTACGTTGAGTATGCTGAGAGCCAGCGTGGTGTAGTGATTAAGAGCTATGGTTTGGAGCGGTGGATGCTGATCTGGAGAACCGGTTTTGATTCCCCACTCTTCCACATGAGTGGCGGAGGCTAATCTGGTGAACCATGTTGGTTTCCCCACTCCTCTACATGAAGCCAGCTGGGTGACCTTGGACTAGTCACAGCTCTCTCCAAGCTTTCCCAGCCCCACCTACCTCACAGGGTGTCTGTTGTGGGGAGGGAAAGGGAAAGGCGATTGTAAGCTGGTTTGATTCTTCCTTAAGTGGTAGAGAAAGTTGGCATATAAAAACTAACTTCATCATTATCATCTTTGTAGGCAGTTCCTGTGGAGTTTCAGGCTTCCAGGAGAGGCGCAAAAGATTGATCGTATGATGGAAGCTTTCGCTGCACGCTATTGCCTTTGTAACCCTGGAGTCTTTCAGTCTACAGGTGAGTGGTGATGTTGTTGTTTGTAATGTGTCATTATGGTTGGGTGAAATTAATAATGTAAGAAGGGCCCCTCTGGAGTGCCCCGGAAGATCACCTTGTCCAGTAGTGGCCAATCGGATGCCTTCGCGAAAGCCCTCAAGGAGGACAGAAGGTTCCTTTCTCCACAAGAACACTGTTTTTAGCTGTGCCTCAAGTGCAGCCTGTGCTATATTTCTGTTTTGCTAACACAGTGCAAAGAATTAAGAAATGTCTTTGGAGGGAAAGTATCACCTGCCAAATTCGCTTGTGGGTAATGTGTATGGTGTAGTGTGGTTAGGACCGGTGGACTCTAATCTGGAGAACTGGGTTTGATTCCCCGTTCCTCCACATGAAACCAGCTGGGTGACCTTGGGCGAGTTACAGCTCTCTCAGCCTGCCTACCTCACAGGGTGTCTGTTGTGGGGTGGGGAAGGGAAGGTGATTGTAAGCTGGTTTGAGTCTTCCTTAAGTGACTTAGAGGAGCCCCATGGCACAGAGTGGTCAGCTGCAGTACTGCAGTCCAAGCTCTGCTCAAGACCTGATTGTCAGGAACAGGCCATGAGGATGGTATGCGGCAGTGCGATTGTGCTGCTTCCAGGTGCTGTTGTGCTGTTCTGTCCAAGGCCAGTCTATGCCCCGTGTTTAGTCTTCATAGATTCCCATACTGTGGGAATCGCCAAGTACTCCTTCCTGCCTTTTGGAGGGGGGGGTTGCCTGGGTAACCAGTTATCTCCTTTTGCTCTTCCATATATGCTATGTACCTTGCCTTTGACCCTTACTAGTGTCCTTTTGAATATGGCTTCTGAAACCTGTCGATTCTACCCAATAAAACTGCTTTTGTGGATTGGTACCCTGCTGAAGTTTGTTTAAGGGGGCCACAGGACTAGAGCTCACACTGAGTTAGATCCCAATGGAAGTTGGTTTCAGGTAGCCGGCTCAAGGTTGACTTAGCCTTCCATCCTTCCGAGGTTGGTAAAATGAGTACCCAGCTTGCTGGGGGTAAAGGGAAGATGACTGGGGAAGGCACTGGCAAACCACCCCGTAAACAAAGTGTGCCTAGAAAAAGTCAGGCTGTAACATCACCCCATGGGTCAGGAATGACCCGGTGCTTGCACAGGGGACCTTTACCTTTACTTAAGTGACTGCAGTGTGGTGTAGTGATTAAGGGTGGTGGTTTGGAGTGGTGGACTCTGATCTGGAGAACCGGGTTTGATTCCCCACTCCTCCACATGAGCAGCGGAGGCTGATCTGGTGAACTAGGTTGGTTTCCCCACTCCTACACATGAAGCCAGCTGGGTGACCTTGGGCTAGTCACAGTTCTCTCCCTCAGCCCCACCTACCTCACAAGATGTCTGTTGTGGAAAGAGGAAGGGAATTGTAAGTCGCTTTGAGACTCCTTAAAGATAGAAAAAAATCGGGGTATAAAAAAACAGACTCTTCTCCCTGTGTATGGGTGTGCTGCCCCAATTTCTTTCAATGGCCTGGAGGAGAGGGGTTAAATTATAAGACACCCTTCACAAATCCGCCACATTTTTATCCCATCCTTCCTCCAAGGAAGCTCACAAACACATGCGGTTCTTCCTGTTTAGTCTTCTCAACAACCCTGTGAGGTAGGGTAGGCTGAGAGAGAGTGATTGGGCTAAAGTGAGCTTCATGGTAAGGTCAAAATTTGAATCTGGATCCTCACTGGTCATGGCTCTCTGCACCACACTGACTCTTCTCGCCTGTAGCCTAGTCTGCATTATCGCTTGCAATATTTATTTAACGATGACCAGAATAAATTTTTGGTAATTCAGAAGTGCAGTTTGTGAAAGTAATGATCTGAATGCATTCAACTGAACCCCCCCCCCCTTTCACAATATCAGAATTATTGTTCAAAGTTCAGAGGGTCACCTCTAAAGTCCAGGTTCTCTTTTTCTTTTTTGCTGAACAGTAATAGGAAAGGGAAAAGGATTTCTCCTTACCTTGCGTGTTTTGCGCAGAGTGATGCAGTGCTAATTATTCTGCTTTTGATGTTTTTCAGATACGTGCTATGTGCTATCTTTTGCCATCATCATGTTAAACACTAGCCTACACAACCACAACGTCAGAGATAAGCCAACGGTGGAGCGGTTTATATCTATGAACTGCGGCATCAATGAGGGCGGTGACCTCCCGGAGGAATTGCTGCGGGTAAGCTGCTTTAAAAACGGCGGAGTCGGTTGCCCTCTCGCTTTGTTGCGGGACCAAGGAACAAATCCTTCAGTTCTGGCACCAGTCTCTGTGGGAACCAGCTCAGCAGATGGTCACGGAGGAAGAAGGATCTACTGTCTCCTTGCGCAGTGTGTTCAAAGAGGGGCCTGCTCTTTCCTAATGCATCCCTCGTCTCAGACGGTTCTTCACCCAGCCGCACTTCCTGGCTTAGGACCTGCGTGTCTAAAGAACTGACTCTTCCCCTACATCCCCGTGTGCCAACTGTGCTCCTCAGGTTGCTGGTTGTCCCACCTACCATCAGCTGGAGACCTAGGTCTTTTCCTTTTTTTCCCTAGGTTTAACAGCCGTTGACTATTCATCTATCATTTCACACTTTAAAAAGAGGGAAATGAAATTTAATTTTTCCTTGACACTATAAAGAGAAAAGTTGCCACATCTCTCATGCAATTGACTGATCTACTTGACAGCAGACAACACAGTATCCACTTCTCAGAAAGTGTCTTTAGCTGTTTTATCCAGGGAGTGATATATTTAGTCACAAACACACATGAAGCTGCCTTCTACTGAGTCAGACCCTTGGTCCATCAAAGTCAGTATTGTCTACTCAGACCGGCAGCAGCTCTCCAGGGTCTCAGGCATGGGCCTTTCACATCACCTACCTGCCTTGTCCCTTTAACTGGAGATGCCGGGGATTGAACGTGGGACCTTCTGCATGCCAAGAAGATTCTTTACTACTGAGCCATGGCCCCTCCCTGACTTCATGCAGTATTATTTTGTGGACCTGCTAAAACAATATAGGCTAGGGGGTGTACTTAATCTGGACAGAATGCACATTTTTGTTCTTCTGCAATAATTTTATTGTATCGCCCTTGCGTCTTGGCTGAGTCTAAGGCATTGCATCTTGCCAATAAGACGCTTCCATGGCTTGGTTCAGACATGACACCTGCCCCTAGTTGGTTGCTGTGTGAATGAACCCCAGGGGCACCTTGGCTTTCTCATGATACGATTATTCCAAGTGGGTACCTGGGTTAGTCCGTAGCAGCAAAATAAAACCGTGGCACCTTGAAGTCTAACAAAATTGATTCCAGCATAAGCTTTGGTGAACCAGAGCATCTGATGGGCTAACGTGCGCACATCTAGCCTAAGATGAGTTAACAAAATAAAAAAGTCTGCAAACATGGCCATGCAAATTCTTTCTCATAGAAGAATCGACGCCAGTTTCCCTTCAAGATATTTGTTCTTCATCCAGAATCTGTTACGCAGACGTTGTTGAACTTTCTCCTTCCTTCTTCTGTTTTCTTTCAGAATCTATACGAAAGCATTAAAAACGAGCCCTTTAAAATTCCAGAGGATGATGGGAATGATTTAACCCATACGTTTTTTAACCCAGACCGAGAAGGTTGGCTGCTGAAATTAGGTCAGTAAGAGAGGGGAATCTTCCCTCCTGACTTTGCATTTGTTTGCTGCTGAGTTTATACAAATCTGTTGTAATGAAACGTGCATTCACATCTGCGCCAAACGCTCACTTCAAAAGTGTTGCCAATCGGGATTCTTTTATATAACGACTTTTTTATTGACTCCAGAGTTAGCAGCATTGAACGGAGTTTGATTCTGGCATTTTGGGGCTGAAACCTGAGAGGAGGGATTCCTGCCTCCTCGTACGGACGCATGCCAGATAAAAGAACAGTTCCATTTGTTTGAAACCGTTCCCAAGACTGCTGTAATATTAGCTTTGCTGCTAGGATTTCTGCACACATGCAAAACAAAAAAAAGCAATTATTCTGTTTCTTTTTCTCCAAAGAGCAAGATTCGAGTCTAGTGGTGCTTTCAAGACCAATAAGATTTCCAGGGTATAAGCTTCCGGGAGTCCAAGCCCCTTTCATCAGATATCATCAGGGAGCTGTGACTCTCAAAAGTTTATACTCTGGAAATCTCATTGGTCTGTAAGGCGCCGCTGGACTCAAATCTTGCTCTTCTAACTGCAGACCAACACGGCCACCCACCTGAAACGTTCTCCCAAAGGTTATTCCTGTACGTCTTTTATTTCATTTTCCATACTTGCGTGTTTCTGTTTTTGGTTTGATTTTTTGGCTATGATTTTTGAAACGAGTGTTTTTTTTTAAATGTGCCTTCTTGTTTTCCTTATGGCCTATGACCTCTCACCTTTCTGTTCTGTGACTGGCTGTTTCTGCTTATTCTGCGTTAGGAGGTACGTACCTGACGGCTTTTCTAGCCTCTCTCTTGTTCTGTTGCTTGTTCTTCCATTTCCCCCTCCCCACTTTTATCCTTCCTCCTTCCGTCCCCCCCCTTTTTAAAAAAAATTCCCACGTCGGTGGGATTACTGTGCTTGTCATTTAATATCACTAACTTCAAGAGAAGCCTGTGGGATTCGGCTGGTTCCCTTTGTTAGTGAGTTTGTTCACCGACTTGAAATGCTTCACGGCTCACCACCTACCACTTCGAAGTACCCCACGGGCTTTTTCTACGTGGGTCGATCCCTGCAGAGCACGCGAGTCGAGCACAGGGCCCTTGTTTTCCACACATCTGTGACTTCTGGTGTCGATCCATCTTTCTGGTTGAAATCACTTTGCCTTCTGTCCTATTCTTGATATTCCCCCCCCACACCGAATGACTTCAACAACATTTGACCAATCAAAGGAGGTCTTCCTGCTTTGGTCATACTTCCGTCATGTCAGTCTCTTTCAATAGTAAGACAAAAGCGAAGATGTATGGCAGGATTTAATCTTGGCAGAAATGGGTTCGTTTAGCAGTTTGACCATCTGATACACGGGGTTTATGGTGATAATGCAGAGTCACATCGGAAGAAAAGCTCTGGGATGCTCTCACAGCAAAAAAAATAAGTAAATAAAACATAGAAACACAGAGCTAGAAGGAACACAGTCCAACCCCCTGTGCAATGTAGGAAATTCACAACAACCCCATCATTCCCCCAATGAACCCTGCTCCATGTCCAGAAGGTGGCAAAAAAAACAAAACCCTCCGGGATCTCTAGCCACTCTGGCCTGGAGGAGAATTCCTTCCTGACCCCAAAGTGGCGATCAGCATTACCCTGGGCATGTAAGGAAGGGCCACAAGAGCTGAGCACCATGCCTCACCAGCCCAGATCGAGAGTAGGGCGGTGGCTGCCTCGGCTGGCTCGCGGGCTGGATAAGAGCTCTCAAGGGGCCGGATCCAGCCCACAGGCCTTATGTTTGACATCCAAGCTCTAAGGCTTGGAAATCAGCACACTGGTGGGATTATGTTTTTGAAGAGTACAGCCTCTGGTTTTTACATCATGCAGCTAAAACCCGACTCTCTCGAGAAGGCCAGGTTTGCCAGTTGACTGTAGGCTGGGGAACGCTTGCCAGAAAGATCTTTCCAGGAGCCTCAGACTTTTGAGTTTATTTGTGGTGGGTGAGTTGTAGGCACTGCATAAGGATTAGTTATGGGCCAAGTGGTGGTTGAAATCAAATCCCCCCCTCCTTTTCTTTCCCTCCCTGGTAGACGTTGCAGCTGGACAAAGATCTCACCGGCGACGAATCTGAGGGCTCAGTTCTTCCGCTCTAGGATTAGATTCCTCCCCCCACTTCTAATAGCAGCGTCTGCTGGCTGTAGCTCAGCTAAACAATCTGGGCTCTAAAACGTTCGTTGTAAATAACTGAGGCCTGGCTTTAATTATTTCCTTTTCTGTCCAGAAAGTAAATATGGTCGTTTTGAGTATCTGGGTTTTTTTTTTTTTTTTTTTTTGCTGTCTCCAAGGCTTATTGAAGAGGGACCGATTGAGCTGTGTAAGTTAGGATGTGAGGAGGTGGAGTCATCAGTATTCCGTATCTGGCATTTTAAGCATTCCTCAGTGGATTAAAAGAACACCCTGCTAGGAAGAGAATGCTTTTTCAACGTCTTAATTATGCAAGAATAGGTCTTCCTTTGGCAGTCTAAACACCTCTAATTATCTAAATAAACATTAATTGCTATCTGATCTGCCATATTTTTCCCATCACAACCCTTGGTGTGCCTTTTACAACCACTCTTTGATGTGAGGACAGCTTCCGTTTGCATACCGTTTTGTGTTATTTCTGGCCGATCCTAATGAAAGGTACTACGAGGTTTTTGTTTTCGGGGTTTTACGTTGGACCTACGCAGCAGATTGTGACCTCCTTTGAGTCAGATGCTGGCCTTTTTAATCAGATGACCTATAAAGGAAGGCTGCTTTTCCCTAGTCCTTGTTTTCTTTTATGCTGTGCTGCAAAGTTTTATGTGCCTCCCCTGCCTTTATTGGTTTCCAGTTAGTGCAGTTTCTTATCCCTCGCAAGATTTGGGGTGAGCGCGAATGTAAACGCTAAAACAAGCTGCTTTCAGCTCTGTGCCAGATAAGAAGACAGTGCACACCTATTTCAGGGCTTGTCGGGGGAGTCCTCTGTCCAGGGATATGTTGCTCTTCTAAAAGGCGGAACGTCCTCTCCTTTGGGGCAGAGCCCTGTGAAAGTAGGAACCAGCTGCCCAAAATGGCCTTCCACCAGATAGCAGCTTTAGGCCACCAAGTCCCGGAGTTTTGAGCGTGGGCGTACGTCTCAGCAAACCCTGAGAGCATAAGGTCTTTTCTGCTTGTCATGTTGGGGGATGAGACGCAGAGATCCGTCAGTGGCAACTCGGCTCCACGGTTTCCTTTGGGGACCTAGAAAAGCAGCCGGCTGTGATTCCGCAGCAGGGAAGTTCCCCGGTTAATTACTGCCACACCGGGGACCTGAAGCCAAACCTTCTTTCTTGAGTCGGCAATGACGTGGCTAATTCTGCCTGGACAGTCATTCGCCTTGTCTGGTCTTGGATTCATGAGCCTGGCTTTGCCCCCTGTTTCTCACCAGTGTGTCGATGACATTTCCTGGCTCCGATTCAAGTTAATAGTCTCTGCTATTGATTTGCATAGGAGTCTGATCAAGCCGCCGATAGCTTATTGGGTTTGTTAAGAAGCCAGGGTCAGGCTCCAAGAGATCTGGCTCCTCTCCATGTTTGACACTAAAAACTCCCTTTGCCAGATTGGCCAGGGATCCTGGAGGATTTCTTTTTAAATTTCCTGTAGTGTGCAGGGGATTGGACTAGATAGCCCTGTTGGTCCCTTCCAACTCTATGATTCTATGATCTTGTCTGTCTGATCTCTGAACTTCCTCTTTCTCCACCACTTGACTGCACTCAATTTAAAAAGGATTTAGCATTTTGGTTTTCTCTCTCCAAGACTTTGAAACACAGTTCTGTGTAAAACTAAGAGGGGAAAGGCATGTGAACATTATATAAGGACAGCATTGCATTACTCCAGTGTTATCCCTGGGGGGGTATTTTTTGCATTTAGAATAGTATTGAAAATAATATAATATTTTATTGGTTTACCCTGCATACCAACAGATAACACTGCAGGCTGCCCATCCTATTCCTGCCATTGTTCTGTAGCTTTTGAGGATCCTCCTTAGTTCATTGTGAAGAATGAGCAAAAAAGCCTTCCCGATGGAGGGAAAGAGTTTCAGATGATTTGAAGTCCGGGCCTTGGATTGAGCAGCGTGATTCGTTTACGATGATTAATCCTTGGGCAGACCGGACTGTCTAATGAGCGTCTGATGTTCACTGCGCTTAGTAACAAGATCAGCTTATGCTGGGAAGGGAGTGCCTAATAGATTTAGCAACTGGTAAATGGACAGTGCCCGGGTTGTGACGCAACCAACGGCAGAGACATCAGGTCTGTGTTTTGACATTATTAGGAGCCGTATCTGCAATCTGATTACCAGTAGCTGACAACAGCATTGAACTTGGATCAGGCAATTTGCTGGCCCTTGATGCTAGTAACGAGCATGTAAATGCATTTGTGATTTGCTTGGTTTTTTGGAAGCCCTTCCCTCTGTAGGATTTAGCCTCCCTTTGGACCATGCATTCAAAGCACTGAGAGGTAGTCCAGAAGACTGGAGATCTTCTTCATCCTTTCCACTTAGGGTTGCCAGCTCCGGGTTGGGAAATACCTGGAGATTTTGGGGGGTGGAGCCTGAGGAGGGTAGGGTTTGGAGAGGGGGAGGGATTTCAGTGCCAAAGTTAAATTGCCAAAGTGGTCATTTTCTCCAGTGGAACTGATCTCTGTCACCCGGAGATCAGCTGTAGTAGCAGGAGATGTACAGCCACCACCTGGAGGTTGGCAACCCTACTTCCACTTTATATTGGCATGTATGATGGTTCTTCTAATCTGAGGGTGATGGTGAGGACAGATCCAAGGATTGTAAACTAACTAATGCGAACGCAGGCTTCAGTGGGGCTGGTGTTGGAAACTGCAGTCAAGTCGCAGCTGACGTACGGCGACCCCCTAATGAGATTTTTCAAGGCAATAGACGAACAGAGGTGATTTGCCGTTGCCTGCTTCTGCGTAGCAATCTTGGGCTTCCTTGGCAGTCTCCCATTCAAGTACTTACCATGGGTGACCCTATTTAGCTTCTGAGATTTACAAGATCAGGCTGGCAAGCTGTCTCTTTCTCCCCCAGTCCGGATGAATGATACCAGTTGTAGTGAAGGAAGGACACTTTTTTTTTTAACCGAGAAGCATTCTGATCTTTATTGTGGCCAAATGGAGCTGAACTTTGGCTTTGCAAACCGATTTGAAGGCTGCCAGTCCAACCCAGCTGCTTTTGTGTGATAGCTTTTATATTTTAGATGGCCTAAATTGATGCATTCAGGCGGACGTACAATTATCCCTCCTCAAATCTGCAAATGTGCCCAGCCGTGCACACTGACTAAATTGTAAGATTGTGTTCCCCAGTGAAAACAAACAGTGCTTGAGTCTGAACTGTAATTATGGTTGGCAATGCCAGCTGGGTGACCTGGAGCTAGCTACAGCTCTCTTAGAGCTCTCTCACCCCACCTACCTCACAGGGTATCTGTTGTGGAGAGGGGAAGGGAAGGTGATTGTAAGCCAGTTTTATTCTTCCTTAAGTGGTAGAGAAAGTCAGCGTATAAAAACCAACTCTTCTTCTTTTTCTTCAAACAAGGTTCTTGGTAGATACAGATTTTTTTCTCAAATAGCAAATACAGTGAAAACAGACCGACTGTATCAGTGAGACAAACCATGGCTCATTGCAGAAATCAAGCCAAACCGTGGTTTGTACTAATTGCAGTTTAGAACCCAAATGGTAGTGTGAACACATGAAGCTGCCTTATACTGAATCAGACCCTTGGTCTATCAAAGTCAGTATTGTCTACTTAGACTGACAGCGGCTCTCCAGGGTCTCAGGCAGAGGTCTTTCACATCACCTGCTTGCCTAGTCCCTTTAACTGGAGATGCCGGGGATTGAACCTGGGACCTTCTGCATGCCAAGCAGAGGCTCTACCACTGAGCCACAGCCCCTCCCCAACTATACAGGCTAGCCTGCTTTTGTCTTTTGTCTACTCTTGGCACTCCTCCATCAGGTAGAGTTTTGGTCAAAGCAAAATTCAGACATCATGCCAAACCACAGTTAGCACAAGCTGTGGTTTGCAAACCTGCCTTCCAACATGGCTTGTCAGATTATGGTTTGCTACCAGATCAATGCAGGCATCTCCAGACAAGTCCAAGTTTGTTTATTGTATCTAAAGCATTTACATGCTGCCTTTCGATCCAACTCAGGGTTCCCAAGGCAGCAAACATTAAAACATTAAAAAACAGCATTTAAAATAAAAAATATTTATAAAATATTCTGAGACAATTAGACA
This sequence comes from Euleptes europaea, assembly GCF_029931775.1. NCBI lineage: Eukaryota > Metazoa > Chordata > Lepidosauria > Squamata > Sphaerodactylidae > Euleptes > Euleptes europaea. The sequence goes on from NC_079332.1 coordinate 10,989,258, forward strand.
AAATACGTACAAAAACGCAGCCAGAGAAGAGGGCTAATAAGAGTTAGTGAGGGAACACCAAATGAATTTTTTAAAAGTCTTCACCCGCTGGCAGAAGACGATAATGGAGACAGATCTCCCTGGGGAGGGAGTTCCAAAGTTCCAGTCCCACAACTGAGAAGGCTCTTGCTTGGATTGCTGCCCATCTAGCCTCAGGTGGCGGGAGCCGCTTGAAGCAGGGCCTCCAAAGATGACTGGAGTGGTTGGGTAGGATGACATTAGAGTAAGTAGTCATTATCTCTTTTGGCCTCAAGCCATATAGGGCTTTAAAGGTCAATAGCAGCACCTTGAATTGGTCCTGGAAGCAAGTTGGGAGCCAGAATAGTTGGAACAAGACTGGAGTGATATGGAGCCTACCACCCACTCCAGTCAACATTCTGGTCACCGCATTCTGCACCAGCTGAAGCTTCTGGACAGTCTTCAAGGGCACCCCACGCAGAGCACACTGCAGTAATCTAATCTAGACATTACCAGGGCTGCACCACAGTTGATTGTAGCTTGTTACATTGTCTGAATTGAGCCACAGTTTGTAGGCTTTAAACACAGGCAGCTTAAAAGCTTCTTATGTGGAAGAGCGTGGCTGGGTATGTGAATCGAGATTGGCATGATAAATCGGTTCGATCTCTTTATTGCCTGTCGGTTTCAACCAGTTTTATTGCTATCTGGGCAAATCACTGCAAGTTGATGGTGTTGTGATGGCGTTTTGACAGCTGCTGGAAACGTGCTGTTGAAAAATAGCCTAGTGAGGTTTTATCTTAGCGCCTTGCTGACGACTGATACTATAAGGTTGCAGATGAAAGCTCAGTGAAGCCTGACGTGGGTGGGGAAGGGAAGTTGGGGTCAGTGGTTTACCACATCAAGTCTCAGCCTGAGAACTTTCTCGCATTTGTTTTTCTCTCAAGACGCCTGGGAGGTGCTGGGGAATAGAGCGCTGATCTTTGATGTCAAGCACATTCACTTTGGCTTCCACAAATTAGGCAGAGATGAACCGTTCTTGCCGGTTCAGTTTGTTTCATCCTGTAATGTTAAGGTTTAATAACGTGTGTTGCCCGTTGCTGTACCTTTTGGAAACAAATAATATCTTCCGGGCAGCTCCGAGGGGTCGTACTGTGACTCATCTTGTGCAGAAAGGGGAGTTTCTCCAAATACGCATCTGTCTGTCTTCAGAAGCTGGCCTGACCGGGAGCCGCTCTCTGGATTCTCTTTAAGAAGGAATGCGAAAAGCCACCCCCAGTTTCTCAGCTGGAGAGATCTACTCGGTGAATAGGTCTAATGCGAGGGAGAATTCAGACTGGCACCGTCCTTCAGAGCAGCATTCTGTGGGCCCATGTTTCGGGACAAATACATGCCTAGCACTACACCAATGAGATATTGATGACCTTTCCCAGTCTTCAAAGACCTGGGTCATTTATGCATGGGTACTGTCACTAACGTTCGCCCCCGGTCTGAATCGGTTGTTCCTTGGAGTTATGCATGAGTTTCTGGCATGGTAGTGTAGGAGAGGGACAGAAAATTCCCATTTCAGATACAGTTGGTGGTGAATGGTACATTGGCAGCTTTGCCTTGTGACATAGACTGAAGGTCAGGAACGGTTTCCCGGTAACCCTCCAATTCATTCATGCTTGGCTCACCTGTCCATTTCCATCCGAGCTCTTAAGCAATCTTCCGGTGAGCCTAACCACTTAACGTAGTAACAAGGTAACCGAACTACCATCTCTTTCGTTGGCCTGGAGCACAGAACTCGGGTGGCAAAGCTGGCATAACTCAGGGCTGGCTTATGTCTTTCAGGAGGAAGAGTAAAAACGTGGAAAAGGAGATGGTTTATCCTGACAGATAACTGCCTGTATTACTTTGAATACACAACAGTGAGTCTTTTTTTCCCTTTTTTTTTTAAAGTGCAAATCACAATATAACTTCCAAGTTAATATAACTCAAGGCTGTTTACTCAACAATGTCTTTCCTTGACTCTTTAGGACAAAGAACCCCGAGGAATTATCCCTTTGGAAAACCTCAGCATAAGAGAAGTTGAGGATCCACGAAAACCAGTAAGACATCCTGTCTTGACTCCTCTGTCCATGTATTATTCTCCCAGGAACCTCTACTTTTGGATGCTCAGTTGAAATAATCCGGATTTGTTTATTTATTTTCAAATTTATAACCCCCCCTCATCACCCAGCGAGCCAGGCTCAGGGCGGATTTGCATAAGAACATACCCTTGCTTGCCCTGACCTGGATAGCTCAGGCTAGCCAGCTCTCAGAAGCTAGACAAGGCCAGCCCTGGATAGTACTTGGATGGGAGACCACCAAGGAAGTCCAGGGTTGCTGTGCAGCGGCAGGCAAGGGCAAATCATCTCTCTCTTGCCTTGAAAACCCATGATGCATCACCATAAGTCAGTTGCAACTTGACGGCGCTTTGTGTCACCACCATGCCCTTGCTTAAGAAAATCATATTTTTCAAAGATTTTGAAACTTTGAATTTAATGAATATCTAATGATCATGAATATCATTTGAGAGAACTTAGATATTAGGGGCCCTGACCTGGATGGCCCAGGCTAGCCTGATCTCGTCAGATCTCAGAAGCTAAGCAAGGTCAGCCCTGGTTAGTATTTGGATGGGAGACCACCAAGGAATACCAGGGTTGCTGTGCAGAGGAAGGCACTGGTAAACCACCTCTGTTAGTCTCTTGCCATGAAAACCCCAAAATGGGTTGCCATAAGTCGGCTGCGACTTGACTGTACTTTACACACAGATATTAGGGACATATTCCACTAAGAAAGCAAGTGTCGCTTAAGTGCTTTCCTGTGTCTCTCGTCCCTAATATGTTCTCTGCAACAAAACACATGGTTTTGTATCTTAACCCATTTAAAAAACAACAACGAAAAACTTCTGTTCATTTTTAACAGAGAAGGAAAATCATAGTAAAGAGTTCCCAGCCATCAAATATTCCCCAACAGGAGAAGTAAAAAAGAACCCTGAAGATCAATTCATACAAGATATAATGTTCAGCCTGACTTGGATGGCCCGGGTTAGCCTGATCTTGTCAGATCTCAGAAGCTAAGCAGGGTCGGCATTGGTTGGTACTTGGATGGGAGACCACCAAGGAAGTCCAGGGTCACGACGCAGAGGCAGGCACTGGCAAACCACCTGTGTTTGTCTCCGGCCTTGAAAACCCTATGGGATCGCCATAAGTCGGCTGTGACTTGACAGCACTTTACACACACATATAGTATGAGCTCATGAGCATAATGTACTTCATTCGGCAGCATGGGGAAGTGAAGGAGAAATATCCAGCCAGGCAAAAGTCATCTGGCCTAGCCTTATTCCTGGCTGATCGTTAGCTGGTAGATTATGAGGGGGTGGGGGTGATTAGGTTACGTCAAGCTGTATCCAGGCAGTCTGGCTTGGGTATAGGATGGGTGGGCTTGTGAAGCACTGGGTGGGTTTCCCTCATACGTGGTTTCGGCAGGGCTGATGCGTTGCTGCCTCCGTCTCGGCTTGTTTGCCCCCCAGAACTGTTTTGAGCTCTACAACCCCAGCCACAAGGGCCAAGTCATTAAAGCCTGCAAGACGGAAGCGGACGGCCGGGTGGTCGAAGGCAACCATGTGGTTTACAGGATCTCTGCCCCCACCCCCGAGGAGAAAGAGGAGTGGATCAAGTCCATCAAGTGAGTAGAAATGCAGCTTCGTGCAAGGAAAGGGAGCGGCGCGTGCGTAAAATTGTCAGAGCTGACCCAAAAGGTTCTCCGCAATTTAGGGAGAACTCTGCCGGTCCCTGCTATGTTGTGTCTCTTGTCTTTTGCCATGAAGTTGGCCCCGGTAGCCTGTGTGTGGGACTGTCAGTTTTGAATTATTTTTTAATGCAGGAAGTCCTTTCCCTAGATTTAACATCCCTCTGGTTATCCATCAACCACTTCACACTTTAAAAAGGGGAGATGAAATTTAATTTTTCCCTGGCACTATAAAGAGAAAAATTGCCACGATTCTCACACAATTGACCGATCTTTTTGACAGCAGATAACACAGTATCCACTTCTCAGAACGCGTCTTTTGCCTGTTTTATCCAGGGTGTGGGATATTTATTTAATGTAGGAAGTCTATGGGCAGTAAATTAGAGGCTGGGGAACCGGCATCTTTCCCTTCAGAAGCAAAGAGAAAGGACAGCCAAATTTTAAACTTAGTTCGAAACAAATATGAAAGAATGCTTGCAGTTTCCTTCCCCTCCTCTCCAAGCATGCGCAAGAAACGCTTGCAAAAAGCAACTCTTCAACTGGGGCAAAACAAACAAACAAAAAAGAGCTCTCCCAGTGCTAGTTTAGAACCCAAACTGTGGTTAGCACCAGCGGTGGTTTGTCATGACATTCCTAAATGGACTCTCAGTGCAGCAGTGTGTGTCTGGCCAGCCTGCTAACGGATCTCTTCTCTTCTGCCAGAGCAAGCATCAGCAAGGACCCATTCTATGACATGCTGGCAACCCGGAAGAGGAGAATTGCCAACAAAAAATAGCACCGCTGGGGTGGGGGGACTCCCTGAGGACCTGCCGCAGCCCAAATTGCAAATGCGTCAACAAAACCAATACCTGTATCGGGGAACAGAGTCACGGCCTCGCTGCATCTTCCCCTTTCCATGGCCGTTTGTTATATTCCACAGGATGCTGGAGGATGCTTTCAGTTTTTTTCGTCATGAACCAGAGACGAAACCAACCCCCCCAGGAAGCCTTATATGCAGTTTTGTGTGTCGTGATGTTTTTACTGAATCAGGAGATGCGGGGAGATGGGCGGCATGTGTGCCGTGCCTCTTCCGGGGCCTTTGCAGGGGATGGGGAACGTGTTGCTGAATGAGAACGTTCGCGGTACGCGGATTTCCCCGGCGGGCCCTTCCCTGTATGCAAAAACATTTTTACTCTCAGCCTTCGCAATGCAGAGGAGTTTGAACCTTGGTTGTTTTGTACCCAGCCATTACCCGGTCTCTCACGCTGCCGCTGAAGCCCCACGTCCCGCCACGGATGCACAGAAGGATGACGCTTGTTTTCTTCGGGTCTGGCAGCTGTCTAGCTGAGGTGACCTCTTCTTTGTAAAGCCGGGATATGCACTGAAAGTACGGAGCTCTGTACGACTTAAAACAGGGACAAGCAGGGCCTCCGGTAGTATCAATGTTGCTTACCTTTGTTTTTAGATACTGTGGCAATGTGCTGTTTTCCTTCTCCGCAGGCTAGAGGCCTAGTCTTTCCCAGTTTGATCCAATCTTGTTTTTACAGAAATGTACCTTGCAGTCCCATAATGACTGTCAAGACCGTTATGCAAATCTGCTTTCTAGAATCTCCCAGGAAGACTGGTGTACGAAGCCCCAAACGTTCTTCAGAATGCTCAGCTTAAACTGTCCTTATTTATTGCTGTGCGAAGAAGAAATAAGCAAGATTTTGGTTGTTTGGTTCTTGTAGGTTATCCGGGCTGTGTGACCGTGGTCTTGGTCACACAGCCCAGATAACCTACAAGAACCAATGAACTCTGACCGTGAAAGCCTTCGACAATATTTTGGTTGTTGTTTTTCTGGGAATAAGCCAAAAAATATATATGCCTGTCTGTGTAAGATTATCATTTTGTTGAGAGAGACAGAAGAGAGTGGCTGAGATCAGAAATCCAAGTTTTCTTTGATGCCATTTTGCAAAAAAAAAAAACACAAAAAAACCCACCCTCGAATCTGTGCTAATCATTAAGTCTGGATTAATGAAAAGGTGGGCAAATTGCTGGTTAGGGCAGTTAGAAACAGAGGGCTTACTTTCCCCTCTATTGAAATGCAAGCTACAGCCTCCAGAGCTGTGCCATCGTGATTCACATGTGGCCTTTTCAGTAGAAGTTTTGTGTGTGTGTGTGCTCTTGCCTAGAAACTAGGGTATATAACAGCAAACACGACGGGCACAAAATAAGGAACGATTAAGTAAAGCAGAATTCCAGAAAACTCAACTGCACTGCTAGGGGAAGGTCCAGCTCAAAAGATGATTTTGTCTCTGCTCTGGATACCTGCGGATTTCCTGGCATTTTCCATGCCCGATTCTCAGGACTGGGAAAAGTTCTCTACTGGAGACCTCCATGAGTTAGACTGGAACCGACTGCCAGTTGTAAACGATCAACCTGAAGGGGGACTGATGGTCTAACTCCACATAAAGCAGAGCCTTACATCTCTTCTCGTGGTTTCTACGTCCCCTTAAAACAAAATAATCAGTTCCATTTTTGGGTGCGTCTGTAAGAATGAAGGAAAAAGCCTTAAAAAAAAGAAAGACTTTGTGTTGTATTTCCCTACAAAACTTCACATATTCTTGTAGTGTTTATATGTGCAACGGAGTCGCTGTATGTTTTAGCTCATAACCAACTGTTGATGTTATTGGCTCGTTCAGAGGCAGCAGTTGTTGCGGGGCTGCCAACAGGTGTGTGTGAGTGTGGGGGGGTAGTTTGCGCATGAACTGATGTGGGGATTGCCAGTGTTCTGAGTGGGGTGGTGGGGGGAGGTGTCGATGGATTCAGGGATCATGTGCACATCCTAGAACGCAAATAGTACAGTGGTTGTTATGGCCGCCCTTCTTAAGAGGGGTGAATGCTTTTGTTTTAGAAGCATCAGAATGCTTTCAAATTCCTGAAACGCCGACAGTAAATGTGAGGTTCTGCTGTGTGTAATTCAGGGAGACTCGCCTGCCTATGCAGTACGATTTCGCGTCCAATCCTCATTGGGCTTCTAGGGCCAGAAGCGTGCTGATGTATTCCTTAGGCGTGGGGCAGGGACTGGAGGTTTTTACGCAGGGACAAACTGACGTGAATCAAGAGGAGAGAGGGCTGCATTCTTGGTGTGCGGGTCTCTGACGTTCTGGATCTGCCAGCACTTGGGCAGTGCCCCCAGAGGGTCGTGGCCTGATGCAGGCTCCGGTTCCCAGGAGCAACGCTTTGCCAAGCACAGAGACCGTTCCTGCCATCTTGCCATGCTGAAGCTGTGCGTACCGTGGGCAGCAGTGTACTGAGTTGTGGTTTGGTACCCTTGTATGACTGTGGGAGGGGGGGTGTTCATCCATTCCCTTCTCAAAGAAGGTGGATAGATGCCCCTCAATAGGCTTCCTGCCAAAGTGGAGAATTACAGATTTGCAGTTGCCGCTGTTCATATGTATCATTAGCAGGGATGTCAGCCTGCTAATGTGACAGGGTTTCCCCCCCTCCCTTCCAAAAGCAGAACTAGATAATTTGTGGGAACATTATGGCTTGTGAAAGCTGTGGCTATCCATGGTGCTGTTTCTTTTCTTGGGAAGATGTAAGAGCCCCTCCCCCCCCTTCAGCATCGCTTTTTTGCTCTTAAGGAGCAGCGCTTTTCCTATTCTCCCTCGCAAAGGCAGGCAGTGAGGAGGATTAGCTTTTGGGGAGGGGGCTGCGTTCAGACCAAGGCAAGTGGTGTCGGGGGCAGGTCCTCCCGTACCATTCCTTCCTTTTGACAGTGGATGTTGTGCCTGCTCCCCATAAAGAGGATCTTCGGTGAAGTGAAAGGTGGTCGTCCCACTACTCTGCTCTGACAAGAGGCATCCCAGGAGTACCCTCTTGGCATACAGTCCTTTCGAACAGTACATAAGCGGATACTTCTCCGTTTCCTATTTTCTTTTCTACCTTGGTTGCCTTTTGCCCCATGCTCGAGGAACTCCGGCTCGAGCGGGAAAGAGAAACAATGGCACTTTAAGCTCAGCCGGCCTGACGGGTGCTGAGCCGAAGAGAACTCGAGAGAGAGACTTTTGTTGCTTTGACATGGGTGGTACAGAATCAGATCTCTACAAATTGAGCAGCATTGCCAGTGCTTCGCGTTAAAAAAAAGTATGTTTTAGTACATGTCTTGGTCAATTTGTTTGGCTGGACGGTAAGTAAGTTGCTTAGATCTTGGGGCAGGCTTACCAATGGCTCCCTAATAGAGCCAGCCTCAGAAATACATGCGCCTTTCCCTTGGCAGTTGTACCCATCTCACAGGCTGAACTGCTCACTGATATGAACTGTGGTTAGGGCCAGGGAGGGTGAGTGTGTGTATCCCGCCCATAGCTGGTTCCCGCATTGCAGGGAGCTCTTGTGTCTTCTCCACACTATCCAGGCCGGCTGCCGCAAGCTAGCTCGTAGCTTACGGTTTTTCTTTTTCTATGTGTTTTCTCAGAGAATGTTTCTATTTGACAGTTAAACTTAAGGTAAAAAATGTGCATACTGTACAGCTATGTGCTGATGTTTGGTTTGTGACCTCTTGTATGCCAGTGGATTGCATGAAAAAAAAATCCTGTATTATTCATCCATGTTATACAAAATATGTGAAATGGCTGTTAAAATCCAGTGGAAGTATTAGTTATCAAGATAACACTGCTTGAGGTCATATCCTCAAAAAAATAAAAATAAGAGTTGTACATACAACTGTTGCTCTTTTTAAAACAAACAAGAAAGCGTAAAGATGCCTCAGATGCTTTTCTCCAGAATCGCAGAGGCCCAGGAGAATTTGCTCAGTGAACATGGAATCTGCCCCATACGTGTATTCGGAACAGAAGCACCGCTTGGAGAATGGGTATGTCTTACTCTCTCTTGCTGAAGTTAAGCACGTTGTAATAATGACATTACCTCCAGAGAAGGCTGCCTTTGTGTGTAAACTGGATTTGAAAGTGGGTAGAAAACCTAGGTTGCAGGATGGGGGCAATTTATCTATTACCACTGTCAAAATGCAGGTTGCCAATGCAACAATACTTAGTGGGGGGGCGAGCAGAAGGCAGTTCTTGTTTCCACAGCCCCCATCCAATCCTTCTTGTAATTAAGATTTCACCCTTCTCTTTGCAATGGTCTTGACCCTGGTAGGCAAAACCACGTTCTTCATGGGTATCTAACTTCACAAGCTTGCAGTCTAGACGGAAAGCCATAGCTTTGCTGTGTACCCGAACAATGATTTCATGCACCTTGGGTCTAGCCTTCAGCAATCCTCGGACCTGTTAACCAGCCAGGTATTGGCTGTTTGTTCCCTGAGCCAGCCAAGGCGATAGCGCTTGTGAAATTTCACAAGCTACCGTGTCACATGCTAGCCAGCGCTTCCGTGCTGTGAACCCAAGTCACACCTTGCTGAGCTGTGAAATACCCTGAGATCATCGGCGCGGAAAACCTGTCACACAATTTTCAAGGCGCTTCCACAGAGCTGTTTCTGTATGCTCCTACAAGACCATCTTATGCCGCCTAGACATTAAAAACTGAGGATACACTGAGCAAAGGTTGGCAGGGTTTTTTTTGACTTGCTGTATTTATATACTATATAAATTTTACATGCCATGTATTTACATGTGGGGCAAGTGCTTTTTTAATCTTTAAAAAAAAAACAGGTCAAACTTTAGACACTTCTGAACAACACAGTTTGTATATAAACCAGACAGATTATTCAGATGAACTGTATTTAATACAGTTTCCCCACTCTGTCTCCTGATGCAGGGACCAGTGAATTAAGTATATCACAGTTTGATAGCATTTCATAATAAAAAAACAAACAAAATTAAATCACAGTATGAACGTGTCTGTAACTAGAAACTTAAAAAGGGAGAAGAACCAGACAACTGAGACCCATTGGAAGATGCAACACTATTAAAAAATGCAATAAAAACAAGTGGAAGGTATACACAGATGATGGGCATGTCGAGGGAAGAGATACATTCCAAAACTGGTAAGAGTTTGAACGGCACACGTCAGTATCCAAGACCAGAATATCTGCTTCAAATCTCAGATCCAGGAGGAAAGAACAAAACAGTGGAGTTTCTAGTACCAGACATCACAGGAAACAGATGAAAGAGCTCTTGCAAAAAATCCTAATTGTTAGCGAAATTGTTCCGTTTTTTCTTTTTTAAATAAGTCTTTAAATTAAATAGACTATATCGGTTTGCAGCTTGATAAGTCCGTGGTTTCCTCGCCTCCTGCTCCAGATATGCACACTTGGAGTAACGTCACGTGAACAACGCAATCGACCTGAGTCGGTAAATAAGCAGCATTTGAGATGTTCTATTCCAGGGCATTAAATTTTCACTTGTGATATTTACAAGGTAATTTGTTTGTTAGTTTTTTTTTGTTTTTTTTTACAACGTCCAGCAGTTGTAGAAAGTTTCTATTTTTTGGATTGCAGGAAATCGTTGTTTTTTTTAAAAAAAAGTCTCAAGGTAAAAACTAAAAAAAAAAAGTTCTTCGACGATAAATCCTGTACAGTATTTCTTTGAAGCACCAATTATGAATGGGAAAGAGTTTATATTTTTTTCCCTTCCGGTTTATAAATATACTGCAAGCAGTGGTGAGACGGGGTTCCGGCAGGCAATCTGAAAGGCAAGGAAAAGGGTGACCCATTATTCCTTGGGGAAACCAACATGCTTGATAAAGGTACTTATTTGTCTCAAAGCGTGAGGCGGTTCCGTGTCAGCGTGGCCCAGTGGTTAGAGCGTTGGACGGGAACCAGGGAGATGAGACCCAGGTTCAAACTCCCATTTGCCATGAAACTCACTAGATGGCCCTGGCCTACCTCAAAGGGCTGTGGTAATCAAATGGAAGAGATTGGGGGAACCACGCATGCTGCCTTGGAGAGGGGCGAAAGGGTGCTGAGTAAATCACCCATGGAAACCAAGGCTGCCGGTTCTACACACATCCTAGTTGGATTATGGTCGCTATCTGAGTCAGGAAGGGGACGGTATGCATTTGCCTTGCAAACGCGCTGGTTCAGATGCACGACTAGCACCCAAACTGAACAAAGGTGGAACTTTCAATGCGAGAAGGCGATTGGGCACGCAAATGTACAAAGCTCTCTCGCTCAAGGCTGACTTGCGTTCCACGGGCATCAGGCCACAGGAGTGCTTTAGGAATATTGTGAGACCTGCTACTATATGAGCAGAAGCCTTCCGCAAACCAGCTTGAGTAACTCTGCCATCACGGGAAGATTTATCAGTCTAACAGGCATCCAGTTAACCACTGAGAGGCTGGCAGGGAGGGTGGGGGAAGCATCTCCAGTTTAAAAAACAAACCAAAAAACCACACACGCCACCTTGGAGAAGGGCAAAAGGGTGCTGGGTAAATCAGGATGCCACCCAGTGGCAAGTTGTAGCGATTGCCACTCTGGGCACTGACCCTCGCCAGTCACAACAAACTGCCTAGCGCTGGTGGTCTGGACCCCTTCTGTGCATGAGCGCCATGAGCATAGATGTGGCAGGATTTATTTGAGGCATTTATTAGCTGTTTCTCAAAAGAAAAAGTTATTACAAAACAGTGACAAGACCACATAAAAAATTTTTTTTGGTGCGCAGTACAGTCAAGAACAGTTAACTCAGCGACCCAGTTGCTTGTTAAACACAATTTTAAAAAATGTCGAGGACGGGACATTTCTCCGGGGCCAAGAAAAGCTTCCACCTGGTGCCTGAAACTTGAAAGGCAGGGCCTTCCATAACCGGCTGTCGGAGAAAGCCCGCTTTGTGACGGACACCTGCCTTGCTTCAGAAAGGGGGGCGGGGAGAAAGGGGCAGAGCGGGCCCCGAGAGGACTCTCTAAATTTGTTCATACATGAACACATGAAGCTGCCTTCTACTGAATCAGACCCTTGGTCCATCAAAGTCAGTATTGTCTACTCAGACCGGAAGTGGCTCTCAGGCAGAAGCCTTTCACATCACCTACTTGCCTGGTCGCTTTTACTGGAGATGCCGGGACTGAACCTGGACCTTCTGCATGCCAAGCAGATACTCTACCACTGAGCCACAGCACGTCCCCTAAGAGAGGGCTAACCCTTCAAGTACCCTGCTCTCCATCCCAGTTAGGAACTGTTAAGATCCTGAAAACAAGTTACCTGTAACTAGCGAGAATTTCCTGGAAGGATCTCTCTTTGCTCACCTAGAAAAGAAACAGTTTTGTTTTTAATTGAGAGATGGCACATGCTGAGCTTCAGATTACATCCGTGGACACCAGCCATGAGAGGGAAATGTATCTATCTTGACTAGGAAGATTATTCTTTTCTATTCACTAGCCAAATCTGCATCCCTGGCACCCGTGCAGCATGTAAAGCTATCACGAAATGCCGTTGTCTGGTTAATGGCACTCTGCAATGGAGGGATTTCTTCTCAAAAGAGAAAACTCCCTGCCAAGTGTGAATCCAGTTTGCACATAATGCGTGGGGCCTCTTCGAACTCTCCTTCCCTGGAGGTTTTTAAGCAGAGGCTAAATGGCCATCTGTCAGCAATGCTGATTCTATGACCTTAAGCAGATGATGAGAGGGAGGGCACCTTGGCCATCTTCTGGGCATGGAGTAGGGGTCACTGGGGGTGTGGGGGGCAGGTAGTTTTGAATTTCCTGCATTGTGCAGGGGATTGGACTAGATGACCCTGGTGGTCCCTTCCAACTCTGATTCTATAAATCTTACAAGGCGCTTCACGAACATAAGAAAGGCCCAGCTGGATCAGACCAAAGTCCAGTAGTCTGTTCACACAGTGGCCAACCAGGTGCCTCTAGGAAGCCCACAAACAAGACGACTGAAGCCACATTCTCCTGCCTGTGTTCCACAACACCTAATATAATGGGCATGCTCCTCTGATCCTGGAGATAATAGGTATGCATCATGACCTAGTATCCATTTTGAACAGTAGCCATGAATACCCCTCTCCTCCATGAACATGTCCACTCCCCTCTTAAAGCCTTCCAAGTTGGCAGTTATCACTACATCCTGGGGCAGGGAGTTCCACAATTTAACTATGCGTTGTGTGAAGAAATACTTCCTTTTATGTTTTGAATCTCCCACCCTCCAACTTCAGCAGATGATCCCACATTCTAGTATTATGAGAGAGAGAAAAGCTTCTCCCTGTCCACTCACTCCATACCATGCATAGTTTTATAGACCTCTATCATGTCTCCCCTTGACTGCCTTCTTTCCAAGCTCAACAGCCGTAAGCATTTTAACCACCACTCCTAGGGCAGTTGGAGGTAGGTGTGAAATTCCTGCATTGTACAGGGGGTTGGACTAGATGACCCTGGTGGTCCCTTCCAACTCCATGATTCTATGAGAAAGAGACTGGGCATACAAGCTTACAAAGAGCGCTCTTGCTCAAGGCCGACTACGTTCCACGGGCATCAGGCCACCGAAGTGCTTTATGAATATTGCTATTACATGAGAAGGAGCCTTCCGCAAACCAGCTTAAATAACTCTGCCATCACGGGAAGATTTATCAGTCTACAGGCATCCAGTTAACCACTGAGAGGCTGGCAGGGAGGGTGGGTGAAGCATCTCCAGTTAAAAATACTAATAATAATGTTCCCGACGAGCTTGGCCTGTTTTGTGCCTCAATAAAACAATTACCACGCTTACCATCTTGTTTCCTCTTTATATGGAAAGTCATTGTTTGAAGACTTAGGGACTGTCCAGCTGCGGTCTTTATGAAAAGGTGCCTCCGTAGCAGCTGAAACACAGTAAACGTTCACGTTGAACCAAAATAATAATAATAATGAATTCCCAACAAGCAGGTGGTATCCGGAGGGTTGTCTGAATCGGGCTCTGTAAAATGTCCTTCTCCTCCACAGCTTCTGGCAGCACTTACTCCAGCCACTCCTCTGCTATAGTTTAGGAACAAACCAAGTTTGCAGCACAGTCCCACCGAGCTCCTCCCTCTCTGCTGTCCTGACAATTTCAGCGCTTTGTTACCTTTCGGTTGGTCCTAATAAAAGACATTGCACTCTCGTGTGTGTGTTGTTGTATTCAGTAAAAGTGTATGCTGCCTCTCCAGAGACCCAGGTGCCCAAACTCGGTCATGCCTTTGAGCAAAGCTTAAACTGTGGGCCGTGACCCCATATGGGGTCGCATAACAATGCGGGGGGTGGGTTGGCAAAAATAAATGGTAACATTATACCAAAGAATTGTTTTAAAATAAATTTCTTTATGATTTATTATCGGTAAATGTTTTGATTTGTATACCTATTTTATATACCTATACACCGGGGGTCGCATAAAACTTTCTTGAACGAGTGGAAAAAATTTAAGAAGCCCTGCCTTAGAGGACTGGGAAGAGAAAGGGTTGTCTTATAGGTGGAGAGGCAATCTTCCGGGGGGCGGGGGGTTTCCACTGACTCTCTCTCCTCTTCACCCATAGGGTGTCCCAGTCTCTTACCAACATGGTGATCTGTAGTGAAGCAGTAGCCTCCTGTGTCTCCACCTTCTACACATTTTGATTTCCAGCAGGCCGCAGCCGCTCCGTCTCGGGGCTGGCCGCCGCTTTTCTGACAATCCCCCGATAATGCTTTGGCCATATCCCAAGTCTTGAGGCCGCCGGCTTCCGCGCCGGTCGGCTTCGGGAGGCGGGGCGCCAGAGGCCCGTCGCAGCTTTCCGATCTTTTGGCACGCTTCTTCTTTTTCTTCTTCTTCTTCTTGTGTTTGTGGGCCTCCGCCTCGGAGCCCGACGCGGAGGGATCCAAGTCCTGGTGATGCCTGAAGAAAAACGGGAGCAAGGTTAACAGGAAAATCTACGGGGTGATGCTAAACACCCCACTTGCCTTCCCCAGAGAGCTGCTGCCAGTTAAGAGCAGGCTACTGTGACCCGGATAGACCAAGGGTCTGTCTCGGTAAGAAGGCAGCTTCAAGAGTGTTCCCGCCTGCCCCACCCTATGACAAGCAAATGAAAGAAAAAGACATTTATGGAAGAGCCGGGGGGGCTTTCTCTGGCCACTGACCTGTAATCTCGCTCTCTGTGTTTATCTTTTGACTTTTTCTTCTTCTTTGACTTCTTGCGCTTTCGGCTTTTCTGCTCCTCAAGAGGTTCACTTGGCGAGCTCCGCCGGCATTTCTTTTCGGGGTTGCTGTCGCTGCCCTCCAGACTGGGGGATTTCCTTTTCCTCTCCTTCAGATGTTCAGCTGCTGGATGCAAACCGTGCTCCTCCGCCAGGGGCACCTCTCTCCCGTGGGGATATTTCTCCGGGTGCTGGGAGGGAACTGGACAGCGGTACACGTCCGCTTTCGAACTGCCGTCATGGTATCTCTCTCTTTCCTTCGCTGCTGGGTCGTAAGTCCATCTGCTTTTGTGAGAATAATCTCTATACGGTTTACTGTAAATGTGACTTGATTTGCTATAGTCCCTCTCATCATGACAGAATTTTCTATCCTGGCTTCTCCTCGCTATGTGGGAAGAATAATAGTAGTTGTTGGGTCGGTATTTTTCCCATCTCCTTGGGGTATCTTGATGATAATTCATTCTGCCCCACGATGGCTCCCCTTTCCAGGGGCAATACCGGCTCCTTTCGAGATCTGTTTTCCCTCTACTGCGAGATCTGGAATGCGGGTACTTCCCTAAACTTCGCCCAGGTTCAGGGCTCGAGGGGAACCGGTACTTGTTTCCATTGTAGTACTCTCTTCTCGAATACTCCTGCTTCGTTTGCTCTCTGCTGTAGGAACGCCTTTTCTTGTGGTGATGCCCGTCCATCTGGCCGTGGCTGGCCTCCCGCTCTTCGCTTTCCGAGCACTCCCTCTTGCCGCGGTAGTGCTCTCTGTCCGTTTTTTTGGAAGAGCAAACTTTCTCCTTCAGCGGGGAATGGGGCTTTGGCTCCGGCCTTTCCGCGTTTTCTCCGAGACCTTCGTGCCCATCCCCGTCCTTCGGACTCTGGTTCCCTGTGCCCGTGTCAAGCCTGGTGGTGGAAGCCTCCTCCGGAAGTGGGGCGTCCACAGCATTCTTCACGCTGTTCTGCGCTTCTTGGCTTTTCTCTACCCCATTCAGAGCAACTGCCTTGATGGGACGGCACTCGGCATCAGACTTTCCAAAAGGGCTCTGAGCTGGTTTTTCTACTTCCTCAGGGGTCCCTCTGACGTGCACGGGGCTCTTTTTCAAAGTAGCGGACCCTTCTTTTGGTCCTCTTGTTTTTGCTGGGTGATCCTCTGGGTCACCTTCTATAGGGAATTCCACTTCTGCTTCAAGGGACTTTAACGGAGGGTCACACTGCCCGCTGCTATCGAGATGCGAGTTTAGCGTTTCTGCAGCAACACTTTCACAGGAGTCGACTTTGGTAGAAACGGGGTCGGAAGGAGCTGGGGGATCCTGGACGCTGCCGAGAAGGTTGGTGAGGATCTTGACAGCCTTGTCGCAGGGAATTCTCTTACCAGCATCGCCCGAGGATTCCAAACAGCTGTCCTCTTCAGAGGTTTTCTCTTTTCCGCTTGCACTGCACACAAGAAAATTAAATATCAGGTGGGTAGCCATGTTGGTCTGCTGCACCGAATCATAGAGTTGGAAGTGGCCATACAGCCCATCTATTCCAACCCCCTGCTTAATGCAGGATCAGCCTAGAGCATCCTGACAACTGTTTGTCCAGCCTCTGCTTGAAGACTGCCAGTGAGGGGGAGCTCACCACCTCCCTAGGTAGCTGATTCCACTGTCAAACAATGCTTACCGTTAAAAAATTTTTTTCCTAATATCCAGCCGGTACCTTTCCGCCCGCAATTTAAACCCATTATTGTGAGTCCTATCCTCTCGCAGAAGAGCAAGACTTGAGTCCCAGTAACACCTTAAAGACCAACGGCGTGGGGTAGTGGTTAAGAGCGGTGGATTCTAATTTGGAGAACCAGGTTTCATTCCCCACTCCTCCACATGAGCAGCGGACTCTAATCTGGTGAACCGGGTTTGATTCCCCACTCCCTCCACATGCACCCTGCTGGGTGACCTTGGGCTAGTCACAGTTCTCTCTCTCGGCCCCACCTACCTCACAGGGTGTCTGTTGTGGGGAGAGAAAGAGAAGGTGATTGCAAGCCGGTTTGAGACTCCTTAAAGGTAGAGAAAAAACCCTTCTTCAATATCTCCAGGGAATAAGGTTTTCAGTCAAAGCTTCCTTTGATCTCTGACGCTTATACCCTGAAAATCTCGTCGGTCTTTAAGGGACCACTGGACTCAAATCAAGAAAATTAAGCTTTCTTAACGGTAGTCAGGAAGGGAGATGCATAGCAAGTGGCGTAAACTTTAAGACATCCACTACATATAGGCAAGAGTGCCAAGAAGATCCCCATGGCGCAGAGTGGTAAGCTGCATTACTGCAGTCCAAGCTCTGCTCACAACCTGAGTTCAATCCCGACGGAAGTCTGTTTCAGATAGCTGGCTCAAGGT
Source organism: Euleptes europaea (assembly GCF_029931775.1). Lineage (NCBI taxonomy): Eukaryota > Metazoa > Chordata > Lepidosauria > Squamata > Sphaerodactylidae > Euleptes > Euleptes europaea. The sequence continues at coordinate 11,006,417 of NC_079332.1, forward strand.
TGGCATGAGCTAATGAATCAACAGAGCCAGAAAAGCAAGGACAGGTCCTGTCTGGGTATGGTGTATTCAAAATCCTGCCCTGCATAACCATAGAGGGGTTAGCATTCAGTCTAGCTAAACAGAAGGCTCTAGAAAGACGAGGAGTTATCAAATAGTAAGTATAAGCGGGCAAACCGCGTGGTGGTGGTGTTCCAAAAAACTGAGATGAACAAACGCGGCGAGCATGAAAAGTAGTGCTGTTATAATCGAGCTCTTTAATGCGCTTTTTAATTTTGGTGAAACCTTCAGTTTTTCCAAGATCTAATAACATATCCTGCGAGAAGCCCAACAATGACAATTTCTCATCTAAGATTTTTTTCCCCTATGAGGATTTAAAAGGGTCATGTTTCAGAGAAGCTTAGAGCCCCTCAGTGCTAAAGTGCACCTTAAATTGTATCTTAAAGGCAGCCAACTACGCCCTGGCTTCAAGTGACATTTAGCCTTCCTGACAAACCAAAATGTATTCGAACGTGCGCTGCAGGTCGAGAGGAAAAAATTTCTGGGAGGGGGTGACCTTGCGTGCATCCTGAGCAGAGAAGGGCACCGAAAAATATGGGCTGAAGTGCCAAGTGGCCCTTGCAGAGATGTTTTTCCCCAAGTTTTCCAGTAAGCGTTAAAAAAAATGGATATGAAACTATGAAACCGTACCAGATGACGAAAGCACAGCTGGACAGTGTTCCACGTAGACTTCTGAAGCCCTTGCGTAGTCTTCTAACACCCTTTCTAATGAAAATGCATTTGGAAAAGGCAATATTGTTGTACCTTGTTTCTTCTGGTGATGTTTTCAGTTGATTGTATCTGAAGGAGTCCAAGACCCTGTCTTCGGGGACCGGGGGCAAAGCGGTGGGTGGTCCCTATCGGTAAAATCAGAAAGGGTTAATGGACATGCAGAACCAAAGCAAACTATCGAAGATGGCATGCTGCAGAATCCTGCCAAGAGCAAAGCATATGGACGCCACCACGGTTTTGCACAACCCGCAACGGTCAAACCCAGGCTCCCACTGGGAAGCGAAACCATGTTACATATTGACGTTATTTACAGTCCGCCTTTCTCAATGGGACTCAAGGCAGATCACGCCGTCTGAGTACAGTCAGTCAAGGTGAAACATCCAATAGAAAACGCGATAGGATTTGACGTGCGGAAGCCCAGCTTTAACTTTAACGTGATGCGTTAACCGAAAGCAAAAATTACATGGCAGGAGAGCCTACTTACGGCAACACACAGTGCGAACTATTAGTTAAGCGAAGAACCCAGTCAGTGCTCAGCAGACTCCGTGAGGGTGCAGGTACAATACAGAACCATGCTCATACAGAGCCAACGTGGTGTAGTGGTTAAGAGCGGTGGTTTGGAGCGGCGGACTCTGATCTGGAGAACCGGGTTTGATCCCCGCCTCTCCACATGAGCGGCGGAGGCTAATCTGGTGAACTGGATTTGTTTCCCCAGTCCTACACACGAAGCCAGCTGGGTGATCTTGGGCTAGTCACAGCTCGCTTAGAGCTCTCTCAGCCCCACCTACCTCACAGGGTGTCTGTTGTGGGGAGGGAAAGATGATTGTAGGCCGGTTTGAGTCTCCCTTAAGTGGTAGAGAAAGTCAGCATATAAAAACCAACTCTTCTTCTTCCTTCTTCAATGCCCGAGAGTCACCACAGAATCCCATGGGCTGTGCTTCACACCACTCAGAACCATCCTGAACATTATGACCTGCCGCCTGCACAAATAAGGTGTGTGCAGACGCAACTACACAACTTCCCCACATTTCTTTCCTCCCATTTCTACCCCACCTGTCCTCTGAGGAGCTCAGGCCAGTGTGCACAGTTCTATCTACCCGTTCCCTCTATTTTTAACCATGTGAAAATACTCGGAGGTAGGTCAGACAGACACAGCAACTGTCTAAAAAAGAAGAGTTGGTTTTTATATGCCGACTTTCTCTACCACTTAAGGGAGAATGAAACCGGCTTACAATCACCTTCCCCTCCCCACAACAGACACCCTGTGAGGTAGGTAGGGCTGAGACAGCTGTGACTAGCCCAAGGTCAACCAGCTGGCTTTGTGTGTAGGAGTGGGGAAACAAACCCAGTTCTCCACATCAGAGTCCACCGCTCCAAACCACTGCCCTTAACCACTATACCACGCTGGCTCTGTTAAAGGTCTCCTTTCTTCCCCCTGGATAAACAGACCACTGTATTGATAGCCGCACACCTGACACAAGTTCCTCAGGTTTCCGAGCCCGTATGTCCTGGAACCATCTCCCTAGAAGCCACCCTCACAAACGAAAAAAGGGTGGGGGAGGAATTAATGCTAGAAAGCGTGGTTTCTTGTGCGCCCATCCTTTCTTACAAGGAACTCAGAGAGCCTGCCAAAGGAACCACAGCAGAAACGAAACTCACTTTCCCATGCAATCCGTTGGCTTTCGAGAATGGATTTTCTGCAGATTTCACCGGCTTGACTTGGCAAGCGGCTTCCTCGGGGGGCAGCCCGTTTTCTTTCGGAGCCTCATCGACACTAATAGCACCATTGACAGCGACGTTTTTGGGTGGCTCGCGTGGCGGTGGCGCCACCTCCTCTTCAGCACTGTGACAGGATGCACAAGAGCTTTCCGATGCACCAGCCGCGCTTCCTGTCGGGATGCCGTTGAAAGGCTTGGAGTGGCCATTTTCCATCACCAGCCCCTTGGGCTCCTCATCGGAGTCTTCCGAAGATTCAGCTCCGTACGGGACCAAGGTGCTCGGGTTCAGCTTGGGCTTGCCGTTCACCACTGGTGTGGAACACGTTTCGCCGGGGGGCGGTGGCGGCTTGGGAGTCCTGTTAGCAGCCGAGACGGCGGACGCGCTTGAGGTAGACTGCACCGCGGAAGGGTTGGAAACAGTTGAGGATGGGGCCGGCTTGCTGGGGTTCTCCGCCAAGCAGCTGTTGTGAGAGGTGGTTTGGCGAGCGGACAGCTTGTTAATACTGATGGTTATTTTCTGCTTTTTCGAAGGGTCAGGAGTGGTCGTCGCCGGCGGCCTGTTAATCGTCCAGTTTGGGAGGGAGGTGGCCTGGGGGGCGGAGGACGGTCTGTTGAGGGGCACATTACTAGGGCTGGCCACAGAACTGCTGGGCGTTTCCTTCAGTGATCCAGTTCCATTCAGGTGATTTGTATTCTGCAATTATTTAAGAAAAAAAGATGACGACTTTGGGAAGGCAGGAAAAATGGACAACATTCCAATTTTGTTAGGCTTTTTAAAAAAAAGAAAACATGACCCCCTTGTTCCATTCATACATAACACGAAGTCAAAGCTCAGCATTACACGGGTTCCTCCCCATCCGCAAATCCCCGGCCTTGGATGCGACCCCTCAAGGGCAGCAATCTAATAAATTTATTTCCAGGCTGGAGCAGCTCTGCGTAGCATTGTGGTGTTTAGGAAGCAAGGCTGTGGGTAAAACCCCGGCCTGCTGGTTGCCTTGCTTTGTACCACCGTGTTAAGGGGAGGGGCTGTGGCTCAGTGGTAGAGCCTCTGCTTGGCATGCAGAAGGACCCAGGTTCAATCCCCGGCATCTCCAGTTAAAGGGACTAGGAAAGTAGGTGATGTGAAAGACCTCTGCCTGAGACCCTGGAGAGCTGCTGCCAGTCTGAGTAGATAATACTGACTTTGATGGACCAAAGGTCTGATTCAGTAGAAGGCAGCTTCATGTGTTCAGAAGAGAGGATTACCTTCATCAGGTGTGGCGGGAGCTGCGGCCCAATAAAACCTGGTGCCGTTTGCTTGTTCACCACCCGCTGGTTGATCACTGGCCGGGGAGAAGACTGCCCAGGGGCGTGAGCGGAATGCATGTGTTCGCCGCCGTTCTTCACATCGTGGGACCTGGCCGAGAACATCACAAACGACCTGTGTTAACCAAACTCTGCAGTCATCCTGGAACTTCGGTGGTGCTCTCCAACAGCACTGTTAGATCTCCCTCTCCCCCTGCCTTAATTTTCTTCCAAGATCAGAATGGTTTAACCTCAGCCACCCTGTGAGGTAGGCTAGGCCTGACCCAGAGAGAAAACCAAGGAGAAGAGTTGGTTTTTATATGCCGACTTTCTCTGCCACTTAAGGAAGAATCAAACCGGCTTACAATCGCCTTCCCTTCCCCTCCCCACAACAGACACCCTGTGAGGCAGGTGGGGCTGAGAGAGCTCTAAGAGAGCTGTGACTAGCCCAAGGTCAACCAGCTGGCTTCGTGTGGAGGAGTGTGGAAACAAATCCAGTTCACCAGATTAGCCTCTGCCGCTCATGTAGAGGAGTGGGGAATCCAACCTGGTTCTCCAGATCAGACTCCACCGCTCCAAACCACCACTCTTAACCAGTACACCATGCTGGCTCTCACAGTACAATACAGTTATCACAGTATGGACTGCCCACTTCCAGGCTCAACACTCCTGCAGATATCGGCTTTGCTCTAAAGCGAAACCCTCCTAGTTGCTCTGGCAGTTGACCACAGCCGAAGGAGCGTGCGGAGGTGGTGGTGGAATGATTTGCAGTTTTTCAGAATTACGTGAACAAAGCACTGAGACACAATCTGTAACGTGATACCTGAACCACAAGCTCAATAAGATTTATGACAAGCATTTTTTAACCGCCAGTGTGGTGTAGTGGTTAAGAGCGGTGGTTTGGAGCTGCAGACTCTGATCTGGAGAACCGGGTTTGATTCCCCCACTCCTCCACATGAAGCCAGCTGGGTGACCTTGGGCTAGTCACACTCTCTCAGCCCCACCTACCTCACAGGGTGTCTGTTGTGGGGAGGGGAAAGGAAGGCGATTGTAAGCCGGTTTGATTCTTCCTTAAGTGGCAGAGAAAGTCGGCATATAAAAACCAACTCTTCTTCTTGCCAGAAAGCATTAAACTGATTAGACGGGTTTTTGTTATTTACAGTGGAAGGGTCTTTGCATCCAGAAGACCCAGTGCGGATTAGAGGTTAGAGCAGGGGTGTCAAACATAAGGCCGTGGGCCGTATCTGGCCCCTTGAGAGCTCTTATCCGGCCCACGAGCCACCCCCCCCCCCTCCACTCTCGATCTGGGCTGGTGAGGCATGGCCCGGCCCAGTGACATTTATGTCATAGCCAGCCCTTGTAACAATTTAGTTCGACACCCCTGGGTTAGTGTCACACTAAGATCTGGGAGACCCAGGTTCAAATCCCCACTCTGCCAAGGAAGCTTGCTGGGTGACCTTGAGCCCATCACAGACACTCAGCCTAATCTACCTCACAGGGTTGTTGGGAGGATAACTAGGGAAGAGGTGAATGATGGAAGCTGCTTTGGGGGGAGAGACAGGATATAAATACTAGAATACTGGACTCCTAACTGCAGAGATCATCTTACAGATATATACAGGGCCACAATTGAAGTTTTGATATGCTAACATTTACGCAAAATCGCTTTTACAAAGACTAACAAAGAGCCGACTCCTTAGCTAGCTGCCGCAAAAGTCTGGAGCGTTTGACGTTACCTGATATAAAAAAGCACATAAGCTTGCTGATTCAGAACAGATCGTATGTCACTGTTTGAGACAATGGAATCGTTCATCTGGTACCACTGCCCGTTGCTGGCCTGCAGAAATGGGAGGAGAAAAGGGAACCGCCGTCTTAAATTAGTTGTAACTTTTTGCAGCGTTGGGTGTACAGTTATGGCGACCCTGGCAAGGTACTGCCGGATAGGCATTAGTACTAAAACCAAATTTTCATGCCGTCGAGAAAGTTCAAACAAATTTGCAGCAACCATGGCTAACAATAAACCATATATAGAGTTAGATGACGGTTAATATCTGTATTGTGCGATAGATTATCACAATAAATGTCACAATGCTATGAGAACATGTGAGTTCAGTTTGGAAATAGGAACCAGTATACTAAGGTCCAAATAAGGTCCATCGTTTAATTCTCTGAAGAAGAAATGGCGAAACAGGTGTGAATACCGGATCCTTGTAAAAAGGACGTAGATGGACATGTAATTAACATGAATTGCAATCCAGTCCAGGATCCTGATTTCAAATTTGCTGGGAGATCAGTAGATATATTTTCATCTTTGGACTTTACATCATTTAGACCTTCATTTGACTTTGTTTAGTCACTGGCTTGCAAGATTTGTTATTGGATGTTTATATATCTCAGAACCTTAGGGTGGCTTTCACCTCCCTAAGATTTTAAACCATGCCTTCAGCCTTTCTGACAGGGCGGTATAATAAAATCCCAAAGGAACATCGCACATGCATCTGTGGATCATTATCACCGGAGGACATTTTTCATTATGTGCTATTATGTCCGTTGTATAGTGAGCCTGGAGCCAAATCCTTGGATGGAATTTTGAAGGGAGTAAATTTTTGTTCTGAAATCGATAAATTGGTGTGTTTTTTAACTCTCTGACTCTGATTCGCATGTCACCTTCAGAATGTCTCAATTTGCTATTGCGGCCAGGAAGATTAGAGCTCTTGAAGCTTTAAAGAAAATTTTTGTATAGGAAAGCAAATGAGTGCGATCTTTAATAGAGATTTTGTATGAAATCGTTTTTATCCAGGCAATGTATATTGATGCAATTTTATCCCTTTTTTTGGCTTTTTGTACATATGTAAGGATATTTTGTAACGGCCTACGGCTAAACAAATAAATGAATTCTTCTTCTATTGGATGTTTATATGGGCATTTCATAGCACTGTGACATTTACTGTCATAGGCAGGCGTTAGTAAGCGTCAAGGCAGCCAATATCTGAAGCCCGCGAGGGAAGCGTACGGACCCCCAGCTCCAAACCTAGAGCAGGCTTAGCAGCCAGGGAACAGTAGCTGTGAAGCAAAAAACCACTGTTGGTAGGAACCAGTTTCTTCTCCTTCCCCCCCATCCCATTTTCACTCAAGGAAAGAAAAAAAAAGACTTTCTACCCTTGGCCCAAATAGAGACTGCCATCTAGTGGAAGGAAGGTACAGAACACGTTTGTACTATCGGGGGTCCTCAACCTTTTTGAGCCTGTGGGGCACATTTGGAATGTTGACATGGCACGGTACAATGAAATCTTTTTTTTTACTATTTTTAAGGTATTTGGGCGGTTTAGCTTGGAAAGAAGGCGGTCAAGGGGAGACATGATAGAGGTCTGTAAAATTAAGCGTGGTATGAAGAGAGCGGGCAGGGAGACGCTTTTCTCCCTCTCTCGTAATACCATCTGCTGAAGCTGGAGGGGGACAGATTCAAAACAGATAAAAGGGAAGTATTTCTTCACACAGCGCATAGTTAAATTGTGCAATTCCCTGCCCCAGGATGTGGTGATGCCTGCCAACCTGAAAGGCTTTGAGAGGGAAGTGGACGTGTTCATGGAGCAGAGGGGTATCCATGGCTACTAGTAAAAATGGATACTAGTCATGATGGATACCCATTCTCCCCAGGATCAGAGGAGCATGCCAAATATATTAGGTGCTTTGGAACATAGGCAGGACAATGCTGCTGCAGTCATCTTGTTTGGGGGCTTCCTAGAGGCACCTGGTTGGCCCCTGTGTGAACAGATGGCTGGACTTGATGGGCCTTGGTCTGATCAAGCAGGGCTGTTCTTATGTTCTTAAAGTTTTGTTGATTTATCGTATGGAACCCATTAGTATCCATTCTGTCATCAGGCTTTTTGTCAACCTTGGTTACATGATTTTTCTAGGTTGAAGTTCCCCCCGTTCTTCTTTCAGTTTTGGTTTTGTTATTGAGGGGGAGTTAACCCCCCCAAGGAGTTGTCCTCTAACGGAAGAGCCAATTAAATAGCAGGGAGGCTCTTTCGGCTGGAGGAAGGCTTCAAACTTTGCTCGGTTCAGCCAGAGGATAGGGGTAAGGATCCACCCCCATGGCGGCGAAAAAATGGAGATGGGCACGGGCTGTGGCTCAGTGGTAGAGCATCTGCTTGGCATGCAGAAGGTCCTAGGTTCAGTCCCTGGCATCTCCAGTTAAAGGGACTAGGCAGGTAGGTGATGTGAAAGACCCCTGCCTGAGACCCTGGAGAGCCGCTGCTGGTCTGAGTAGACAATACTGACTTCGATGGACCAAGGGTCTGATTCAGTATAAGGCAGCTTCATGTGTTCAACCGTCTGGGTGCACAAGGCAACTGACCCCCAAAATGTGCATAGTCCGTACGGCTAAACCAGCAGCTTCAGTATCAGTCGGCTTTAGATGCACAGCCTTAATTGAATTTCTCACCATAATTAAAAGGAAAACACCCTGCCCACTAATTGATTGATTGATTTAGCATATTTATATGCTGCCTTTCTCCTGCAACACAGGATTCAAAGCGGCTTACAGACATCAAAAACAAAAATGATGAGTATAATCACTTAAAATTCTAGTATCTAGTATCTTGGCCACACCCCCATTACCTCAAAACTGGAACCCAAGAACATAAGGAAAGCCCTGCTGGATCAGACCAAGGCCCATCAAGTCCAGCAGACTGTTCACATGGTGGCCAACCAGGTGCCTCTAGGAAGCTCATAAACAAGACTGCAGCAGTTAAAGGAACCAGGCAGGTAGGTGATGTGAAAGACCCCCGCCTGAGACCCTGGAGAGCTGCTGCCAGTCTGAGTGGACAATATTGACTTTGATGGACCATGTGTTCAGGTGTCCTGCTCTGAGCTATTTGAAAGGAAGGTTGGAATAAAAATAAAGTTTGTACCGACAGTGCAGTTAAATCAGGAATCTCTTCTCTCTCGGAGCAGCAGCACCCCACACTAGAACTGCCAGTAACACAATGGGGGTTCAATCCCACAGAAGTTTTACGGCCAGAGAGAGAAAATTTACCTTGATGTAGCAGTAGTAATGACCTGCATGGCAGCTGAAGCCAGTGTGTACCAGGACTGCATATAACACATAAATAATTGGCTCTCCGTTTGGCTGGGACATGTACGGGCGGATATCCAAATATTCGGGATATTTCACTTCCTGCAACACAAATGAGAGGCGCTCATTTCCAGAAATGCTTTCAGCAGAAGGAATAATTCACTTCTCATCTAATTAAAAATCGAGATAAATGAAAGCTACGTGCAGTGTAAAAAAGGGACAATCCAGGCACAATACTGTTTTCCACAGTTCGCTAAACCACGGAACAAAGAACTGGGAAAAACGGCTCTTGAAAGCATGCATAGCGAGGCCAAAAATTTGTTTTCAATGCCAAGGGACTTGGTTGTGACCGACAGAAAGGGAATCCAAGAGCGCTGCTGATGAACCACCATCTTTTCTTTCCTACACCCGGGCACCAGAGTCGCACAGCACAGTTTTACGTGCTTCATGTGCCCGTCTGGTGCTACGAAATCTAACAGATCTCATTGTGGTACTCAAGTCTTGTTACCTTCGTGATTTTCCCGCCGCTGAAATTTGCGAACCGTTTCAGGGACAGGGTGAGAACATTTGAAGACCGATGGATCGTGAATCTCTTTGAGGCAGGAACCATCTTTTTACACCTACAACAGAGAGCAGATGGCACAACGATCACCTTCCAGGGCTATTTTCCCCCAAACGTTCCTCCAATTCCCTGAAGCTCGAATTACAGTGTGCTGTTGCCGGAAATCAGCACAGATCCAAGTTTTGGGCTTTCATAAATTTATCGCATCGTTTTGCGACAGGAGCTTCTAGAAGGAGAAAACGAAAATGGCTTGCATTTGAAAGATCTGTTTCCAGGCACAATTTAAAGTGCTGGTTCTTATCTCTAAGGCCTTAGATGTCTTGGGGCTGGGGTACTTATCCAGCCCACCAGTTCAGATCCTCTTCTCAAGCCCTGCTCTCTGTGCCTGCAGAGGTCAGGAAGGCGGTGTCAAGAGACAGGGCTTTTTTGGTGGTGGCATCTCACCTCTGGAATGCCCTCATCCTTTGAGGGTCATCTGGCACCTACTTTCCTTTGCACGCTGTGTCAAAACATTCCTCTTTACTCAGGCTTTTAACTAAGGAGTTCCATTTTTTTTTGTATGTCCTGAGGACTACTTTATCAATAGCATTTTAGACTTTGCTGTTTTATGTGCCTTTAAGCCCAGACTTGGTTTATTTATGTTATTGACTTCTAGTGATATGCTTTTATGGATGGGATGTGTTTATTGTCTGTCTTCTTGGTTTTGTTATAGTGAGCTGCCTCAAGCTGATCTGGAAAGGAGGCATACAAATTTTCTAAATCCATAAAAGAAAAATCCAAAGCAAGAGAGCACACGTTGTACTATACCATCTCAAATGACTCATGAGTGATCCATAATGCCAGCGTATGCTCTTTTGCCTGGCACGGATCAAACGCAAGCCAGATTCTTTCGAAAACTTTGCAAGACACACGGGATCAAATCAGACGGATCAAACAGAGATTTGTTTCCTTCTTACTTGCTACATTTATAAGCATTTTCGCCATCCAGTTGTTCTGGTTTGACAAACTGCTCCAGGGCTTTGTTAACACTTTGAGCTGTCTAAAAAAATAAAGAGAGAGACAGAGAGAAAGAAAGAAACAAGCCGTGAGTTCCACAAGTTTTTTAAAGGCTGATTCACAGTAGTATCTCCAGGGCTTCCTTTAAAAAGGGAACCCCTATGGCGCAGAGTGGTAACCTGCAGGACTGCAGTCCAAGCTCTGCTACCAACCTGAGTTCAATCCCGACAGAAGTCGGTTTCAGGTAGTCGGCTCGAGGTTGACTCAGCCTTCCATCTTTCCGAGGTCAGTAAAATGAGTACCCAGCTTGCTTGGGGGTAAAGGGAAGATGACTGGGAAAGGTACTGGCAAACCACCCCATAAACAAAGTCTGCCTAGGAAATTTTGGACGTGATGTCACCCCATGGGTCAGTAATGGCCCAGTGCTTGCACAGGGGACTACCTTTATTTTTTTCCCAACGTAAGGTAAAGTGTGCAACTAACTCATGGCGACCCCATAAAGTTCCACCTTGTGGGGTTTTCCAGGGAAGAGATGTTCAGAGGTGGTTTGCCGTTGCCTTCCTCTGCCTAGCAGCCCCAGTCTTCCTTGGTGGTTTCCCATCCAAGTAATAGCCTTGCTCAGCTTCTGAACTGGGACAAGATCAGGCTAGTCTGGGCTGCTAGACCTGCTACTTTTCCCAATACCCAAACGATTAAAAGTCATCAGGACGTCCAAGAACACTGCACCAGATCCATAAACACCTCCTTTACGTCCTCCCAACGCCCTCCCCCACAAACACCATAAAGTTATTTCCCCAGTTCTAAAGGGAGGCAGCGTATCTTGCCCTGACCTGGATAGCACAGGCTAGTCAGATCTCAGAAGCGAAGCAGGGTTGGCTGTGGTCAGTATTTGGTTGGGAGACCACCATGGAAGTCCAGGGTCGTGATGCAGAGGCAGGCAATGGCAAACCACCTCTGAACGTCTCTTGCTTTCAAAACCCTCCGGGCTCACCCTAAATGGGCTGCAACTTGACAGCACTTTCCACCACAACATCATATTTTGGTCGCAAAGATGAACACAGCCTTAGCAACGAGCAATATTTACCATTCTTACCATTTTCATACATGCAGTAAAGTCTTAAAGACTTTATCGAAATGGGAAAGAATGGATTCCTACATTTTGGTTTAGAGTTCAAAATAAGAGTCACTCCAAAATATTCCCCCCCTCAATGAACTTACGCTCCCATGAATGGCGTTTTAGTCACTTGCCCCCTCACAATCACAAGTTCTCATACCTTTATCTCCAATGGAATATCCAGGTAGGGATCAAAAGTATCGGAAACCCCTTTGCAGTTCATGCACTTTACTGAAATGAAAACAGAGGTGTTTAGCACAGGGCAAAGCAGTTAAGAACGGACCGTCCCGCGGCAGTCTACACCCAACGCAGTCTAAGGGGGGAAAGACATTGAAAAACCATACCTCTAGATCTCAGGTATCCTCCAAATATTTGATAAATGAGTGTAGTGGCTTGTGAGTGCCTGTCCAACCTGGAAGCAGGTTACAGAAAGAGGTGGATTACTTAAAAGGCAAAGGCCTGACGTTCAGTTTACATTCAGGGGACAAGGGTTAAAAAAAAAAAAACCCGCACGGGAATTCTGCTCACAACTCACTTGTTGCTTCCGTTCAGACATGCTTTCTGCATAGCGTCGACAGTATAGCGAAGGAATTCGTGCGCGTCTTCCTGGTTTCCGAACCGGAAATGCTTTGCTATCCCTATGCAAGTGTAGGAGATGACATTTAGCCTGACATGTCAATCTACATAAAAAAATAGCGTTGACGCCTAACAAAGAAAATTGACACGAACATAAGAACATAAGAAAAGCCATGCTGGATGGGCCCCCAAGGCCCATCAAGTCCAGCAGTCTGTTCACACAGTGGCCAACCAGGTGCCTCTAGGAAGCCCACAAGCAAGAAGACTGCAACAGCACCATCCTGCCTGCATTCCACAGCACCTAATATATCTGGCATGCTCCTCTGATCCTGGAGAGAATAGGTATGCATCATGACTAGTATCCATTTTAACTAGTAGCCATGAATACCCCTCTCCTCCATGAACATGTCCACTCCCCTTAAAGCCTTCCAAGCTGGCAACCATCACCACATCCTGGGGCAGGGAGTTCCACAATGTAACTATGTGTTGTGTGAAGAAATACTTCCTTTTATCAGGTGTATGAAGATCTCACTTTAAGCATCAATGACGTCCCCCGCCCCAAAACCCAGATTTTTTTTTTTAAAGAAGTTCACTAGGCTTACGTCTGAGGTCGTTGATGACGGCCATCGGTTTGATGATGTTGCCGGAGTTGGAAAGGGCTTGGGTGATATGCGATTGCATGGTGCACATCATACAGAAGCCTTGCTCGTGACCTGAACGGAAGAACATCCCAAATCATCACCCCACAAATCCTTGGGGCAAAGGAAGACCACGCATTGCAAACAAAACCAAGCAAAACCATTCCATCTTGGGCTGGCTCCTCCCTCTCCTCTTCCACTCACCCGCATTTGAATCTATGCTTTTTGCAGCAAACCTCACATGCTCAAAGAAAGGCGCCCCGGATGCAGAGAGGTACTCACAGGTTTTGGAGTGTTCATGGGAGAGCATGTAGTTGGCCAGAGGGGCCGTGTAGGTCAGACACTGCAGGGCGGAGTTTAGGAAACACGTGTTGCCGAGGTTCTGGAGACCAGCTCCCACCCGGTGCGTTTTTTGCCATTTCAGGCACACCTTCTCTGCCGGAAAGAGGACTTTCTGCGGTGGTGCAATGCCATCGCTGAGAGCTGCCAAAGACACATGTTCAAAAGACACTGAGAATCATTAAAATCGGGACCGAGCAGATCCTCAGACAGCTTTTCAATACCATCCTATAAGGAGTGGTTCTTTTACAAAAGAGCAATCTAGAAACCAGCCCAGAAAAACAAATGCAGATACTTCCATGTTTTTTGTCCTTGCAGTTTCCTCATTCTGAGTAATTTATGGCAAGCACCCTGATAACTTGCACAATGTTCAAAAGAAGAAGAAGAGTCGGTTTTTATATGCCGACTTTCTCTACCACAGAAGAATCAAACCAGCTTACAATCACCTTCCCTTCCCCTCCCCACAACAGATGCCCTATGAGGTAGATGGGGCTGAGAGAGCTCGAAGAGAGCTGTGACTAGCCCAAGGTCACCCAGCTGGCTTCATGTGTAGGAGTGGGGAAACAAATCCAGTTCACCAGATTAGCCTCTGCCACTCACGTGGAGGAGTGGGGAATCAAACCCAGTTCTCCAGATCAGAGCCCACCGCTCCAAACAGCTACACCACGCTGGCTTGCTTCCTTATATGAGCGGTACAAGTTTCTATGACGGATTTAACTTGCTCAGCTAAGATCTATGGTTGCTGAGCTTACTAAAGAGACACGGGACAGGCTGCTCCTACACTCCTAAATCCTCCAGGGAGAATGACCCCATAGATGCAGCTGCACAGAATCAGAGATGGCCCAATGGAGGAGAGGCTGAAGATAATTTATCTCACTGATTCAAAGCACGACTTTGGCACAACTTCCCCCTGGATGGGAACCTTGTATGGTACACGGGTCAGAATGAAGATCAGTCAGGCTGTGCACTGTGGTCCTTTAATGCACTATGCAATGTTCCTCATCGAGCCTTCAGCATTTAAAATGACAAACAAGAGAAATGCTCATCTGCAGAAGGAACTCCCGCACACAACTATTACCAGGAGGTAAAAGGTAAAGGTCCCCTGTGCAAGCACAGGGTCATTTCTGGCACATGGGGTGACGTCACTTCCTGACATTTGCTAGGCAGACTATGTTGACGGGGTGGTTTGCCAGTGCCTTCTCAGTCATCTACATTTGACCCCCAGCAAGCTGGGTACTAATTTTACCGACCTCGGAAGGATGGAAGGCTGAGTCAACCTCGAGCCGGCTACCTGAAACCAACTTCCGACAGGATCGAACTCAGGTCGTGAGCAGAGCTTGGACTGCAGTACTGCAGCTGACCACTCTGCGCCACGGGGCTCTTATTACCAGAAGCATCCCAAAAGTTTGTGCGTGAGTTCTATAAATGGGGGGGTGGGGTAGGGAGAACTTACACGGCTCTTTCTGAGCGGAGGGCTTGGATTTATCCGGAACGGATGAATTGGAATAAACGGCAGCTCCCGGCACTGGTCCCAAGGAGATCTTGTGTTTCGGAGCTTCGAGAGAAGACACAGCGCCCCACCCCGCAGCGCCTGCATCCATATCTACAGAAGCCGGCACCAGGGAGCCGAAAGGCTGCTTCTGACAGGCCGAAGGGTTGGAGGACTCAGATGCTTTGTCAACTATGGTCATTGTTCATCTCTGTAAAAAGAAAAGGGAGGGGGGAGAAACATCTTTTTGACGGGTGGCAAAGCAAGGTCAACTCGGTTTACCAAATGGCGAAGATAAGCAGTTATTCTTTTCCATTAGGCTCAGTCGCAAAAAATAAAAAGCGCCTTTCTCAAGCATAAACAACGCAGCAACGCCTCTGCCGTGTTGTTCTCTGGCAACGCAGCCACCAGTCCCACGTAGAGAGAGCTTAAGTGACACTAACCACCCCTTGCCTAACTATGCCTTGTATTTTAACGACTGCGACCCCCATTTCTACTTGAATTGCAAAGCATAAGCCTGCTCAAAACTCCTTCTACCGCACTGAAGGTTTGGAAAGAGCTTTGGGGGACGACCTTAATTTGTAAGGTGGCTGGAGACAGGGGTGTTTGGCCCTGAAAGAAACCCAGAGAAGAAAAGAATGGGATTCTTCGGGCTTTAGAAGGCAAGCACTCTTCTGTAAAACACAGTTTACAAAGATCTTTGTACCCAGGGCACTAGTGTTATGAATTGCACTGATACAAGTGGCAGGGGGGAAATGTTCATTTTTTAGTGACATATGCTCTGTTTTTAAACAAAGTTCTCCCCCCCCCCCACTGCATCATCTTCTTTCCTCCTGCAAGCTACCAGATTGCACCGCCGGACTACTTGTAATGCTTGTACAAGCCAGCCGTAAGGGTCAGGCGTCTCAGAAAGGATTCCCACATAATTTCTGCTGGCACCCCATCCACAGTCTTGTTAATTTCATTTCCCTTTTTGTCCCCCATCATCCAAGAAGAAACCTATGCGTATTTCCCATCAATATGCGATTCTTTCCCCCAGGATCTCAAGGTCAGATTTTTAGTTTCTTAATAAAAATAGCGAATCTGCACAACAGCATCCAGATCCCTGTCCTCTCAATACATTTATTTCAGGCTGCCAAAAAGGGTGGGATTGAGAACCTGAAGTAACCTAGTTGCCCTTCTGCTAAGAGAGCACATCAAATGGAATAGCCAAGGTTTCTAATGTAGGGGACCGCTGGCTCCTCTGTGGTATCTCAAACCCCTCTAAGCCCCCTCTGTGAGGGTTCACCCCGTAGAAGCCCCTCTACAGCTTGGATCACCACAAGGGCTACAAAATGGTAGCCCTTAAGGCGAACGTGGGAGACGCTTTACAACTGCGAGATTAAATAAAGCAAATTTCACAGCTTCCGTCAGCCACGCGTTCTCAGAAGTGCTTATTAAATCAGGTTTCCTTTTCAGAATGGCACAGCTCAAATTACCCATGCTGCCCCAATAGCGTAACGAAATCAGACTGGGAAAACACATCTCCGCGCTGGCGCTCAAACATGCTCAGCGTTTTACTCATTTCCTGCATGCGTCTGGCTGTTCTTTGTTCCAAACAGTGATGAAAGGGGGAGCCCTTCTTTAACATAATCCTCTCTCTCATTAACCAGGAAAAAAGTACAACTTGGTGTGTGTGTGTGTGGGGGGAAGACACAGGCAGTTGACAAAGGAGTCAGTTACAAAGTCTGCGAGGCAGGAATTCAATTGCAAGTCACCTAGCTGAAGCACTGGGCAGGCACAATCTCCTGACAGATTTGTTTATACAGGGGAAGAATGCAGCCAAAGGAAGTTGGACTCTGGGTAACCTACAGCCCAAAAGCACGATGCCAAAGCACAACCTTCCAGAGGTGCCTGAAGCAAGCCAACTCGGGAGCCAACATCTGCTCAGATAAGAGCAGCTATCAAAAGATGGAGTGTAAATCCAGGTAAAGAGCGGGGAAAGGGAGAAGGGATATCGTTTTCCTTCCTAAACAAGGGGAGGGGCTGTGGCTCAGTGGTAGAGCATCTGCTTGGCATGCAGAAGGGGCCCAGGTTCAATCCCCGGCATCTCCAGTTAAAGGGACCAGACAGGTAGGTGATGTCAAAGACCTCTGCCTGAGACCCTGGAGAGGCACTTCTGGTCTGAGTAAACTATACTGATTTTGATGGGCCAAGGGTCAGATTCAGTATAAGGCAGCTTCATGTGTTCACCCAGTCACAGCATCCAAGCACCTGTGTCCGAGGCACAGTCCGGACGGCCGTCCATCAGCAGATAAAGCTGGGTGTCATCAGCGTAATGATGACACACCAGCCCGAAACTCCAGACAAGCTGGGCAAGAGGATGCATATATATGTTAAACGACACAGGGGAGAGGATCGCACCTTGAGGCACCCCACACGCCAGAGGGTGCCACTGCGACACCTCTTCCCTAAGCGTCACTCTCTGTCCCCGACCACGGAGAAAAGAACCCAGCCACTGAAGGACTGAGCCCCGAATCCCGATGTCAGCAAGGTGGTGGTCTAAAAGATCACAGTCGACCACATTGGAGGCTGCTGACAGATCTAGTAATATCAACAGCCCCACCCCAATCCAGCTGTGCTTTGACTTTAACCGCTGAACACTTTGCCAACAACACATGTCGATATTCACCAGCGCACCCTGTAGCGGAGTTACACCTTTCTGGGGTGACGGAAGTCAATGGGCTTAGCGGGGTGCACCTCTGCTTCAGATCGCACTGTACGTCTTGCAAGAAACCCCGATAGTTTGTGCGCCACAGCAGGGTGCCGCTCACCAAGTCCCACTGCTGCGGAGTGGCCATTCATTCAAGTGGGGAGGCTCACAGGCACCCTCCAAGAATGAACGCCTCCCTGATCGGCAATTCTGTCTGTCTTCTACAGTAAGAGGGAATCGACCTCAATAGCAAAACTTGAAGGATTCAGAAGTTCCAAGCCCACCCCCCTCGCACGCCGCTGCTTGCCAGTAATTGGGAAGGACCTAAATCTAATCCAGTCACCTGCTGCTAAACAGAACTATCAGCTCCACGCCTATATCAGGTGCTGTGGACACAGGCGGGATAATGCTGCTGCAGTCGTCTTGTGGGCTTCCTAGAGGCACCTGGTAGGCCACTGTGTGAACAGACTGCTGGACTGGATGGGCCTTGGTCTGATCCAGCAGGGCTTTTTTTATGTTCTTATGTGCGTCAGTCTACCAGAGCCAGAACACAGCAAGCCACAATCCAGTTAAACACATGGAGGGGCAGTCAGGCACTTGCGTAGCAATTTACCTTAGGTGACTTGAGCAAGCGAGCCAAGAGGAATCTGAAGGCAGCCCTCCCCCCTCAGGCCAAGGATTCATATCGTCCAGCACCCTCTCTAGCCAGATGGGAAGCCCACCAGCAAAGCATGAAATTACCAGCCCTCTGCCCCACAAAAAGCAGAACCCAAAGATACACTGTCTCTGAACTCAGAGGTTCCCATGAACTATCATAGCTAGAAGCCGTCATAGACCCATCATCAATAATAATAATAATAGGAGGAGGAGTTGATTTTTATATGCCGACTTTCTCTACCACTTAAGGGAGACTCAAACCTGCTTACAATCGCCATCCCTTTCCCACAACAGACACCCTGTGAGGTATGTGGGGCTGAGATAATGTGACTAGCCTAAGGTCACCCAGCTGGCTTCTTGTGGAGGAGTGGGGAAACCAATCCAGTTCACCAGATTAGCATCCACAGCTCATGTGGAGGAATGGGGAATTGAACCCGGTTCTCCAGATCAGACTTCACCGCTCTAAACCAATGCTCTTAACAACAACACCACACTGGCTCCTTGAATTGTCTAATTTGTCTAATGCCTTTAGTGGAGGGGCTGTGGTTCCCCGGAGAGGTGGCATAAAAATATTCTAACTAAATCAACTCCCCCTGAGTAGGCCCACCAACCTCCAGCAACCCCCCCCCCCCGGAGCAAAAGCAGCGGGGAGGCAGAGCCAAACCCTGGACCAAGCCAAGGAACGCACGCCTGGTAGCCTGAGCCATCCTGCACACAGATCTCACATTTATTTGTCGAAGCATAATAAATCTTGCCTTTCCACATGTCTCAAGGCAGCTTACAATGCATAATTGTATTCAGGGTATCATTTTGTTTTATGGAGTTGGAATTTATTGTATGAAATTATACGGAATTTATTATATTATTGTGGTTTTATTATATTATTTTTATTTATTTATTATATTATTGTGCAGACGGGGAGCCTGGGTTGAAGCAAGTGGAGGTGGTCATCGGGGAACGGGCCCAGGTGAGGAGCAACTGTTTAACCTCTGGAACTGGCTCTTGTCATTTGAGCAGCTCAAGTGAAAACCTCTGCATTTCTCAGGTGTTGGCTCGTCCTTGGCAACGCCGATTGAAGGTGGGATGTCCCAGTGGAGACGTGGGGCCTGACATCGACACGTTGAGACCATGCGCAAACCGGCTCAGAGTCAACAAAAGCATCCCAGGTAAGGGCAGTCATTTTGATACCCAGCTTTGCCCGGGACCTTCTGAGAACGCGCGATGGGAAGTGAGCTACTGTGCCCTGAGCCAGACAATCTGAGAGAAAAGATAAGAACAGAGACCTGTACAGATGAAGAGGAGGAAACTAGGAGAAGCAGGGAAAAGGTAATGGGACTTTCCAGCACCTTTTATTTAGTCGATAACCCTTCACACGTTTAATGAGCACTTTTATTTCCTGTTAACAGAGGCACAGGGCTTTAGAGCCACAGGAGAGAATGCAATCCTTTATGAATCACCTCACAGACGGGATGATAAATAGCTCCAGTTCATTCTTTAGCTTCATTCCCATTGAGCAACAAGTAACTGTCCAATTTTCAGTCTCTTCTGAAGAAATTCTGAGGCCTGAACTCGTAAGAATGCTCCTTACTGTAAAAGCAAACATCCATTCTCTCTCTGTTTTATTTTAGGGAGCAGAAATTTAACAATGGGAACAACCTACCTCCAGCAGATTTTTAATCATAAATTCAGCCTTACTGTATCGAACCCCACCCCGCCTCTGTCTTTGACTGATTTATTCTGCTTCTAGCCCCATTGCTGGTCGTAAGCCTTTCATTTAGCTTCATTACGGTCCATTCCAACGAAGTTAAACTGGTCGCGTTAAACACACTTCATTCCGCCCTCGTCCCAAACAAGCAATTTACCTGCCTGGGGATGGCTGCGCATTTTCAAAGAGCGCCTTACAAAACACGCTTGTGTTTGTAATTTTATACTTTCCAGGCAGCGTTTATGCTAAGGGAGACCCATGCAGGTTTCCGGGTCACTCGACAGCCTACAAAAGAGGCTTAGGGGTTGCGGGTGTGTGTGTGGCAACCAGTCAGAGCATGTAATATCTGTAAGAGATCCGACTTCCCTCCTGGAAAGTAACATTGCCAAGGGTAGGAGGGTTTGATGCATCTCTCCCTGGGGAGGGAGGATCCTGCCCGGGAACTGAAGATGCATACTGATAGGCTTTCCCCAACTCTTGCACCTAGGAATCTATTGTGTCACCACCCTGTTCCCATTCAGAGCCACTCGGTGTCCAGAAAACATTTGTGCCGGAGCCAAGACTGATCACAAAACTCAGTGATAGGTGCCGTGGAAACATCTCTTTTGACGAGGGAAGTTTGGGACGAGGAAAGGCAAACGGGCAGGAAAAGGCGGAGAAACTACAAGGGGACAAGCCACAACTTCTATCCCACCCCCCACCCACCCCCGGTCACATTACGGCTTGATTTCCCAGATGTGGGGGGGCGAGGAGGGAAGAGAAGAGAGACTGTAAAAGAATCACTCGTTTGAGAGGCAGTGTCCATAGCAACCAAGCTAGGGAAGTAACACTATAAGAGAATGGCAGAAGACTCCTCTCTCTCTCTCTCTCTCTCTCTCCCCCCGCCCCACAACAAAAACCCAACACACAAGGGAAGGGACAAGGAAGGGGAAAGGGTAGAGAAGGAACAGCAAAAGTTTAAAAAGGGGGGGGGCTTAAAACAGACGGAGATCAAAACGCAAGGAATAATAATAGACATGGTAGCTCACTCCTGGTGGGGACGGGACAAGAGGAGGCAAGTGAATGTATGCATAACATGTGGGAATCAAACAAAGAACAGGGAGTAAGGTAATCTTCACCAGCCTGACAAACAGGAGAAGGGAAGGCGCATTCTCCCACACACAACAGGCTCTGCATGTATTCGCTAGACATTTGTATTGGGGGGCAATGACAAGAAAATAAAATGCCCTCTCCCAAAGTTCACAGGAGCCTTGTGGCATCTTACATTTTGACATCCCTCCCCAGCGTGAGCTCTGGTGGACAAAAGCCCACCCCACAGCATCTGAAGACGTGGCCTCTCATCCACAAACAAGTTTATACTAAAATACTGTTAATTTTTAAGGTCCCCCAAGACCCCTGCTTCTTCTTTGTTTATAGCAACAAACTAGCGCGGATGGACTTCTGGAATCATCTTCTCCCAAAGCTAAAACTTGAGGATGGGGGAAATAGTTCCGAAGTTTTTAAATAGTATGGGGAGGGGGGAAGTGGTGCAAAAATATTTTTGTATAGTACACTGAAAAAAGGAGATATTGCACAAATACTCATACACACACACACACACACACACACGTGTCACACAAGTTCCTATGCCATTGCATGAGTTAGTGTGTGCCTAGACAAATGTCTGTACACATGCATCTGTATTTGTGTGCAGATGCATCAGACATATACAAACCAGTGTGTTGCTATATGAGTATACAAACATTCATATGCTCGCATTTCTGCATGCTTTAGAGGTGCCTGTTGGGTCAGACCGGTGGTCTATCAAGTCCAGTGCTCTGTTTCATACAGTGGGTAACTATCAGGGCCCCCTTCCATTGCTTGTGCCAAGGTACCTGCATTATAGACATCCATATACAAGTGAATACTGGAGAGGGGGGTCTGAGGAGACTAAGGCCTGGGGGGGGTCATGCTGGATGAAAGAACGGGGGTGGGGAGATGATTTTGTTGTACTACTTTCCTGTGACCCATCTCAAGCAAGTGTCTGGAAAAGTAGCCTTCCCATTTCATAATCTTGTTTGTGTATATAGACCGCTATTTATAATCTTGTTTGTGTATACAGACCACTATTTACATGCATATCTGTGTTTACGGATGCGCGCACCCACCTATGTGACACGTGTGAACCGCGTGGCACCGCCAAAACGCAACCATTTTATTTCTGCACAAACTGTTGCGGACTAGATCCCACACCCACAGATGCCAGGGAATGGAACAGCATCCTAAAAACTGACAGGGCTTTTATCCCAGCGTCAATTCTAGCCTACAAGAGAGGCCCACTTCATCAAACGGCGCAGAGGGTGTCCTGTGGCGTTTTTAAAGGCGCTCTAAAGACATAATTCCAACATCGCCCTCTTTTTGGTAGGCAGGCACCCACCCCACTTTGCACGCGAGTGGAACCCAGTGACACCCACATGTTGTTCCAGCATCAGCCTGCCCTGGAAGCAAGGAGGCAAATGACATAACTGAAGGAGGGGAGAGTGCACATATGTGTCTGGGTGGAAATGAAACAAGGCCTCCAACTCCCCCTTCCCTTTTTTGGGGAGAGGGGGGGAAGAAGCAGATCCCCACCCCAAATTAAACAAGGCCTCCAACCCCCTCCTTTTGTTGGGGGCGGGAGAAGAAGCCCGTCCCACATTAAACATTGCTTCCAACTCCCCCTTTTTTGTTTTGGGGTGGGGAGAAGCAGACCCTCCCCTCTCAGTTTGGTTTTTCTTACGTTCTTAAACAAGGCCTCCAAGACCCCTCTCTTTTTCTGGGGAGGGGAAAACAGACACCCCCTCCCCAACATTAAACAAGGCCTCCAACTCCCCCTTTTTTCTTTGGGCGGGGGAAGCAGACCCTCCCCTCTCCCAAATTAAACAAGGCCTCCCTCCCCAACATTGCTTCCAACTCCCCTTTTTTCTTTGGGGACGGGGGGGGGAGAAGAAGCAGACCCTCCCCCTCTCCAGAATGGCTTTTCTTATGCTTCCTAAATTAAACAAGGGACCCGAGCCCACTCCCTTTTTCTGGGGAGGGGAAAGCAGACGCACACCCCTCCCCAACATTTGAAAGGGGTGGTGGTGGAAACGAACCCTCCCATCCCCTAAATCAAAGCAGGCCTCTAAGCCCCCCCCCCCACTCCCGGTGGTGGGAGGGGGGGGAAGCAGCAGCAGCAAACCCTTCCCTCCCATTCGCTGCTGCTGAAGGACCAGGCCTCCTGTCATTGAGGGAGGGGGGGATGATCTGTTTTTTGGGGGGTGGGGGGTGCCGCAGGCCTGGGGGGGGAGGGTCACCCCGGGTGAAGGGCCTGAAAGAAGGGCAGCGAGGGGGGCGGGGCGGGGCCACGCATGGGCCTAGCGGGAAGAGGAGGCGGCGGCGGGGAGGAAGGCAGCGCTCCCCCCTCGGCGGGGGGGCTCTCCTCCCCCACCCCCCCGCCTCCCGATCTCCCACCCCCCCACCCCCACAGCCTACCTGGCTCGGCGCTGCCGGGTCCCCTTGGTCTCAGCCCGGCCGCTCCTCCTCCTCCTCCCCCCTCCCTCCAGCTCCTGCTTCGCCCGTGTCGGGGAACAATGACGTCCCCCGCTCCGCCCGGCCTCCTGCATCCGGGGCCCCGCGGCCGGCGCGGCTCCCGGGTCACGCAGGGACCAGCGCCGCCCCTGCCCGGCCGCCCCCGCCGCGCGCCGCTAGGGGGCGCCGCCGGCTCCGCAACCGCTGCGGAGGTTTGAAAAGGGGGAGGAGGAGAAGGAGGGGGCGTGGCAGGGGCCGTCGCCAAAGGGCGAGGGGAGAGGGGAGGCGCAGGCGGCGCCGCAGCCTCAGGGGCCGTCAATAAATTACTAAAAATAAAATAAAATTTAGCATTTCTCTCGAAAAGGGAGGCTAAATGGCGACCTTGGTAGAGCTTTGTTTCTGAATATGTATATATGTATATGTGTGTGTATATGTGTATGTGTGTGTGTGTGTGTATGTATATATATACATATATCTACACACACATATATATATACATACACACACACATATATATATACATATATCATATACACACACACACACATATTTGTTTTGTTATGTCTGTTTCCATTTTTTAAATGATCTTATTCTTTTCTCTCCCTTTATTATTAATATTATATGATTATTGCTTATCGAAATGTATTAAACAAGGGGAAAGTATAATATTAAAATAATGACTTATAAGGATTAGAAAATATTAATACAAAGGAGATACCTTCGACAATATTTTGAGATACCAGATATTTGTAGGGATGGAGGAAGTCGGTGGGGAAGTCAATTATAATTATATTTAATACTGTAGACATACACCTAACAATTCTTTAATTTTTTATCGATTCAAAGATTGGTGTATAGGATGTATTGTCAAATGAGATGTATAGCAATTATTGAAAAATTTTATATATATATATATATATATATATATATATATATATATATATATATATGTTTATATTTCCCCCCAAAGGCGGGAGCAACTGTGGTTGCTTCTCCTCCCTCCATTTTATCCTTGCAGCAGCCCAGGGCTGCCAACCTCCAGGTGGTGGCTGGAGATCTCCCGCTATTACAGCTGATCTCCAGCCAACAGAGTTGCCGGGTACCCTCTTCGCCACCGGTTTTTGGGGGGCGGGGCCTGAGGATGGTGGGGTTTGGGGAGGAGAGGGGAGGGACTTCAATGCCATAGAGTCCAATTGTCAAAGCAGCCATTTTCTCCAGGTGAAGTGATCTCTTTTGGCTGGAGATCAGTTGTAATAGCAGATCTCCAGTTAGTACCTGGAGGTTGGCAACCCGACCGATAGAGATCAGTTCACTTGCAGCTTCTTCCATAAAATAGGCCTGAAGCAGGTTTCCAATACAAACAATATACAATAAGAATTTTTAAAAAACGCACTCTGGTAATGTCAAACATACATATCATTGACCAAACCACAAGAGAAATCATGGCTATGCTAATTGACATTCACATGTTTCTTCGTGGTTCAGAAGACCATGGAAGCATAGCATGAGCGTGCTTGGTGTTACTGCAGTCGAACAGAAAATTCTTGGAAAATCACCATTATCTATGATAATGAAGGGCCCAAGAAATGTGCAGCTGACCTCAACAAGGGCCAGGGCTTTTTCGGCCGTGGTCCCGGCTTGGTGGAACCCCCTTCCTGGTGACATCTGGGCCCTGCAGGACTCTAAAGAGTTCTGTAGGGCCCGCAAGACGGAGTTATTCCACCAGGCCTACATTTAAGTTGTCATCTGTGCTGGCCTCCCTACCCCTACCTTCAGTTATTAATAGAGTTGCAAGCTCCGGGTTGGGAAATACCTGGAGATTTTGAGGGTGGAGCCTGAGTAGGGTGGGGTTTGGGGAGGGGAGGGACTTCAATGCCATAGAGTCCAATTGCCAAAGTGGCCATTTTCTCCAGGTGAACTGATCTCTATTTCCTGGAGATCAGTTGTAATAGCAGGAGATCTCCAACTACTACCTGGAGGTTGTAAAAAATATGTTAGCAGGTAGGCTCATTCAATAACATCAATCACTTACTGTGTATTCAATTTTATATTTTTATTAAACAGAATCAATCACAACAAATATTCTATTGCCTGACTATGACTAAACCTAAATGTATTGTGACATCAAAACTGATGCAGCTCAAGATGGATACAAATGTTCTAAAGAATTGATACAAACGTTACAAAATATTAGAAATGAGTTCTGCATGCAAAGGCATTTGTTGCATTTGCTGCATTTGCATGCAGAACTAGTTTCTACTATTTTGTAACGTTTGTATCAATCCTTTAGAATGTTTGATATTTTATGGTCTCGTTTAATTTTGTATTGATTTGTTACCCGCCCTGATCCCGGGAGCTGGCATCCCTGGCCATGACCCCAAGAAATTGGGGCATGCACCTAATATTAGTAGTTTTATTTACAATTCCGAGTTTATAATTATTATGGAAACTTTGGGTCACATTCCCAATTGCGTGGCAATAAATGCAACTGGTTTCAAACAAACTTATTTCCAAGTCAGTGGGACAAGGCTTATTTTGTAACATAATTTGGATTATCGGAGGCTTGTTCACGTTGAATTTCTGTGTCACATTTTATCTTCCAACTTTTAAAACAATCTCCAGTTGTACACAATATCTAATTCTCCCCACCCCCACCCAGTGCTGTGTAGCAGTTTAATAGATTTAGCGACCACCGCTAACATTTCTTGGTGCTTGCATCTTTTAGCATTCCCAGAGCAGAGCGGTTGGAATCCCCCCCGCCATTTCAAATATAACCAGCTTGTTCTCCCTTACAGAATCCAGCAAAACGAGTAAAGAGCTGGTACTCATTTTTTTCTTTTGAGGCTCAAACGGTTTTGAAAGAGAAATCTCTACCATTATCCCGAAAAGGCCACTACCAAACTGTGAGGGCACGGAGAACGTGGAAACGTACCGGGCCTGATGACTAGGACAGATAAAGGAGTTCCCGCTGAACCAAACACTATCGCTGGCCCAAAATTTTACAACCACCACACAAGAGCCTCGCTCCCAGAGGAAGGGGGGGGAAAAAACCTTAGTGATTTTGATCTTTGGAACGTTCCTTTTCAGGTATAGAAAAATCCAGACCTTTCAAATTGCAGCGCTTCTAAGTGGCTAAAAATAGCTCCTGGCAGCCACGCTGTTTGAAAGCTGAAGGGTTCTGATTGGGGGGACTTAAACCTCCCTTAGAAAGTCAAAGTGAAGAAGAAAAGCTGTTGAGCGAGAGATCAAGGTGAACCATTGTACCCGTGCTGAATCTCTATAATGAATCATGAAAAGGCACAAGTCATTAGCGGCAACGTTCAGTCACCAGGACCTGCAAAAGGCATGTTCTAATTAGTCCCTTCCCAGTTTGCTATCAGCTGATTTCTCACACTGAACACT
The DNA here is from genome assembly GCF_029931775.1 of Euleptes europaea. Taxonomy (NCBI): domain Eukaryota; kingdom Metazoa; phylum Chordata; class Lepidosauria; order Squamata; family Sphaerodactylidae; genus Euleptes; species Euleptes europaea. The sequence continues at coordinate 11,032,965 of NC_079332.1, forward strand.
CCCCAGAGAAACCCCTGGCACCATCAGCTTGGTACAGATGATTGACAGCTACTGGGTGGCACATACTGCTTGCCTTAGATTTGCTAGGGAAATACACGTCGGTGGCCATCTTTTCTTTGTTGGATACAGGAACGCAGACCCAAAATTACACGATCGGGCGTCAGGGCAATCATTTATTAGCAGTGCGGTCCTAAGCGGAGTTATGCCCTACGTCCATTGATGTCAACAGCCTCAGAAGGATGTCACTTTCCTTAGGAGCGCACTGTTATTTGTTTAGAATAAATAGCTCCCATCCAAACTTATCACCTGAGACAGTTAACCTGAAAATCAGTTTTTAAACTAAAAAGAAAAATGAAATAGACAATAAATAAAATAATTAAAAAAGCAGTAGACTATCGCACCAGCTAAAACTATGGCCATGGGTTAGTACTTGAATGGGAGACTACCAAGAAAGATTGGGGTTGCTATACAGAGGCAGGCAATGGCAAACCACCCCTGTTCATCTCTGGCCAAGAAAGCCTCACGGATGGGGTCAACATGAGTCGGTTGTGGCTTGACAGCACAACTTCAAAACTACCATTGAGGGTAACAGATTTGATCCAGACCAGTATAAAAGCGGCAGTTCAGAATACAGATATGATAGCAAGATTAGCACATTATTAATAGGGTACTCATCTGTATCTTTAGTGCGGATCTTTGTGTAAAAGAAAGATCATATATCGAAACAGCCTGGTAACAGTTCTAATGCAGTCCTAATTTTAGTTATATGTTAGTAAATCTTTAGGGTGGATCTTTATTTTAAAGGAAGACAATATATCGAAACAGCCTGGTAACAGTTCTAATGCAGTCTTAATTTTAGTTATTACATGTTAGTATATTTTTAGGGTGGATCTTTATTTTAAAGGAAGACAATATACTGAAACAGCCTGGTAACAGTTCTAATGCAGTCCTAATTTTAGTTATTATGTGTTAGTATATCATTAGTGTGGGTCTTTATTTTAAAGGAAGACAATATATTGAAGCAGCCTGGTAACAGTTCAAAGACTATCTATTTGCCTGCCTGCCTGCCTCTCTATCATCTATCTATCTAATATCTATCTATCATCCATCTCTCTCTCTATCATCTATCTATCCATCCACTCTCTCTCTGTCATCCATCTCTCTCTCCCATTTATCTATCTATCGATCGATCCATTCTCTCATCCAGCCAGCCAGCCACTCTCTCTCTCATCCATCTCTCTCTCCCATCTATCTATCTATCCAGCCAGCCACTCTCTCATCTATCTATCTATCTATCTAGCCAGCCAGCCAGCCAGCCAGCCTCTCATCTATCTATCTATCTATCATCTATCTATCTATCATCTATCTATCTGCCTGCCTACCTACCTACCACTGTTCATACAAGCCTTGAGCATAAAACAAAGGAACAAAAATGCCTTACTTAGTGTTATTCTTTTGGTATTATAATTATTGCACCTGTAAGTTTTGCCACAAATAAGCATCATTTGTGTCTGACTAATGCAGTCCTAATTTCCCTTATTGTGTGTTAGTATATACCTTTAGCGCGGAGCTTTTATTTTCAGCCTCCTAATGCAGTTCTAATTTCAAGTCATGATGCGTGACAATGTTATACGTCCCGATGGTTATTACACGTTCTACAGCTGTAGCTTTTAGTTTATTCGCGCGGCGCCTGGGGCGTGATTGAGGGCCGCGCGCGCGTGTTTGAACGCGCGCGCTCCCGGCTGCGTCAGACGGCTGTCGAGGGGCCGCTGACGTTGTTCCCCTCCGCGGCGCCAAGGGGGCGCAGCTGAGGCGTCCTTCTCCCGTCAGAGGCCGGGCTGGGGCCTAGCGGCGCCTCGGCCGCCCCGCCCCCTTTCCCCGCTGCCGCTGAGGGCCGGGGCCGGTGGCGAGGGCAGAGCGCGGCCATCATGGAGAGACGGGGCCGACCTCCTCCTCCTCCTCCTCCTCCTCCTTCTTCTCCCCCGGCCCCAGCCATCGAGTTCCCCGAAGACGAGGGGACGGAGCCGCAATACGATGGTGGGTTTGGCGTGGTGGTCGTTGGGGGGGGGGGGAAGGGCGGAAAGGGCGCGTTTCCCCCCCCCCGGTGTGTGTGTAAATTATAAGGGGGGGCTGAAGGTAAATGCTGGGGGGGTCTGAAGGTAAATTATAGGGGGGGCTGAAGGTAAATTATAGGGGGGGCCTGAAGGTAAATTTGGGGGGGGCATGAAGGTAAATGCTGGGGGGCATGAAGGTAAATTATAAGGGGGGCCTGAAGGTAAAATTATAGGGGCCCTGAAGGTAATTTATAAGGGGGGCATAAAGGTAAATGCTGGGGGGCATGAAGGTAAATTATAGGGGGGGGCTGAAGGTAAATTATAGGGGGGTCTGAAGATAAATTATAGGGGGGGCCTGAAGGTAAATTATAAGGGGGGCATAAAGGTAAATGCTGGGGGGCCTGAAGGTAAAATTATAAGGGGTCCCTGAAGGTAAATTATAAGGGGGGCATGAAGGTAAATTATAAGGGGTCCCTGAAGGTAAATTATAAGGGGGGCATAAAGGTAAATGCTGGGGGGCATGAAGGTAAATTATAGGGGGCATGAATTTATATGCTGGGGGCATGAAGGTAAAATTATAGGGGGCATGAAGGTAAATTATAAGGGGGCATGGAGGTAAATTATAGGGGGTCCTGAAGGTAAATTATAGGGGGGCATGAAGGTAAATTATAGGGGGGCATGAAGGTAAATTATAGGGGGGCATGAAGGTAAATTATAGGGGGGCATGAAGGTAAATGTTGGGGGGCATAAATCTATATGCTGGGGGCATGAAGGTAAATTATAGGGGGGCATGAAGGTAAATGTTGGGGGGCATGAATCTATATGCTGGGGGGCATGAAGGTAAAATTATAGGGGGCATGAAGGTAAATGCTGAGGGGGCATGAAGGTAATAGGGGGCATGAAGGTAAATGCTGGGGGGCATGAAAGTAAATGGTGGGGGGCAGGAAACTCCCGTTTTAAAAGGGGTGGTGGGATGTGAGGTTCACATCCCACAATAGCCTTGCTTGGGAGCAAATCCTATCGGTTCCAAGTGGGTTTTTAAAAAAAGGATTTTGTCTGCTCAGGAGTAATTCCTGTTGAGTTCGTGCAAGGGGGCAGGGAATTTGGGTTCGGTCTGCTCAGGAGTAGTACCTGTGCAGTGTGCGTGTGTGAGTTGTGATGGTTATTTTGGTAGAACAGGAGCTGGGAGCTAGCCGTGGTATCCCCAGCCCCCCCCCCTTTCAGAACATTGCTCTTTCAAAGCAACAATTAGTGAACCTAAATTTAAGTTTGTGATCCAAGCCTTACAAACAGAAGAATTTGCAAATCTGAACCACACACGCAGTTAGTTCTTCACCTTGCGGCAGCTAGGGGACAGTTTAATCACTCCTCCCCGTGGCCTGTCGCATGACTTTTTTCTTTCTGTGCTGGATAATTTCATCATCTGCCTTTCCCCACTGCACCTGTCCAGATATGTTCTTTATCATTCCGACGCCATGCTGATTTCAAAACAGTCTTGTTACACTGATCCCAAGCTAGCAAAGTGTGTCAGTAGCAGCACACGAGAACATTTTTTGGGAGCTATTGGTTTGGGGGAAGGCCATGGTGTCATCTTCACAGATAGATAATACATTGGGGTACTTGGGCTCCAAGTACCATTTGTATGCGCCATTTGTATGCGTGTGTGATTCTCTCTTGTACTTCATCCAAGTGGGAGTCCCAGTGGTGTCAGGTTAACTTTTTTGTATTTATAAAATTATCCTGCCCTTCACATAAACATTTATCCAGATAGCTTAGTGCCAAACCAATCAATATAAATAAATTAAAAATTCGGAATCACTAGACCCCCTCCAGCGCGCCGCATACAACAACAGGATATCTAAATGTTAAAACTTCAAATGAAACACTTTGTGAATCAAGCCAAGACAACCACCTGTATCCTCTTTTTCAAATAAACCAATAACTCCATAGCTGGCCTCCCTACTCTGCTTCTGCATTTATTTTTGTTTTTATTCTTTGGTTTTGGCCGTTGGTTTGCTTTTCCTCCCCTTCTCAGTTCCTCCTTGTTTGGCTGTCCCCATCGTTGTGTTATTGTTATGGCACCTACTGAACTTTAAGGTTTTAAATGTTTATAGTATGTATTTTGATTGTTTATATCTGTTGTTAGCCGTCCTGAGCCTGGCTGTAGTCAGGAAAGGGCGAGCTATAAATCTAATTAAATAAATGAATGAACCCGTGCAATACAGGTTGAATATCCCTTATCCTGACTGCTTGGGACCAGAAGTGGTCTGTATTTTGGATCTTTTTGTATAGTGGGATATTTTGGGATTTTTGCCTATTGTAATTTTAAACAATTTTTTTTAATAATACTGTGTACATTGAACCATCAGAAGGTAAAGGTGTAACTGTCTCGCCAGAATACCTGTTATCAACTGTTAAACAAGAGCAACAACAAACTAACTAACAACAGCAGGCTTTCAGTCTCCACCTACGATGCAGTGTACACTGTATTTTATTTTTTTAGGTGAGATGAATAATTTATTGTGAATCGAATCTGCCTGCATGCCAGCTTGAAGGGTCTGGTTTTCAGATCAGCCCGGATACGGGATGTCCGGATAAGGGATACTCTACCTGTATTGTAGCAAATGTTAACAGCCAGCCAAGTCAAACACTGTTAAACAAACAAACAAACAAGTTTCTGCTGCAAGAAAAGCTGTTGGTTGTTGTATAGTGACTTTACAAGCTTGTAATTTTGGGCTTTTTCATTGCAGAATCCGATTTGCCTACAGAGTTCCGGGTGGTGAACGGTTCTAAAAAGTTCCTGAATTTCACATCCTCTGTTGCCAACCAGCTTCTGCTTGTCTCCGTGCTCGAACATCTTTGCCATGTGTACGCACAAGACCCTACGCGCTCCAGGCGTTTGTTTCAATGTCAGTAAGCATGCAGCTTGATTGTGATGGGATGTGGGTTATCGGGGGGTTGGGGGGGGGTTGGGTTGTGACCAGTTCCCAAAGTGCGACAACTGAATTGTCACTGTGTGTTAAATTAACTGTATGTTCCTGAATCACCTCCCTCCCTATGGGATACTGTGGATGTGATCCTGCGCCATTCACCTGGCAGACCTGTTTAACCTCCGATATACCCGTGTGGTGCTGACTCCTTCTAATAGGGCATGCACATGTAAAATATAATACATTTAAGGCCAGATTATGCAGCTATTAACCCCCCACACCGCACCCTGATTTTTTATCTGGGAAATTAATACAGACTTAAACATGTTGGATTCAATCGATCGATCGACCTTTATTGGCATATACTCAGAATCATAACATAAGCAGTGCACAAAATTCTCTGTCCATACATTTCCAGTTTAAATATAGTTTAAACTTTGGTCCTAGTCTTGACAACTTCCAACAGAAATTCCGCCACCCTTGATGTCACTTCGGGTGAATGATGTGAATCGTTCATTAAAAACCGGCATACTGAGGATTCTTGGCTAGATTTCATTTTATCAATGAAGGGTAGAATTGTTTTCTTACGAGGGCCGTCGTGCAGATGACAATTTATGATTATATGCTGTAGCATATCTTGTTGACTCAAGCCACATACACATAATCTTTTCTCAAAGGGGGTGTTTTTAAACCTACCATTTAGTACCTCCGAAGGAAGGGCATTAAGCCTAGCGAGCATAAATGCCCTTCATTGAAGGGGATCCTCAAGTGTATCAAAGTACTGCTGTAATTCCCATATTTAACCTGTAAACCGAATTTAAGAGGGGACATGTTGGAGTAAATGGACATTTTTTGTTGTTGTTCTTGGATTCTGCGTGTGCTTACGTTTCAGATCTTTTGCCTCCGTGTGGGTGTCTGGGAGGGAAGACGTTCTTCATCAGAGAGGAATTGTAACCTGATCTTTTCCAATATCTGGAAAAAGTGGATGTAATATCGCTCTCAGTGCAGAGCTTGAGTTGAGCCTGTGTTGGGCGTTTTCCGCACCAAGGGCAGGCTTGTGCAGTTTCCCACTTGCTGCTGGGGTTGCTGATACAGTGCAATAGTGACGCAGCTTCCACAAGGCAGGTTTCCCTGGTGTGCTTTTTTTACATTGGCAATTCAGTAGTGTTATATTGATATAGGTTTTACCTTGCTCCTTTTTATCACCAGAACCTAAACAATTGTACCATGCCACACTTTGAAGTTCTGTCCGCACAGGATCATAGACATAAGAGCCAGCATGGTGTAGTGGTTAAGAGCGGTGGTTTGGAGCGGTGGAGTCTGATCTGGAGAACCGGGTTCAATCCCCCACTCCTCCACAGGAGCAGCGGAGGCCAATCTGGTGGACTGGGTTTGTCTCCCCACTCCTACACACGAAGCCAGCTGGGTGACCTTGGGCTAGTCACACTCTCTCAGCCCCACCTACCTCACAGGGTGTCTGTTAAGGGGAAGGGAAGGTGATTGTAAGCCGCTTTGAGTCTCCCTTAAGTGGTAGAGAAAGTCGGAATATATAAATCAACTCTTATTCTTCTTCATAATCCCCCCCAGCTAAATATTTCATTGTACTTACATAAGATGATCGGACATGTGACAGTCTGGGTGACTTGAACAAGTCTTCAATCCTCTGACTTGTTTTCTCCCCAGTTGATCCAAGTTAAGACCAAAAAAACTGCCTGGTGGTTACAAAACGAAGACAGTCTTTGTCTTACTGTGTCTGACTCTACAGTACTTAAGTACAATACTGAAGAAAGAAATAGCCAAGTTATGCTGTTTGTATAACACAGGCGTACAACACTTCAGCGAATTTCTGTGCCGGAGCAAACAGAAAGGACACAACAACCACAACCACAACCACCTCCAAGCTGTTGTGTTTTGCTCTCTTGGCTGTCCAATCACCTATATTCTGACCCTATCTAGTCTCCTTTGTTTACTGGTCAAAGTATCTGACCAATGGCAACTGTCGGTATATCTACAGTTCTCGGTACTCTGTGCAAGCAGGAAAGTATCTTACATATCATTGGTTGTGGATTCCTGCCTACCTCACAATGGCTGGTGCTGCTGAATGAACCTGGACCACAGCTGGACTAATAGCCTTAACATTTAACAACACTGTTTTAATTACAGCCATTTATCTCTGCACTTGTCCTAAGTACTCACATGAACACGTGAAGCTGCCTTCTACTGAATCAGACCCTTGGTCCATCAAAGTCAGTAGTGTCTACTCAGACTGGCAGCGGCCCTCCAGGATCTCAGGCAGAGGTCTTTCACATCACCTACTTGCCTGGTCCCTTTAACTGGAGATGCCAGGGATTGAACCCGGGACCTTCTGCATGCCAAGCAGAGGCTCTACCACTGAGCCACGGCCCCTCCCCAGAACATAAGTATAGCCGTGAATACACAAGAATGCTTTATACTGAATCAGACCCGTGGTCCATCCAAGTCAGTATTGTCTACTCAGACTGGCAGCTGTAGAACCACCCAGATGGGACATCAGGCAGGCTTCTGAGGGTGAGGCTGGGGTGTGAGCAAAACCAACATTTGTGGAGGCAAACCAGGCTTTGAATTGTCTGCAGTCCAGACGAACTACCATTGAAATAAACCGTGGTTTCGTGCTTGGTCTGAACTGAGCCAACATGTTTGTACAGTTGGGTGAACTACACTGGGTGAAGCGAGTGTTTGTGTATGTCTGCCAGAAATGGTTAAAATGAACCATTGCCCTAGTTAACGGCAGACAGCTCTTGTCACTGGTCATAGAGTCATAGAGTTGGAAGGGGGCAATACAGGCTATCTAGTCCAACCCCCTTCTCAATGCAGGATCAGCCTAGGGCATCCCTGACAAGTGTTTGTCCAGCCTCTGCTTAAAGACTGCCAGTGAAGGGGAGCTCACCACCTCCCTAGGTAGCCAGTTCCACTGCTGAACAACTCTTACTGTAAAAAAAAGTTTTCCTAATAGCCAGCTGGTACCTTTCCACCCGCAATTTAAAATCATTATTGCCCGCAATTTAAACTCATTATTGCGAGTCCTATCCTCTGGCCAGCGCAATGAACAATGCTGCAAAATAAGGAGCAGTGTTTTATTTCGTATGGATGCTGTCTGAAGTTCAGGCACTGGATTTTCTTTAAAGCGTTTCCCCCCCCCCCTCTTTCCGCTTCCCCACAGTGCTGTGCAAGACGTTTACTCGAATGGGCTTGCTTTCCTCTTTCGCCTCCTGCGATGAATTCAGCAGCTTGAGGCTGCAGCACAATCGGGCCATTACTCAGTTAATGAAGGCAGCCAATCAGCAAATACTCATTGGGGTAAGCTCACCTGTCCTCCCTCTGTCCCTTTGACTGGCATAAAAATGTTACGTGGGCTGCAAGGTACGGGAGATGAATCTCTGTGGGCTTTCAATTGTGTTGTTACAGGGATCAAAGAATCCTGGAGGAGTCAGTGCTTGGCGGGGAGGGGGGATTGTTGGTTTTGTTTAGTGTAGCAGTCAAGTTGTTTGCACCCTGACCTGAGTGGCCCAGGCTAGCCTGATCTCGTCAGAAGCTAAGCAGCACCGGCCCTGGTCAGTATTTGGATGGGAGACCTCCAAGGAAGCCCAGGGTTGCTATGCAGAGGCAGGCAATGGAGAACCACCTCTGTATGTCTCTTCCCTGACCTGGATGGGCCAGGCTAGCCTGATCTCATCAGATCTCGGAAGCTAAGCAGGGTCAGCCCTGGTTGGTATTTGGATGGGAGACCACCAAGGAGTTCCAGGATCACTATGCAGAGGAAGGCAATGGCAAACCACCTCTGTAAGTCTCTTGCCTTGAAAACCCTACAGGATCGCCATAAGTCAGCTGTGACTTGATGGCACTTCACACACACACACACACACACACACACACACACACACACACACACACACACACACAGGCCAAAAAAAAAGTCGGTGTAATATCTTTTATTAGGACGGAGACACACACACACAGACCAAAAACGAAGTCGGTGTAATATCTTTTATTAGGACCAGTCCAGTAACACAACAGTGCCCAAGCTTTCGAACTCCCCACTTTTATTTTGTAACCTCTGGCCTGAATAAGAAAGAGTAAAACAAGAGGAAAATCTGCTTGAAACCTGCTTTTCCTCCTCTTTTAAAATTTTGTAACGTCTGCGTCTGGCATGATGAAGAGCTCGGGGGAACTCGAAGACTCGCATGCTGTTATGTGTCTCTGGGGTGGTCCTAATAAAAGGTATTACATGGATTGTGTTTTTGGATTAATGCAGCAGTACACTTCTTATTCCATACGTTGGCCTGTTTTGTAATTGTTTACTTAACCCTTTTGGTTATCTGATCTGTTTCTTTTGAGTTGAGTCCCCCCCCCCCCAATTTGTTGTCAACGGAAGGCCAACAAATAGGCTGACCATATTTCCTAAAGACAAAAACAGGACGTTGGGATGGCGAAAACGGGACAGGGGTTATGTAATATTAGCGTAACCCGATCGGAGCACTTTTTCTATGAGAATTTACCTAGCCATGCCTGCATGCAGCATAAGAAATGTCAGAACCAAAGGAAACAAATATTGGAAGTGTAATGAGGTGTAAAACGGGACAAAATTCACATTTTAATTAAAAAGATGGGACGGCCGGGAAATATGATAAAAATGGGACTGTCCCATTCAAAATGGTACATATGCTCAGCCTACCAACAAACAGCACAGAGGCCAAGGCCTTCCCTTGAGGCTGCCTCCCTGGACTAGTGTTCAGAGGTTTACTGCCTCTGGAGGTTCCCTTTAGCCATCGTGTGTGGTAGTCGTTGATGGATCTGCCCTCCATGAATCTGTCCAATCCCTTTTTTATAGCTGTCCTTGCTCAGGGCCGCCATTGCATCAACTGGCAGCCAATTCCTCCCCCACCCCAATTCCTCCCAGTACAGCGGGCTTTGGCTGATGGGTGCTTCTGTAGCCCCCCTTCCAAAAATGGTTTCCTTGAATCACTTTGTGGCTTTCAATTCGCTGTCACCTAAATAATATATTGCAAAGACCTCTGAGCAATTAGAAAAAGTGTGCTGTGTAATTATTAAAATGTCATATTTAAGTGCAGCTGACTGCTGTTTTTCCCCTCCGCTGTGTCGTTTTAGTTTTAGTCTGCTGATTTAGAGCTGTGGCCAGAAAGTTTAATTTCATGACATAAGGGAACAAACAGTAACTGGTTTTTTTGAACATTTTGTACTGTCAGAAATTAGACTGTGCCATTTGTTTTCATAAAGAGCGTTTTTTTAAAAATTATGTTTTGTAGGAGTTTGGCAGCGGCGATCCCCAAACAAACAGGTACGTTTTTGAGAGCTGTGACAAACGTTTGAAATAATTACATTGTTCCCCCCCCCTCACAAAAAAAAGTCTGTATTTACAAATATGAAATGGTGATCGATATCGGACTTGGAGCCAAAAAGCCATTTACATTTATTAAAAGGCATTTCTAATAGATTTGGGCGGGGGGAACAGTGTCAACAACAATCCCTTTAATCACTAGCATTAAGATTCAGAGAAATATTTGAATGTCCAAAGAATGGGGAGTTGATCCGAGGACTGGTACAGAAAATTCTACTCTCACCCTGGACACCAACGTTCAGACTGTTGAAACTACCTTGCTTCGTTTGGAAAAAGATTTCACCTTTGGCGTTCTTTCAGTGGAAGAGAATTCCAAACAAGAGGTCTTTCTTCCTTCCATGTCCACACACACATACGAAGGCTTACTAATTTAAATAGTAATTGGCAGTAGCATTGGTTAATATCTGTGACGAAGTGGTTTTTATCACGATTAAAAGGATGGTTTGGTACCAGTTTATGAGCAGGTGGTACATGACGCCTGACAGGCTACATAAGATAAAACAGACATATCCAAATAAATGTTGGAAAAGGTGCAGGGGGGAAAGCAGACTTTGCTCACTGTTGGTGGACATGTCCTAGAATCAAAGAATTCTGGGGAAAAATTATTTCTGAAATAGAAAAAATTGTTTTGTATAAATTGAACCCGGTACTACCTTATGTATTGTTACATCTACATGATGACCAACATGAAGACGTATGTAAGAAGGAGCTTACTTTAATCTTGATTTTGGCAGCAGTTTTCTAGCATTGTTTTGGAAAAAGAAATCCATCCTAACATTGATACAATGGTACTCCAAAGTGTGGAAGTTAATGATAATGGATAAAATATCATCACAGATCAGAGCCTCGGAGGATGCAAAAGCAAATTCAAACTACTTAAAAAGATGGTTTCCCTGTATTACGTATGTAACGAACAATGACACTCATCAGAATGTGAGTTACTCTAAGTTGGCGTCCATACTTCAAATATGGTCCATCTTATAAACTTTAATTTAGGTATAATGTTGTACTAGGTCTGCCTTTCACCCCTACTGTATTGACTAAGTATACAATATTGTAGAGCAGTTCTAAATCTGGACATTTGTTTGCTCTGCTGCTTTCTAGGGAATATTTTTACAGTACCTCTGTCTGGGATTTTGGGTAGTTGTATGATTCTTGTTTCCAGTAATATTTTTTTTTTTTAACAAAAGCAGCCTCAGAAAGCATGATTGAGAAAGGGGAAGGAGAGGGGAGAAGGAAGCAGCCCCTTAATCCTTTCCCCTCCTTCTCTTGGCTCAGTTTTGCCATTGCTAACTGCTTTCTCCACCCGCAGAAGGAAAGCCCTATGTGTTGACTTGCATTTCTGGCATGGTACATTGATTCCTACAAGTGATAACATGTACTTCTTTCCCCCCCTTTAAAGCAGTGAAAAAGAAGTTCTCTTTGAAGCACAAACATCTCGGTACATCAATGAATTTGACGAGATTTCAAGGCTAGGAAAAGGAGGGTACGGGACAGTGTACAAGGTAATTTAAAAAGAAATTCCCCCTCCCAGCAGCTTTGTATTACGTTTTGCTGTTGAAAGGGAGAGTAAGGAAGTTACTTCACAGGTTTTCTCCTTAAAGTAACAGAATGTCCCTTTCTCTCCAGTTTGAGCAAGGGTAGGTTTTTGTGTGCATGCTTAGGGAATGCTGTACAGACAGCGACGGGGACCAGATAAAGGTTTGGATTAGACATAATAAGAGACAGCGGTTTGTAATTGTGGGCACGAGCTTAGAGGCGAACTTCAGACTCATGAGCTCTCTCCTATCCAGCACTCTGATTAGCTTTCACTTCAAAAAGAAAGAGAGTTTATTATGTCCTCTGTGCAAATAACGGTTTGCACTTTTCTTTACAAACCACAGTTCTAACTCATGGTTTAATCTTTGTTTGGAATCCTAGTTTGTAGGGAAGGGGTGCAGTCGTAACTAACAAACTGCGGTTTGCCACCGAGCTACTTAATTAGTTCACTGCAGAGGAGAGTGGGATTGCACAAAGCCTTCCCAGCTCGGCTAACATAGGGATGAACTGTACTTTGTTGCTGCATCTGAATGACACCAAAAACTTGTCGCAGGATGGGTACTGCAGGCAGGTTGTCAGCTGGCCCTTCCCCGCATTTTAGACGCCTCTGAAATTTTGCTGTACCTAACTGACTCATGGAGAAATATCCCTTTTCAGGTCAGGAACAAGCTGGATGGTCAGTTCTACGCAATTAAAAAAATCCTTATTAAGAAGGCAACCAAAACCGATTGCATGAAGGTATGTGTTTATTATGTGAAGTAGTGGAGAACTGGACTTCTTATATCTATTTGCCGTTATAAAAAAAAATGGCTAGCTTTAAAATCATCACACATCCACAATGTGGTATCAAGAGGTATTTGTTTCCATAAGGCATACCTCTGCGTTCTGCCACAAACATGGCTTGCTGGGCAAGGAGTTAAAAGTTAATCTTTGTGAGCCAAAAGCATTGACGTGCAGAGGCTGCCTGTTGCATCTCTGTGTGATTTACTGCTCTGGTCTTGCCTCTTTTTAAGTTGGCTTCCACTGGAGGAAAGTAATTCTGCCGCATCTTAGTTTTGATTGCAATCATTCAGAGCAGGAATCTGAGCCTGTGGACACCTTTGGAGTTCTGACACAGAGGGGTGGGCACAATGAGAACTTGGCTGCCGCAGGAGACTGAGCCACATACACAGAGGAAGCCTGAGGGCAGGGGGAAAGAGGGGTAATTTTAAAAAATACATTGGGAAAGAGAGCGGGAGGGAATAAAACCATCACTATGGGGGCAGCTGCCGCTGAAATGTTACTTTAATCTGCAAAGCTATCAGATCTCCAGTGGCCAATCAGAAGCCCTGCAGGGGCCCATGTGGCCTGCCCAGTTTCTCCTTTTGTGGCCAAGAATTCCACTCTTTGTCCACTCGAAGAAGAAACCTTTTCTCGGGAGCAACATGTGCCTCCCAATTTCATTTTGAACAAGTTTGCTTCATCTGTCAGAAGTTCTGACAGCTGGCGAGAAGACCCGGATGCACTCTGTGGTCCTTTTTTTTTTTTTGGTAGGTGCTACGAGAAGTTAAGGTCTTGGCTGAGCTGCAGCACCTGAATATTGTGGGGTATCACACTGCTTGGATGGAACACGTTCAGCCAGGCGGCCTCAAAGGTGAGTGCGCCCCTTCGCCATCTTAGCATGTCCTGCTGGATGCAGCTCGTACCCTGAGGAAGACCTGCCTCGCCTGGTAAGCGATCCAGGAAAAGGGATCATAATTGAAAAGAAGCTCATGGAACATGGCGCCGATGCTAGCCTGTGCCAACAGACAGATTTAGCGTTGAATAAGCATCAGGGAAGAGACTGAAAGAACACAAAATGTGCTTTTATTTAGGTGTTGGATGACTTCGAAGTCAGGTCAAAACTTATTTCCCCCCCTGCGTGGTAAATTCCCTGAAGAATCAGTTGAGCTTTTGGCAAAGAAGCTCCTGTTAGGAGAAGACCCTCAGGTTGCGCTCCAAGTTGCCAAGTTCTGCACTGTTGCTGTTAAAATACGCAGAACTTTATTAGAGAATGATCGTTAAAATATTTTGCAATTTTATCAATTTTAAGGTGATAATCTTAATCGGGTTGTTTTTATTGATCTTACACCTTTATTTGTACGGACAGTCTGTGATTCTACGGTGCAAAACTATTGAGTCTGGAAATTTTGATGTGTTTGGCATGTCATTGGTCAGTTGACTGGATTAATTTGATTTGATAGGGGTTGGATGAGCATACCACAATCAATTAGGGTTTTTTTTAGACATAGGTAGTCTTCAGGTCTTGACGGCGTGAACTCAGTGGTGGAGCATCTTCTTTGCATTCTCAAGGTCCCAGGTTCAGTCCCAGGCAGCGTCTCTAGTTCTAAGGATCAGGTCGTAGGTGACATGAGAGACACCCCCACCTGAGGCCCTGGAGAGCTGCTACCAGTCAGAGAAGACAAGACTATGGGCTTCTCTTCTGTGTGACTCTCAAGGCACAAAGGTCTTTCATTACCCCCTGGGAACGTGGCGGGGGGGGTGTTGGGTAGGGGGCAACTGAGTTCTTTGATGGCACGTAGGCTTTGAATACCTTCATAAGGCATTTGAAGGAAGGAATTTAAGGCATGGTTCTCCTGTCTTCATTAAGAGTTTCATGTTTCTGTGTTTGTTTGCAGCTGAGAGAACCTTGGAGTGGCCATCGCTGAAAATGACTTCTGAACCAGGAAGTACTAAGTATGTGGCTTAGTATGTGACAAGAACTGTTTTTGTCAGGCTTCCCCCCCCCCAAAAAAAAAATAACCCAAAATATTGGCAAATTGGTCTTGGTTTATAATCACAAGGATGTATTTTTATACCAGTCCTGTGCCGCCTTCTGTTTACTTGGGAGAAAGCATTTTTTTAAAAAATGGGGTGCATTCATAACTAGTGTTGCCCACACTTACACTCTGAAGTAGAGCAGTCCTGTTATGGCCACCTCGGGTGTCTCACACCTAAACCCGCTGCATGAATAGACCTCAACTGAGTGCCGAGTTATTTTCCTTGTGGAATACAAATATAGGTTAATTTATTGAAGTATTTAACAGCTGGTTTAAGCCCAGCAAGATAGAAAGCCACAAGAAAGCAAAGACCAGGTGGTGCACGTTGGTAGCTTATTTGGAGAAAAATAACACACCAAAGTTTTCAGGATCTCCCAGAATTCTTAGTGTGGGTCAAATGTTTTGCATTCCTCTTTGGGAGGAAACTCAGTCGTGTGATATAACGTTGTGCGACAGCAGGGACAAATGGTTGGAAGCATCTCATTTATAAAAGCATCTTCTCATGGAAAAAGCTGCTCCTTCCAAATTTCACTGGCACAAGAAGTATTTATTTATTTATTTATGCCAGCTTTGAGGGCTTTAAGAGGGGAGTGGACATATTCATGGAGGAGAGGAGTATTCATGGCTACTAGTTAGAATGGATACTAGTCATGATGCATGCCTGTTCTCTCTAGTATCAGAGGAGCATGCCTATTAGGTGCTGTGGAACACAGGCAGGACAATGCTGCTGCAGTCGTCTTGTTTGTGGGCTTCCTAGAGGCACCTGGTTGACCACTGTGTGAACAGACTGCTGGACTTGATGGGCCTTGGTCTGATCCAGCAGGGCCTTTCTTATGTTCTTATGTTCTTAGTTCAACTTTCTCACTGGGAAAGGGGCGGAGTACACAGAGTAAGTCAATAAAATCAACAGGATGGGGTGTCCCAATACGCAATGTGATAGGATTTGAATTGTAGAAATCAGAAAATTTAAACAGAGCTGAAGGAAAGCAAAAGTATTGACACTGACATGTTCAGTAATGCCAGAAATAACACAGTTGGATCCTACTTACTAGCATAGTCCATAGTCTTTAACCCCCTTGTCCAAGCATCTTTCTGAACCATTTCAACGCCCTATTTCCTGTGTAAAAAGCCCTCTTAAACAATACAGGAGGACATCACAGTTCAGCCTCTAACAACTTGACCGTTTTATTGGCGTTAGAAGAAGAACGCCTCTGTTTTCTGCTGTTTTTTCGTCTTGCAGAGATCATTGCAGTGTTGAAGAGATGGAAGAGAGCAGTTCTATCATCTTTGCTGACCCTGACGATTCCGTCGGTCGGGATGAAGAAGGGAGTAAAACGAATGCGCGGGAAGTCTCTGCCGACTCCTACGACAGCAGCAGTACCAGTGGGGCTGCCAGTAGATTGCTTTGTGTGGACCATCCTCCATCTGCACTCCCTCGCTACCCTCGAGGTAGAAATGGAGTTGGTGCAAGCCAAGAAGAATTTTCCCAGATGGATCTGTCTTTGCAAGGGCAATGCGAGGTAAATGCAGGTCTGTTACTTCCTGGCAAAGTAGTTTCAGACAAACTTGGCTCAGGTAGTGGAACCAAGGCAAACATGTAGCTGTTTTTCTAAAGATAGGATGTTTCGTGCAGATAGAAAAGGAGGAAGAAGAAGAGTTGGTTTTTATATGCCGCCTTTCTCTACCACTTAAGGGAGACTCAAACTGGCTCACAATCACCTTCCCCTCCCCACAACCGACACCCTGTGAGGTAGGTGGGGCTGAGAGAGCTTGAAGAGAGCTGTGACTGGCCCCAAGGTCACCCAGCTGGCTTCTTGTGGTGGAGTGGGGAAACCAACCCGGTTCACCAGATTAGAGTCCGCCGCTCATGTGAAGGAGTGGGGAATCAAACACGGTTCTCCAGATCAGAATCCACCACTCCAAACCACCGCTCTTAACCACTATACCACGCTGTGTAGTGATAGGATTTATGCAAGGTTCCCCCCCTTTTTAACTACAAATTTATTAAAGTTAAAATGTCAGTCTTATCATCAACACTACAATAATATAATTAAGGGCCGTTATGTCGCAGCCGACTTATAGTGACCTTTCATAGAGTTTTCAGGGTGGATCAGCAGAGGTGGTTTTGCCATTGCTTTCCTCCAAGTAGCAACCCCAGGCTTCCTTGGTGCCCTTCCATCCAAGTACCGACCAGGCCTGACCCTGCTCAGCTTCCAAGCTCTGACAAGCTCGGGCTCGTCTGGGTTGTTCCGTTACAGCATCATGCAAATGGCGTCCAGTATTTTAAAGTTGTCTTCTTCTTTCCTTACTTGGCTTCTCAGTTGAGCGTACCCGCTCAGTTTGGCCATGACTCCCACAATCCCTGTTCTTTAAGGCAGGGGAACCCTCTGTGGTTGTCGTTTAGGAGTGACAAACGAATCTTTGCTACTGTGAGCAAATTCTAGATGAGTGCATGATGCTGGTTGGCGTCGGGTCCTTTTAAGATAACCACGTAGGACAATGAATGGGGTTTTTGTCTGAAGAGATTTGTGAGGGGTCCACTCTTGAACATATGAACGCATGAAGCTGCCTTCTACTGAATCAGACCCTTGGCCATCAAAGTCAGTACTGTCTACTCAGACTGGCAGCGGTTCTCCTGGGTCTCAGGCAGGGGTCTTTCACATCACCCACCTGCCTAGTCCCTAACTGGAGATGCCGGGGAGGGAACCTGGGACCTTCTGCATGCCAAGCAGACGCTTTGCCACTGAGCCACGGCCCCTCCCCGTCGGAGGAGGCATGTCACACCTTCTGCCTCCCAGAGGCTCCTTGTGAGGGACCTCTAACGCTCGACAGGTTGAGTATCTCTTATCCGTACTGCTTGGGACTAGAAGTGGTCCATATTTTGGATCTTTCCATATTTTTGAACATTTTGGAATTTTTGCATATACATAATGAGATATCTTGGGGACAGGACCCAAGTCTGAACACGAAATTCATGTATGTTTTATATATACTTTATGCACATAGCCTGAATGTAATTTTAAACAATATTTTTAATAATGTTGTGTACTTTGAACCATCAGTGGCACTGCCAAGGGCCTGTGAGTGAGTAATGCCCGCATGCCGGCTTCAAAGGTCCGGTTTTCAGATCAGTCTGGATGTCCGGATAAGGATCCTCAGGATACTCAACTTGTCTCTCATCACCCTGAACTGCAGGGAGGTTTTACTCAGCTTGGCCCAGTTGGGTTTTTGTTCCCCTCCTTCAACCTCACACCCATCTGACATCATTCCCTTCCTGTCCTGGCCATTCCCTCTGTGGGGCTGGTCACCAGCCTGCTGTGGGGGGAAGACTCCCACCTTTTACTCACCCTCCTGGCATTATTGGCTCAGCCAGGGGCAACAGCCAAGACTGCCTCTGCTGCCCATCCAGTTATCTCAACCTCAGTCCAAGTGCAGGTTACAGACACACACACACACACATCCCATTCCACTGCCCTGCAGATAGCAACATTTACAGATGTACGCATCCTCCCAGAAGCCAACTCAAATCCCTTGTGTTGACGTTGTCTTCTCAGATGGAATACCACCTGATGCTTCACATACAGATGCAACTGTGTCAAACCTCCTTGTGCGACTGGATTGCTGACAGAAACAAAAGGTGCCTGAGAACAGAGACTTCTGGTGAGCTTCAAGCAGTTAGTCACCTTTGAAAACATGTTTGGCTGCGTATCATGAAGTAATGTGGGTTGTTCATTTTTCAATTTTAAGTGATCTCCTCTAGGTAGCTGTCCAGGGGAGTTTTCTTAAACGGCCCTGTCTTTTTTTTACTAAATTACTGTGACCCTGGTCCTGAGTCTGCCTTATCTCGAATCAGACCATGGGTCCATCCGGGTCAGTCTTGTCTACTCAGACTGGCAGCGGCATAAAAAAAAGGTAAAGGTCCCCTGTGCAAGCATCGGGTCATTCCTGACCCATGGGGTGACGTCACATCCCGACGTTTCCAAGGCAGACTTTGTTTGCAGGGTGGTTTGCCAGTGCCTTCCCCAGTCATCTTCCCTTTACCCCCAGCAAGCCGGGTCTTCATTTTACCGACCTTGGAAGGATGGAAGGCTGAGTCAACCTTGAGCCGGCGACCTGAAACCGACTTCCGTCGGGATCGAACTCAGGTCGTGAGCAGAGCTTTTGACTGCAGTACTTCAGCTTAACACTCTGCGCCACGGGGCAGCGGCATACTTGGGAAAAACCCTGTCTTTCATTGGAGTAAATACTGAAATTGTCTTTTGTCATAGATCCTTATCAGCACGTGGACGTTAACTGGACACTGAAAATCTTCCAAGAGCTGCTAGAAGGAGTGTATTATATCCACAGCATGGGAATCCTTCACCGGGACATTAAAGTGAGTGACATAGTCCTTCCAGACCCATTTTGAATTCGGCAAGCCTCTCCTCGCAAAAGCAAAATTCATTTCCAAATTCTGCCACTATGCTCACAGCGAATTCATGGAAGTAGTAAGGTGTGCAAATTAATATATTCACCATAAGGACGCTTTGCACATATTAAGTATAATTTGCTTTTACAGTGGAAGTATTTATGTATTGCATGTCATGCGGCCTTTCATCCTGGATGAGCTCAGAGCTATCTGTCACATTTTTTATGCTTCCTCTCCTTCAAGGAGTTCAGGGCAGCAAATATGTCCCCCCCTCTATTTTTGCTTTATTCCTTTCCTTTATTCTCTTTCATGTGCTCGCGGACCAACAGGCCATGAGCAAAACAAATCAATAAATTTTGTAATACAGAAGTAACCAAACATACAGAAATACAAAAACACAAAATCTAAGGTATCTAGTTAGTAAAAAGTATCATTAAAGGCCATTGATAAAAAATTTGCTACTGCGAGGGTTACATTTGGATCAGTTCCAATAGCTTTGCAACTATCTCTTGCTTTAGGACCCCACTTCTAGACCTATACTTATCTCTGGCAAGATAATACTTTTTACAATCTAACGGTTTGTTGTTGATAGTAGGAAGTGTTTTGAGTAAATGTTTAAAAGTGCAAGATATATATGTCTCTGTTTAAGCCCCGTGGGCACCAATTGACTGAACCTCTTGACGCTGGGAGGCTTACATGTGCCCTGCAGATCATACTATTCTCCTCTCTTGAACTACAGCCGGTTACTCAAACTTTGAAGGCAGATTTTGACGTAGAAAGAGAGAGCTTAACATTAAATAAAGAGGTGCCAGTGTATACATTCCTCCCTAGGGTGGTGGAAAGGGCCGTCAAGTCACAGCTGATTCATAGCAACCCCGCAGGGTTTTCAAGGCAAGGGACAAACAGAAGTGGTTTGCCATTGCCTGCCTCTGTGTAGCAACCCTGGACTTCCTTTGGTGATTTCTCATCCAAGTACTAACCAGGGCTGACCCTGCTTAGCCTCTGAGATCTGACAAGATTGGGCTAACCCGGGCTATCCAGGTCAGGGCGGCACTCCCCTTATATTGGGCTGATATTTCTGTTCCTTTGCTACCTTTCTTTGTATTCTCCTTCAGTAAACGTTTCTATGTGCCTATGACAGAAATAATTGCTCAACAGAGTAGGTCATTTCAGAGTGCAAAGCCAAATCTCAAATTTATTTTTGGTGTGCTTAGGACAGTTTCACGGTGGCCTGTTCTTGGCTAGCGGGGCAATCCTGAATGTGTGTCCGCACATTCATTGAAAGCCTTCATTTTTGAACCATATGTGAATTCTTGTTCAATGTATATGGACTTCCACAAGTTGGTTGGAAGCTTCATTTCCAGCCAGGGTTTCATTTTTTCTCCGTATATTTTCCTGATGTTGAATTTGCAGATTTCCTGCAGGGGCAAGACATCCGAAGCCATTTTCAGGAGCGTACCTCTCAGTCTTCTGGCACATGGAAAAATAAGGCCTGTGGGTAGACTATCTTCAGAGTTAGTTAATTTCATAGGGTACGACAGGCTGAGCAGCTTATCCAGTAACCGGGCCTGTCTTAGATTCTTCTTTTCTTCAAGGAACAGGAAAAGCGGAGACTCTTGTAGGTTTGTCAGTGAGTTGACGTCCGCCCCGTAATCTAGCAGGAGGGTAACTAGATCTTCTCTGGCCCCTTGGCAAGCAAAATGAATAGCTTCCTTCCCGTTTCTGTCTCGCGTGCGCACATCCGCCCTATTCCGCAACAGTAGCTCGATACATTCCGCACCTGCCGCTAAGGTGACACCCCCTTTGGACGATGAAGTCTGGGTGGCAAAATGAAGTGCTGCTCTTCCGGTCTTTGGGTCTGCAAGGTTGATGTTGGCTCCACAACAGAGTAGCATTTTAATTGCCTTTTTTCTGAGGGTTTTGGAAGCTAGGTGGAGAGCTGTCAGGCCAGACATGTCCGTTTCATCAATGTCTATTCCATCGCGCACAAAGAATGGTATAATATTGAAGGTTTGAAGGCGTACGCATTCATGCAGGAGATTGAAAGCGGAATGATACCGCACTTTAAGCAGGCACGGGGGGTGGCTCTCAGGAAGCCACGCTTCCCTGTTTCCGTGGTCGAGTCTCTCAGGTACGTTCGCGAGGTGGCATGCGTTTCCTTGCATAGCCGGGAAGGGACATATCTGGCAGTGAAACCCTACGTGCTTCTTTTTCCATCTGTAATATAACAGGATGTTAGCAGTAGCAGTCCTCCTTGGGTCAATCATTTCATGATTTGGGAGCTTAAATAAATTCATTAGATGAATAGATAAGAAGCATTCCTATACCACTCCCCCAACCATGGTAATCTGGAAGAAGAGTTGGTTTTTATATGCCGACTTTCTCTCCCACTTAAGGGAGAATCAAAACGGCTTACAATCGCCTTCCCTTTCCCTCCCCACAACTGACACCCTGTGAGGTAGGTGTGGCTGAGAGAGCTCCTAGAGAGCTGTGACTAGTCCAAGGTCACCCAGCTGGCTTCCTGTGTAGGAGTGGGGAAACAAATCCAGTACACCAGATTAGCCTCCGCCGCTCCTGTGAAGGAGTGGGGAGTCAAACCCAGTTCTCCAGACTAGAGTCTACCGCTCCAAACCACCGCCCTTAACCACTACACCACGCTGGCTCTCTTTTCTAAAGCTTTAAGTCAGGAATGATGTTCTGGTTCTCTTTGAGTTCTTTCCCCTTAGAATTCTTTCCTCCCTCCCCAGTGGTTCACTTTCTTAAATGAATATGTCAAATGGTATCTTTTAAGTCATTAAGGGGGGGGGAGTAATATCACCTATATTTCCCCCCCGCTGGGTACTCACTCTGTGATTCTCAGCAAACCACATTGGCACTTGGTGGTGGAAGCCCCATCAAGTTGCAGCCAACCCAGTGGGGTTCTCAAGGCAAAAGAGGAACAGAGGTGGGTTTTCCATTGTCTGCCTCTGCGTAGCAACCGTGGACTTCCTCAGTGGTCTCCCATCCAGGTGCCAATCAGGGCTGACCCTGCTTAGCTTCGGAGATTTGACTAGAGTGGAGCAGCCTGGGCCATCCAGGCCAGGGTATATTTGCACTTAGAGGCAACCAGACAAGCCTGTCTACTTCCATCCCTGGCATGAGGCCGGCACTTTTCTCCAGTGGCAGCTATTTCAAGGCAGTTCCTCAGTGGAACAGGCTTCCTCAGGAGGTGGTGAGCTCTCCTTCCCTGGAGGTTTCTAAGCAGAAGCTAGATGGCCATCTGTCAGCCATTCTGATTCTATGACCTTAGGCACATCATAAGAGGGAGGGCATCTTGGCCATCTTCTGGGCATGGAGTAGGGGTCACTTGGGGTGACTCCCAAGCCATTGCCAGCCAGCATGGTGTAGTGGTTAGTGTCGGACTAGGAACTGGGATAATCAGGTTCGAACCCTCGCTCTGCCATGGAAGCTTGCTGGATGACCTCGGGCCAGTCACAAACTCTCAGCCTCTCACCTACCTCTACAGCAGGGGACCTTTTGAATGTCCGGATAAATTGTGGTTTGTACAGTGAAATGTTACCTTGTTTCAGAATCTACATGGTGGTGTGGTCCGCAGTTCACACTGATGTCTGCTCCCAGTTCGTTTGCTAGAAGAGGAGGAGTAGCAGAGCCCCCCTGTATAGAGTTTGGAAAAGTTAGTTTAAAAAAAAAACCTTATAATACAGGGATGATGTGTGCAGTTTAGCTCTGATGGCCTTGTCTTCTTCAGACCATGTGCTGAGATGTTTATTTCAGTCATATTACTCTTCTACCCATTTTAAAGGCTTCTGATAATCAAGTCAGTTTTCAAAACTGGTATTTCTCATCCCTCGATGTGCTGAGGCTCATTTTTCTCAAGGGCCCTCCTCCATTTCCTGCCACTCTTTTGAATATATTCATTTGTACATCGGTTTTGTTTTTAACCCCACCTTTTCTTGCCAAAGGAGCCTTCGAGTCCCCTTTGAAATAACCGTAAACCCATTTAAAATGTTTTGCTTCATTTGCGTCTTGGGCTGTCCTCAAATTGTGGTATCTTGGGAGAGGGAGAAAAAGTTCTATGTACTCTCTCTGCCCCCCTCTGCATGTTTTTATATCATTAGTCTATATCATGTGCCCCTCTCAGTCATCTCCCCCACCCCAAATTTGCCCTTTTAGACAGAAGCCTACCTTGACATCATTTGGGCAGTGACGGAGTGACCTTTTGAGGTTGCAGATGTCACGGTTCCTTATGACTTGAGAAAACACTTCCAGTATATCTTCACATGTGCCGTTCTCTTGGGGTACAGATGGATGTGTCTTTCTGCCAGGACAGATCAGATTTCCCATCGGAGAAGAACCAGTTGCCCAGCTGAGACCTCTTAACACGGGAGCAAATGTGAAAACCTGGAATCCTGCACTTATGATTCTCTGTGATGTCACAAAGCGGCTGGTTCTGGAATTGACTAAAAAACTGGCCAGGTCGCTGCTGTGGGCAGAGAAAAGGGGCAGGCCCCAGTCTGGTTCTCATGGGCATCTGTCCTGACTGCAAAGATCTAAACTGCCTCTTTTGGCATAGGGCAGGCTCCCCAGAAGAGGCGTACACTTTGCTTCTCTGTACAGGTTCCATGTTTGTTTTTTAATAAAATGTATCGACCCTCCCTTTTTAAGGGAGAGGCTATGGCTCAGTGGTAGAGCATCTGTTTGGCATGCAGCAGGTCCCAGGTTCAATCCCCGGTATCTGCAGTTAAAGGGACTAGGCAAGTAGATGATGTGAAAGACCTCAACCTGAGACCCCGGAGAGCCACTGCTTGCCTGAGTAGACAGTACTGACTTTGATGGACCAAGGGTCTGATTCAGTATAAAGCAGCTTCAACTGTCTGGGTGCACAAGGCAGCTGACCCCACTATATACATCCAGGTTTGCGCTGTGTCTCACTAGACTGGGAGACGGAACGTCAAGGAACACAGTTGGCACATGGTTCACAACCTGGACCTTACTTTTGGAAAGTGGTACCACCAAATAACATATTGGGGCTGCTGATAACGTAGCTTGGTTTTTATAACTAGCTGAAACTCATCCAAAGCAGGAAAGGGGGGACTACCCAATATTTTAAATTATATTTTTTTAAATATCCAGTTATATCAAATGTATTTCCCTTCTGTTTTCATAGCCCAGAAATATCTTTCTCCATGGACCTGACCACCATGTGAAAATAGGAGATTTTGGGCTAGCCTGTAAAGATATTATCCAGAAGGAGACACGCCCCTCGCAAAATGCGAAGGAGATGACAGGTAATTAGTGATGCAAAGAGGGAGGGTTTTCTGCTGGCCATTGGCACTGTTGTGTTCCAGATGTTACCAGAAGCTGTGTGTTTAAGAAAATGAAATGTCACATCTCAGTGATTCTGAATCTTTCCCTAGGCCTAATACATACTTCTGGAGTGGGTACTTGCTTATACGCATCACCTGAGCAACTGCAAGGCAGTCAATATGACTTCAAGGTAACGCCACCCAAATCTTCGGCTCTTTAAAAATCTTTTTTTTCCTAATTTTGCTTGTCGTAACTCTGTTGCACCATATTGTAGGTGGAATCCAAAGTATTGGGTCAGGTGGACTTTTCTGACTTGCCTTCATTCTGTAGCCCTGTGTTCCCTGAAACGCAGTTTCCGGTGGTGGGCAGAACCTCAGGAACTGTGTGGTGATGGTGTGGAGGCAATCCAAGGGTCTGTGTTAGAATGGGGGGCCATCCAGGGGTCTGCAACAGAAATTGTCCACCCAGCTCTTGTGCAGAGTGAATCGATTTAGAAGAGCCTACAGAGCCATACGGATGTGCGAAAATTCAGGTTCGATTCAGCCAGCATTTTCACTGGCTGTCAATCTATTTACCTCCACAGTGCACCCTCCTTGGCTTTTGTACAAGCAGGTCCCATGATCCCCAGAAGAGCCTTGGTTGGAAAAGTGCAGATCCCGTTCTGTTAGCTAGAAGGCTAAGCAAAGTTGCGCACATATGCAGGAAAACTCGCCACTCTTGAACTGTTTTAAGCAGATCTGCTGCCTTATTTTAGACATTATTATTTTGTTCTTCAAACATTGAGAGGATTTGTGAGATTTCCCTTGTTTTATCTCTTATGGGCAAGGTGAGATAAAAATGTACCAGATAGATTTGAAATGTGCTATGAATAAAGGAGGGGTTGAATCTAGTGGTTCCCTCCCATGAAGTGAGGAATCTTCCATTGGAGGAGGGGGCTGTTCTGTTGGAAGAAGGGATCTTCTATTTAAAGGGCAATGGCTTAGATACTACCATGGTTTCCTTCTCCCAAGGGAGGAATCCTCTAGAATTCCTTCCTCCACCATCCGACCATGATTTCTTGATCCCAACTTCATATATTCCTCCTTTCTCCACCGGTATTCTGCTTCATACCACCTGACAGAAAAGCGTCATTTACATATATTCCGATCTGATTTAGATTTTGCCAGTTCAGGGTTTGTTTTTCTGCGCCCAAGTGAAATCAGCCATTGACTGAATGCCATGTATGTAACATGTACTTGCACCAGATGGATTGCACTAGGAAATAAGCAAAAAAATTGCAGAACACGCATTCATCAGAACTTCATTTGTGCTTGTGTTTCTGCCTTCCTTTCACTGGGCCCCAGGTCACTGTGTTTCAAACAGTTCTGTTTGAACAAGTTATCCAGCTCTTAGAATATGCCACATTGCCTTTCAAATAGCTTTGTTTTAATCCATCCCAGTATTTGATAGTCAGTCCGACAGGCTTGGCTTTTAAGTACTAACGCTGAGCTTTTCTTTTGGCCTCTAGTCAGACATGTACAGCGTCGGTGTGATCCTGCTAGAACTCTTCCAGCCTTTCGGGACACAAATGGAACGCACTGAAGTTTTGATGGGTTTGAGGAATGGTCACATCCCTGTCTCTTTCAGCGGAAAATGGCCAGTACAGGCCAAATACGTTAAGCTGTTAACCAGTAAAGTATCCTCTCAGAGACCAACTGCTGGTCAACTTCTTGAAAGTGAAGTCTTCCACAATACAGCGAACGTAAGTTTTAGCTTGTCTCTCATGGCTTATATAAAGTGAAGACCCTTTCTGACTGACATTAACTGCAGTAGGGCCTCCCTTTCCTAACAGTGTCAATTTCTGGGCCAGAGAGGGGTCAGGCCGTAGGCTGATTCTCAACTGTTGTCTGAACACAACAAAAGCTCATCAGTTCTTGTAGGTTATCCGGGTTGTGTGACCGTGGTCTTGGTATTTTCTTTCCTGACGTTTCGCCAGCAGCTGTGGCAGGCATCTTCAGAGGAGTAACACTGAAGGACAGTGGCTGTTACCGCACTAGGTATTCCCAGTGATGTATCAAGAGTTTGAAAGTGTTATAAAAAACATGGCTTTAAAAGGTTTTTTGGATGCCACGGCTAAAAAATGTTTGGAAGACGTCTTCACAGCTAAAGGGGCCAAACAAAGTATGAACAGTATTTTTTATAAGTTTCAAACTCTTAATAAATCGGTGGGAATATATTGAAAGTGCAAACAGAATTTTTTATAACATTTCCAAACTCTTGCTACTTCGCTGGGAATACCTAGTGCGGTAACAGCCAGTGTCTCTCAGTGTCAAAGTGTGTTGGAAGAGTAATATATATAGTCAGAAGGGGGTTGGATTTGAGCTGAGTCATTGTCCTGCAAAAGTATCAAAGGTAATGTACTAATCATTGTCCTGTAGGTATCAAGGTAATGTGCTGATTAGGGTGTGGTGTGTTAATGTGGAACCATTGTATCCTGAAGTGATCTGTTAACCTGTGGAATCCAAAGCTAATTTGTATGGCTATTGTGAACTGTAGTCTTTGTTAGTCTGGAGTTTTTCAGGACAGGAAGCCAAGCCTTATTCATTCTTAAACTCTCTTCTTTTCTGTTTGTTAACTCATAGGGTGGGGGAGTGCACTGCGTTATTTTTCTACCTGACATTCGCTTGTTGAAACTAAATTTTGTTACTG
Organism: Euleptes europaea; assembly: GCF_029931775.1. Taxonomy (NCBI): domain Eukaryota; kingdom Metazoa; phylum Chordata; class Lepidosauria; order Squamata; family Sphaerodactylidae; genus Euleptes; species Euleptes europaea. The sequence goes on from NC_079332.1 coordinate 11,060,084, forward strand.
TGGCCTTTTAATAGCGTGATCATATATATATGATCATATATATTTATAGCGTGAAAACTTTAAAAAGTTTTCGTCACATTTATTTTATAAACTATGGTGCAAAAACCTTTCTACTAACAAACCACACTTCAGCCTTTTCTATCAGTTTGTCGATTGCCTATTTTTAAAAAGCTAGCCTAAAATAAACAGGAAAAAGTATTATTAGTTTTTAAAAAGCTTTTTGTTGTTGGTTTGTGACACAGTTGATTGTATACAACCAAATGTGATCGTGTGCCCTTGGTTTAGTTTATTTTTGAACTAGAACTCTTGGTGTGTGTTTTTTTCTTGCCATGAAACCCCCCCCCCCCAAAAAAAGGGGTCGCCATAAGTCGGCTGCGATTTGACGGCACTGTACACACACATATTTCTGACATGACTATAAGCAGCCTTGAAGAAATTCCAGTTGCAGGCTGATAGAACAGGCAATTTCAAAGCCAGATTGAAAACAGGAAATGTCTTGGGTAGAATGGGTTTAAATGGCAAAACACAGTATAGTCTTTTTTAAAGGGCAGAGTCTGGACATTTCAGCTTCATCATAACTTTTATCTAAGTAGGTTAGGCGCTTCTCTGCCCCTCTGCCCACGGTGGATTTAAGGGAAGAAACCAAAGTAGCATTCTCGTAATAAACGTTCCTTAGGAAGCAAAACTAGTGTTTCTTTTGGGGGAGTCCAGTCAATGGTTTTCAAAAAACTAAAAACAGACACTGTCTTTTTGTACAAGATGTCGGGAGGGTTTTTGATAATATGCAGGCATAGTAATGGTATCTGTGAATTTTGCTTTCAGGTTATTTGTAGTTTACAGCAGAAGGTGATGCAGCAGGAGGAAGAAATCAGATTACTGAGGGAGAAAGTGAAGCTGCTTTTACAGGAAAGAGAAGAGAGAGACAGAATCAAGAACCCCGGCTCTCCTGTTTAGGGTAGTTGCTACATGGAAAATTTATATTTATACATTCTGTGAAATGTCTTTTTTAATTAAAAAATTAATCTATGAAGTTATCATGCATGGTTTTTGCCTTTGTCAGAAAGCATCGGGTGATGGTATGAGCTCAGTAAATGCTCCCAAGCCCCAAACTCTGCTCTTACCAACAACACATTAACTTCAAAAAAGCCAATTCTGTTATTTTTATTGGCCTATGATCTTTTAGACTGATTTAAAATGTTATCCACACAAGTGTTACAGTCAAGGCCCACACCCGTAAGCTGAAAGAGAAAACAGTTGAAGCCTCTTCCTTTGTGGAGACTATAGCTTTATTTTAGCAGCCTGAGAACAGAGTTGAAAGGTGCCAGATTCTCACAAGACTTGAGCCATTTCTGCACGTTGGCGGGGACAGCGTTGGTGCTTTCTGTCTGCCGCAGCGCACACCAGGCCACAACGTCCGCGACGGTAAGTTCACTTCCCACCAGCCAGGATGTCTTGCCGAGGGCTGTGTTCATGGATCGCAGAACCGCGGCCCTCTCTTTGCCGCTCCCTTCTTTCAGCTGGAAGATGGATGTATCGACCCAGCTATCAATCAGAGTGGCTGTCACAGCATTGTGCTTTTGGCCGAGCAAAGAGAACAAGAATCTGGCGATGTTCCCTTCTCCTTCTATGGGACACATGGTTTGAACGCTGAATTTCATCTGGGGCTTCAGTACTGAAATAATCATTGTTGCAGTTTTAGAAAAGGGTAGCAATCTCTTTAAGGTATGTGCCATTACACATTTGCAGCCCATTCAAAACGCCAACTCTGTAGAATGTAATTCCTTGGTAACTTTTGAACCTGTCTAGTTTTATAGCCTACTTTTTCCTCAAAACTGTTTACAACAATGGAACCAAGGAATTACTTGGAAAGTATAAATGTATTAATGCCTTATTTAGTTTATGTATATAGACACTTAATTTCTCTAACCTCAGAACGGAGGGGTGCGGAATTAAGACTCAATTCCTCACTCGGTGACCAGCAAAAAGAGTGGCCCAAGTTTTCTATAAAAAATAGTTTCGTTTCTATCCCAGTCAAGACACTTTAAATGTGTGAAAACACTAAAAACACAAAATTAAAAAAATTAAGTGTAACCCCCCCTCAAAAAACAGCAATAAAAGCCAGATGCCTATACTGACAATATTTTCAATAAGTTCTGTGCCACCTAATTTTAGTTCTTCTAACAGTTATGAGGAAGTAACACGCTATACTTACCATCTTTCCAAATTAGCGTAAAGCCCAACTGATACTGGTGACGCGATTGCTTCTTCGTCTGCTCCCCAAAGCATTTCAGGAGGTGTTCTGGCACATGCTTCACCGACGAGTGTGTGTGGACAGCAGACAATATCTTGTAGCGCTCACACAGCAGGCTGTGGAGGACCAACAGGGACAGCGGAGGTAGCGAGGGGTTTGCGTTGATCACAATATCCTTCAGCGCACCATAGTCCTGCATCAAAAGCATCAGAAAATTGGCAAGCTTGTTGAAGCCACCGTCATCCTTTTAGGACTTTCCATACATCAAAAACATGACCACACTTGCGTCAAACTGTGGCAAGATTGCCGACAGCCTGATCCCAGAAAACTCTACGTTAGAAGACCACTAATTAGTCAGAAATCATGCTTTCAACACAAGGTTCATCAGGACTTGCCTTTCCAAGTAAGCTATCCAGGGCAGCCGCGTTGGCACTTAACGGAGCATGTTCCTCTGCCTGGATGATGTTTGTCGCGTCAAAGTCAGCATCCGGGGTCTGAATCATCTTCGAGAGCCCGTCCACAGCTGCTTTCAATTCATACAAACGTTTCAAGATCTCCTCTTGGCGGGACTCAAGGGCCTGCAGTGACGGATCGACCTCATCCTAAAATGGAAGGTACAATTCACTCAGGCGTTTCCTTGTTCAGGTTAGAATTAGGGTTGCCAGCCTCCAGGTGGTGGCTGGAGATCTCCCACTATTACAACTGATCTCCAGCCGATAGAGAGCAGTTCCCCTGGAGAAAATGGCCACTTTGGCAATTGGACTCTATGGCATTGAGGTCCCTCCCCAAACCCTGCCCCCAAAACCTCCCACTGGTGGCGAAGACGGACCTGACAACCCAACTTGGGTGGTTCTTCCAGGCCCAGAACAGTTTATCTGGTTCTAAGGACTCTCATTCTACTCTGGGGGATGTCATTCCAGCCCCAGAACACGTCTACTCCCAGGGGCTGCCATTACATTGAAGTCCCTCCCCAAACCCTGCCCTCCTCAGGCTCCGCCCCCCCAAATCTCCAGGTATTTCCCAATCCGAAGCTGGCAACCCTAGTTAGACTACATATACAAGCAGAGGCTAGATGGCCACCTGTCAGCAATGCTGATTCTATGACCTTGGGCAGATGATGAGAGGGAGGACATCTTGGACATCTGGGCATGGAGTAGGGGTCACTGTGGGTGTGGGGGGCCAGTTATGAATTTCCTGCATTGTGCAGGAGGTTGGACTAGATGACCCTGGTGGTCCCTTCCAACTCTTAAGATTCTATAGGGAAGTGTCATATATGTGGTGACGAGGTTCTGGGGACAGTGCAAAGAAGCAATTAGCGGGTGACACATGAAAAAATTTAGCCCCCCTGACTCAAATCTAGCTGATCCACTATAGACCAACATCTAAGGCTATAACCTTAGGCGCATGATGAGAGGGAGGGCATCTTGGCCATCTCCTGGGCATGGAGTAGGGGTCACTGGGGGTGGGGTGGGGGGAAGGTAGTTGTGAATTTCCTGCATGGTGCAGGGGGTTGGACTAGATGACCTTGGAGGTCCCCTTCCAACTCTTAAGATTCTATAGGGAAGTGTCATATATGTGGTGACAAGGTTCTGGGGACAGTACAAAGAAGCAATTAGCAGGTGACACATGAAAAAATTTAGCCCCCCTGACTCAAATCTAGCCGATCCACTATAGACCAACATCTAAGACTATAACCTTAGGCAGATGATGAGAGGGAGGGCCTCTTGGGCATCTTCTGGGCATGGAGTAGGGGTCACTGGGGGTGGGGGGAAGGTAGTTGTGAATAGTTCCTGCATGGTGCAGGGGGTTGGACTAGATGACCCTGGTGGTCCCCTTCCAACTCTTAAGATTCCATAGGGAAGTGTCACATAGGCGGTGACAAGGTTTTGGGGACGGTGAAAAGAAGCAGTTAAGCAGGTGACGCATGAAAAATCAAGCCCCCCCCCCGCCATGACGCAAATCTAGCTGATCCACTATAGACCCACACGGCTGCCCTCTAAAAGGGTTTGACGGGGCGCGAGCGACCCGCCGAGCTCGCGGTCCCTTTCCCTTGCGCGTGCGCAGATCCGGCGAACGTTGGGCGGCCCCGCACCGCCACGCTTTCACTTTCTTCGCTCCCGATCCGGGCTGCGCGAGGAAGGGCGGGGCCTCGCCCCACCCCCACCCCCGTCCCCCAACCGTCAGAAGGCTCCCCGGCCCAGCTCGTACCTGGGGCGACGAGGTGCGGCGGTGCACGTTGCGCACCTGGTACATGCAAACGGGGAGGTGGTCGGCCAGCGCGGCCAAGTCGGGCCCCTCTTGAAAGGGCCTCACCTTATACATGGGCATCGTGGCGGAGAGGGGCGCGAACGGGCCGCCCCTCCTCTTCCCCGTCCCTGACTGGACTGGCCTTCACCTGACTCGGGGCCGCTCGCGCCGCCCCCCATTGGACGGGGAGCGTTCTCCCGCCCGCCCTCCGCGCCGGGGTCTGGTGTTCCGATTGGCGGGACGTCGCCCGCCCTTATTGGTTTCGGCCGGGCTTGGAGGCGGGGCGTCGCTTGAGGCCCCGGACTCCCATTGGTCGAAGGGAGAGAGAGAGAGAGTGTGTTGGTGGGGGAACCGTCAATGACAACCGCGACGGTTTCTCCGGCCGGCAGAACCAAATATACATAAATGAACCCCCTCGCCTCTGATTGGAGGAGACCGTTGGCCAATGAGAGGGTGAGGGGTTCGAAAAGATGTCCTTTTTGGCGGCGACGGGAAAGATGCGCTTACCCACAAGGCAGTGCGCGCACTCCCTCAGAGGTGGGGGGAAGTCTGTCAGCGGGGGGCTTCATGGAGGCGGGAGAGACTTCTGGGTGAGAGACTCTTGCTTTACCTCTCCCCCCCCCCCGAATAAAGCTTTTTTGTACGTCTGTGTGGTAAGAGGTTGGGTGGAAAAGGCCAAAATTTTGTATATTGCATTTTTAAAAATGCCTTTAGTAGCAAGGAGGGTGAGAATACAATACCCGCCTTTTTTTGGTCACTGGTCACTTCCCCCTCCCTCCCCTGCAACTTGAATTATGGCCCCTGGGAACATAATAATAATAAATTTTAAAAAAATATTGCGGCCTCTGACGATTATAACAAAAGTTAATGGCCCCTGGGAACAGAACCAGCGCTCTGGGACTGGAATGACAGGACTCAGAGTAGAATGACACCCCCTGAGACCGAATAACCTGCTCTGGGGCGGGAACGCCCAGAGCAGTTTTTCTGGTTTCAGGGATCGTCATTCCATCCCGGGAGCTGTGTTTCCAGTCCTGGAACACCTCTGCTACTCCCAGGGGCCGCCATTCCACCTTGTGGCCGGTTCTTCCAGGCCCAGAGCAGCTTATCTGGCTCTAAGGACTGTCACTCCACTCTGGGGGATGTCATTCCAGTTGCAGAACACTTGTGCTTCTCCCTGAGACCCACTCTAGGGTCTTTCCAGTCCCAGAACAATTCCCTACTCCCTGGGGGCTGCCATTCCAGTCCAAGACCACTGATTCCAGTCCAGGGGGCCATCATTCCAGGCTCAAAGCATGTAACCGGTTCCAATGACTGTCATTCCACTCTGTGGGCTGTCATTCCAGTTTCAGAACACTTGTGCTTCTCCCAAACACCACCATTCCACTCTGTGGTCTTTCCAGTCCAAGACCACTGATTCCAGTCTCAGGGGCCATCATTCCAGGCCCAGAGCAGTTTATCTGGTTTGAAGGACCGTCATTCTACTCTGGGGGCTGTCGTTCCAGTTGCAGGACACTTATGCTACCCCCGGAGACTGTCGTTCCATGCTGGGGGCTGTTCTTCCAGGCCCAGACAATGGGCAGTCTTATTGTTTGTTTTAGTATATCCGTGTAAATGAAGTAAATAAATAAATAAAGCATGTCCACCCAGAAGGAAGACCCGCTATGTTCAATTGGACTTATGTTGCTGCAAGGGACTCTTCTGCCAGTGGAAGGTTTCTTATACTAGAGCAGAGGTTCCCAAACATTTTGAGTCACGGAGCACTAATTTTCACCTAGCACCTATATACTAAAGCGAATAGTAGTATTTTTCTTTCCAATCTCTTCACGGAGCACTAGGAGATGTTTCGCGGAGCACCAAGTGCTCCACGGAGCACAGTTTGGAAACCTCTGCGCTAGAGGAATGCGTCAAAAGTGGATGGAATGATAGCATCCTGCTCATTGTCTCAGCTAAGTTGGTACACAATCACCGAAAGAGGGGTGTATTGGAGAGCTAACTCTTTGTCTGTGTGTTTTCATTTAAAGTGCTCAGTCTGCTAAAGCGATCAAGCCAATAGACCATAAATCGGTCCACCGGATCTGTTCAGGGCAGGTGGTGCTGAATTTGAGTACTGCGGTGAAAGAGCTGGTGGAAAACAGCCTAGATGCTGGTGCTACCAGCGTTGGTAAGCTCGCTCTGTTGTTTTCTGACTGCACCTGAGCAGCCCTGTTGGCATTTTTACCTAGCTTTTCTTTGTTGGGTTTTTCACGGAAGGAAGAGGGAGGGCTTCAGAATGGCTGGCTTCCCAAATAAAAAGCAGGACAGAAGCAATCGAAAACACTCTTGACCAAGAATAAGCCAGCATACACTTTGAAAGTTAAGCATATGTGTAAACCTGAACCGAGACCTGTAGAAGTTCTGCAGGGCCTGCAAAACTGAGCTGTTTTGCCAGACATATGGTTAAGGACAGTGTGGTCTCCATCTGGCTGGCGTTTCCTTTTTCCTACGCCAGCGTGGTGTAGTGGTTAAGAGGGGTGGTTTGGAGCGGTGGACTCTGATCTGGAGAACCGGGTTTGATTCCCCACTCCTCTACCTGAGTGGTGGAGGCTAATCTGGTGAACCAGGTTCGTTTCCCCACTGCTCTACATGAAGCCAGCTGGGTGACCTTGGGCTAGTCACACTCTCACAGCCCAACCTACCTCACTGGGTATCTGGGAGGAGATTGTAAGCCGGTTTGATTCTTCTTTAAGTGGTAGAGAAAGTTGGCATATAAAAACCAACTCTTCTTCTTCCTCCTCTCCCCGTCCCTTCTCCCCCCCTTCCTTTATTATTGAATTTTTGTTTCTCTATCGTTTATTGGATTATGTTTATTCCGTTTTCCCTCTATGATGATTCCCGGTATTGTTATTACTGTTACTGTTATTATTATCATTATTACCATATTGTTGCTGCTATGGTCTGAAGGTGCCTGGATTTTACTATGTGTATAGTTTAATTCTAAATTGTGGATCGGTTTTAAATTGTTTTAAATGGTTATGAGCCACTCTGAGCCTGACCTGGTTGGGAAAGGGCAGCCTAAAAATCAAATAAATAAATGAACAAAGTACAGTGGGCTATTGTGAGATCTAAGCTATTTACAAAAATACTGCCCTTTGTCGTTTTCTTTTACATGAAAGCTCTTTGATTTATTAACATTTTTCTATAATTTGTAGAAGTGAAGCTTAAAGAATACGGGACAGAACTTATTGAAGTTTCTGATAATGGCTGCGGCGTGGGAGAAGAAAACTTTGCAGGCTTGAGTATGTTGAACTTGCTTTATGCGTGCAAATCTGTTGGAGACTGAAGGGCATAGTCTGTACTTTGTACGATGTTTATGATCCTTTACTGATTTGCCTTTGGCTTGTCGCTGCCTCCTTTTCATCATCTTTGCACTGTTTGTTTCCAGTACTTGCAAGCTGCCTCAGATGCTGTTTTTAGACATTATAGAAATCTATGTAAATAAAATTTCTCTCAAGAACTTTCAACTTTTTTGGATTGTATGGCTGGGTTGGGCTGTTGTGGTGAGTGAGCTGTGCTTAGCTGGAAGGCGGCAGACATGCTGAATATTCAGTAACTTCAGAATGCTGACTTACCTGCTAGGAAATGCATATATAATATAGCATCCTAAATCCTAGATAATCTTAAAGCAGATTTCAAAGAGAAACAAATAAAGCAATGATAAATTGGTGAATTGTTACCAATTTCTTCTTCTTCCAAGTATAAAATAAAATGTATAAAATATCGTATAGTAATTTGGAATGGTCTTATTTCATTTTCCGACTCTAAATATTATTTTCTAGCTCTAAAGCATTATACTTCCAAGATACAAGACTTCTCTGATCTTATACATGTTGAAACATTTGGTTTTCGAGGTGAAGCTCTCAGCTCTCTGTGTGCATTAAGGTAAGTGTTATTTTGGTTTATGTCTTGGCAACAAGTCCCTTCCTTGTGCTTTGTATGAAACAGTTCTTATTTGGGGATGGCCATTCTGTGGACAGAATGTGGATTTTTTTTTTAATTTTCTTCATTCATACACCACCTTTCTGCGAAACGAGGACTCAAAGCAAGTCACAATATTCTCCTCTTGCTTTTATATCCTCACAGCAACCCTGTGAGGTAGGTTAGGTTAAGAGTGCGCAAGTGGCCCAAGCTCACCCAGCAAACTTCCATTGTCGAGCAGACATTCGAACCCAGGTCTCCCATGTCCTAGTCGGACACTCCAGCCACGACACCATGTCATAAACCCATCCTGGGGTCTATGTGTGCTTACATGCATGTTTCGTATGTGCATGTTTCGTGTGTTCCTCTTTGTTGTGCATGTTTAGTATGTCTTAAGTGTGAGCGAGTGATCTAAGGCCCACTAGTAGGAGTTGAGTCACAGTTTGCTCTCTTAAACAGGAAAAGACTTTATTGCTGTAGATTAACCTGTCTAGCCTACTGGTTAACGCAGAGTTAAACTGTGGAACTCCCTGCCCCAGGAGGTGGTGATGGCTGCCAGCTTGGAAGGCTTGAAGTGTGGTGGAAAAAGGAAAGCTAAAAGTATGTAGGAAGAAAGGATTTTTATGGAAAGTGATAATTGACGGCATGGCATCTGTTGTGAGACTGCAGCTCATAAAAGATGCCTGGAAAGGTGTGTCTCATAAGACGGTTAGTGGAAGGTTTTGAAAGACATGGAAATGAAATGATTTAAGAGGTGTCTATGTGTTCGGAGGGGCTGCACTGGATTGATGCAGCAACGGAAGGAAGCTTTCCCCACCAAATAATAGTCTTGCCCACCCCAAGATTGTATTATTTGTCTCTCCATGAGTTGCAGAAGACATGTTTATGGAGTGTGGACATGTTTATGGAGGAGAGGGGTATTCATGGCTACTAGTTAAAACTGATGCTGGTCATGATGCATACCTATTCTTTCCAGTATCTGAGAAGCATGCCTATGAAACTAGGTGCTGTGGAACACAGGCAGGTTAATGCTGCTGCATTTGACTTGCTTGTGGGCTTCCTAGAGGCACCTGGTTGCCCTCGGTGTGAACAGACTGCTGGACTTGATGGACCTTGGTCTGATCCAGCTGGGCCTTTCTTATGTTTGTGAAGCGCCTTGTAAGGTTTATAGAATCATAGAATCAAAGAGTTGGAAGGGACCACCAGGGTCATCTAGTCCAACCCCCTGCACAATGCAGGAAATCAAAACTACCTCCAGCAGGGCTTTTCTTGTGTTCTTATGTACAGATCTAAGGAAAAAGAACAGAAAACACATAACGCTAAGCTAAACTTGACAGTACAGAACAGTTACCTCTGACCTCCCCTTTGGATATTTGTGTAACTAATGTACCTCTAGATGCTCCCCCCCTCCCCCGCATCTGCTTCATGCAGAGGAATCTTAAATGTTTGCATACGTTTTTAGCCTGGTGAGTGCGAATAGTCCTGCGTATTGGCTTCATGGGGAAACGGGAGGAAAAAAAAGTTTGCTTTTATTCCCTCATAACGCCTGCTTATTTCATTATTTCCCCCCAGCGACGTTTCTATTTTGACTTGTCACAAGTCTGCAAAGGTCGGGACGCGTCTTGTGTTCGATCACGGTGGGAAGATCACCTCGAGGGCCCCTTGCCCTCGACAGCAGGGGACGAGCGTCAGCGTGCAGCAGTTGTTTTACCCCCTGCCGGTGCGGCATAAGGAATTTCAGCGCAACATAAAAAAGGTATGGCTATGGCTCCCTGATGAGCTCAAGACTGGAGACTTCATAGTCCACAGCTCACCCTTTACACCAGTGTAGAACACTAGCTCTATTTATTTATTTATTGTTTATTTTATTTTTGGATTTGTAGCCCTCCCTCCCCAGCAAGCTGGCTCAGGGCGGGTAACATCATTTAAAACATCACATGCAATTAATAACTGAAAAAATCACTAATAAAATCAGCAGTAAAAATCCCAAGACCCTACAGTAAAGATGGCGCATAAATTACTAAATGAACTTTGAGCGCCATACAAGTGGGTCCCGTTCCGAGCATATTGTTTACCCATATTCAAAGAGGGGGGAAGGGGGGCAGGCCAGTGAAGATGGTATCTGCAGCTGTCCTCAGTTGTGGGCCTGGTGGAAAAGCTCTGTCTTACAGGCCCTGCGTAACTCTTTCCGGTCCCACAGGGCCCTGATGTTACCAGGCAGAGCATTCCACCAGGCCGAAGCAAGGGCCAAAAAGCCCTTTCCTCTTGTCAAGGAAAGCCGCATGCTCTTAGGGCCAGGGACCACAAGAAGGTTCTCGTCCGACAATCTCAGTGTCTTTTGGGGAGTATACAAGGAGAGGCAGTCCCAAAGATACGAGGTTATAGTGTTCTCAGTGTGTGAAGCGTTCTGGGTGATCAAGTTGGCTGCTAAACAGCAACGGCAAAGGTGCTTCGTGTGGGTGGAACTGGCAATGAAGACAAATCGTGTTGTTGTTTTTAATACGCTTAAGTAGAACCTTCCCCTTTTTAAGGTTTATTACTAGAAAGGAATACCTGGTCTTTTTGTTTTTTGCTAGGAGTATGCAAAAATGGTTCAGGTGTTGCAAGCGTATTGTATCATTTCGACGGGTGTTCGAATCAGCTGCACGAATCAGGTTGGCCAAGGCAAGAAACAGCTTGTGGTGGGCACCGGCGGGAGTTCGTCCTTAAAGGAAAACATTGGGGCGATATTTGGTCAAAAACAGGTACTGTTGATTGCAAAATTAATTATTAGAGGGAAGTCTTCATAACATGTTTGATCTAATTCTACACAGTGACTAGAGAGAAATAGGCTTTTAGTAGCAGATTTTTTTTGCATAGGCTTTTAGTTTCAGATTTTTTGCATGGTATCACTCTTGCATTTGTGTGTGTATATAGCACCATCAAGTTGCAGCCGACATGGCGACCCTGTAGGGTTTTCAAGGCAAGAGGTGAACAGAGGTGATTTGCCATTGCCTTCCTCTCTGCATGACAACCCTGGTGTTCCTTGGTGGTCTCCCATCCAAGTAGAGCAGGTAAAGGAATCAGAAAACAGAAGGTAATACGCTTTTTTTGGGGTTTTCTCCAAACCATGGTTTTGTTTTTTCTCCCCAGCTGCAAAGCTTGATTCCTTTTGTTCAGCTGCCTGCTAGTGAAGCCATCTGTGAAGAGTACGGCTTGACTTCTGATATGCCAGCCAATCTCTATACGTAAGTTGGCGGTCTTAAGGCAACAATATCAGAACAGCTCTCTGATGTTTTATCAATGCAGTCCTACGCAGAGTTACACCCTTCTAAATCTATGAATGTAGAAGGGTGTAAATTTGCTTAGGATTGCACTGTTAAGTGATGAAAAAAAATCCAAGGTTTAAGTTGTCCCGATCTCCTTTGTGCATTTCCATCCAGGGTCCATTTAGAGAATACAGCAAGACAGAGGATACATTTTGTAACATTCATCCATCGTTTAAGGGCAAGTAGATCAACAGAATAATTCTCTGCCTGCCTTTAAACATTCCATCTGTTCAAACATGGATTAATAGAATACGGGATATTATGGCAGCAGATAAAGTTTCACCGTACTTAAAGGGAATGGAAAACCTTTCCTGTACCTTTAACTTTCAGGAAAAGAGGCTCCCTTCTTTTTGCTATCCTCTGATTTAAATGTTGATTCAAACAAAAGCAAAGCCAAACTAAGCTTCATCTATATACAATTTAAAAATTAGTACGAGCAGCACCATGTTTTTCTCTCTTTGTCGTTAAACTTTATTGTGAATGGTTGTGACAAAACAGTGCTTAGTGGTTTTTACTATTGTCACTGAGATCCATGTGTATGTAGTTTTTACTGTATTCACATCGTGTTGCTAGAAGTTGTAGCTTAACTTGTTTCAGGCTTAGTATATTTATGTGATTAAAACCTGTGAATAATTTTTCAAAGTAATTTTTTTTTAAAAAGGTAAGGAACGTTGACAGTTCTTTAATTGATCAGGGAAGGGGCGCTGCAGTAAAGTTTGAGCCCTGTGTCTTTGTGCATTCCTCCCTTGAAGTTTCTTGTGAACGTATCAACTTTCAACAGTATAACAGGCTTCGTTTCCCGTTGTGATCACGGCGTCGGGAGGAGTACGACAGACCGACAGTTCTTCTTTATTAACCAGAGGCCATGTGACCCAACAAAAGTAAGATTTTCCTTACTGAAGTTATTATTTCTTAAAAGTTAACTAATGTAAGGGTCCCCTCCCAACAACATCCCCTTGGTCTTGCCTTCTACAATGCCCTAGAAGTGGAAGGGCAGACAAATAATTTGTTTTTCCAACACTGGATTGTTACAAACACACAGTAATCTGCCTGTGTTACCTTTTTTCTTTTCTTCTCTGGGCAGGTTTCCAAAGTTGTGAATGAAGTGTACCACATGTATAATAGACACCAGTATCCCTTTATTGTTCTTAATATATGTGCAGAGTCTGGTGAGTGAGCAACGTTTCTCTGGGGAAATACTTGCAGGAGTCCATAATGTTATCTATGCCGTGGAACAGCAATTTTTGGATCAACACCGACTCTAACTACCTTAACTGAATCGTACAGATTCCAGTGGTTCTTCCTTCCAAATAAATGCATGCTTTATTTTTTTGCTTGACCTTGTGATTAACATCTCCAGGATGTTAATCTTAAAACAAACAATGTTGACGAGAAAATGTTAACATTCAGAAATTGATTTCTGTACCAAGCGAGAGCAGTCTTTCAGACAGAATTTACTGCAAATATCCTTATTTGTTTCTCTTCTGCTGCTTTTACTTCTGAACAGTTTAGTGCAGGAAGAAGCAGGGCCAGCATTCAGAGTTGACGCGGTGGCAGTGAGTAAAGTAACCTCACAACTCACTTGATATTTTCTCAGTGATATCCTAAGCAGAATTGTGTGCGTGTGTAAAGTGCCGTCAAGTCACAGCTGACTTATGGCGACCCTGTAGGGTTTTCATCTTTGGAGGTGGTTTGCCATTGCCTTACTCCGTATTATGACCCTGGTATTCCTCGGAGGTCTCCCATCCAAGGGTCAGGGCTGAGAGTGCGTAACTGGCCCAAGGTCACCCACCCAGCAAGCTTCCATGGCTCAACTGGGGATTTGAACCTGGGTTTCCCGGGTGCTAGTCCAACACCTTGACCACTACACCACACTGGCTCTCTAAGCAGAATTACACCCTCCTAAATCCATCAAAGTGATTTGGTTTAGAAGGGTATAACTCTGTTTAGGATTGTACTGTCTGTAAGGAAATAATGTCTTTGGATTAGAAAGCTTTTTTTTTTTAGTCGAAAGAAGAAAATAAAGCTGCCTTTTCCTGTGCTTTAGGAAGCATCGACATCAACGTGACGCCCGACAAAAGGCAAATATTGCTTCAGGAAGAGAAACTTCTGTTGGCAGTTCTGAAAACTTCTTTGATGGGGATGTTTGGTAGCAGTGTGAACAAGCTTGTCATCAATCAGAAGCTGCCGGATGCCGAAGGTAGGAACGGCAGAAGAAATGGAAACAAAATGTTTCTCCTTATTAATATTTAAACTTCAGTCAGCCCTGTGGGGTTTTTTTTAATCATCTAGGTCAGTCAGTCATGTTTGTTGTGCATGGCCATAGGCCTTTACAATCTAGACAAAATTACAACAACTTAAAAAATATATAAAACCCTTAAAAGTCGTAAGATTAAAATATACCAATTTGGCTCCTTTCCTCATTCAATGGCTTTCATGTGGCAGGCTTCATGTGGAGGAGTGAGGAATCAAACCTGGTTCTTCAGATCAGAGTCCACCACTCATGTAGAGGAGTGGGGAATCAAACCCGGTTCTCCAGATTAGAGTCCAGTGCTCGTAACCACTACACTGCCCTGGCTGTACATACACGCAGGGGTATGGTAAGGATAAAATACACGCAGGGGTATGGTAAGGATAAAATAAGGGCAGTGGAGACCTGTGTGTACACAAAGCCCTGAGCTCTTTGAAGGACAGGACATATAAAAATGTAAAGATACATTTTCACAGCTTACTACTCTTTTTTTTTCAAATTAAGGATCTGAATCTTTTTCAGAGTCTTGGGTTATGCTTTCGAGCTAATTTTTTTAAAAAATATACCTAAAAGTTGTTCTTTCTTTCTTAGGAAACTTTAAGCCGGCCCTTCAAGAGGAGACAGAAGTGCCTGGCTTGGAAACGCGCAGTTCCTCGTCTCCAAATCCAAAATGTGCAATGACTGTAGCCAAGCTTAGAGAGTCTTTTTCTCTCCGTCAGGAGACAGACGCCAGAGTTCAGAGTTTTGAAAATGACAAGCAGCAGCACAGATTCCCCGAGCCGAGAAAGCTACTGACTTTTTTCAGAGTTTCGGGATCCCCGAATAAGGAGACCAGCTCTGGGAAGAAATCTACAGGAGGCTCTGAAACCAATTCGAGCAAGTCCCTGCTTTCCCAGAGAAATGTCAAGAAATTCACAGAAGAGATGGATTCCGGATGCGGCAGCAGCTCTGTGGAATCCGATGTGGGTTTGAGCACCCTTGAGCTCAGTAGCTGTTTCAGTGGTGAAAGTGCAGTCAGTTCCCCTAATGAAGAATCCCATGTTTCCAAAGAAGAAATTCCAAGGGAAGATCTTGAAACTAGAGGACAAACACAGAGGTCAAAATGTGACGGGGACCAAAGCAAAGAGCATAAATTAGCCCAGGAGGTCGACTGTTCTTCCCCAGATGCGAAACGACAGAAGATCGCTCCATCTCTGTCACCGATAGGAAGTTTGTTAGAGGGGACGGATGCTCAGAACGGTGCCGTTTTGTCACAGTACGACGTCCCTTTGGAAGTTGAAAAGAAAACCGTGACGCTGGAGTTCTCTATGAGTTCGTTGACGGACAGGGTGAAGAAGCTAATCCTGCGGCAACAGGAGAAGGCGGCAGCGCTGAATTACAGAAAATTCAGGGCAAAAATTAGCCCTGGAGAAAACAAATCCGCAGAGGATGAATTGAGAAAAGAAATAAGGTATTTGCGGGGTCTTTTCAGTGCTTCTGTTAGCAAAATAGCTTGGTGATTCTGAACCATTGTTACTAAGAATGCATGCAGTCCACTGTTGGAAAGAGAATCCATGGAGTGTAAATTAACAGATTGGAATTTAAATTAACAGATGTTGCTCACAGACCTAACATTCTAATTCTGTTGTCTCCCTAATACCTGTTGGCATGCAGCTGTGTATCTCTAGGATGTCCAGCTCCTCTGTGAGCTAAGCCAATGGCAATCGAAAGGGGTTTGTCCTCTCTGCCTGCCAAACGTTTGCTGTCACTTCCAAAGAAATTGCGCACTGGCTGTTGAACAGCAGTCTTGTTTCACGGCTGCAAACATATTAGTGGAACCTGGGTTTCCCAGATCCTGGTCCGACACTTAAACCACAACTCCATGCTGTACTACAGTTTGTTTGAACAGCATACATAAAAACATGTTCCCTTTTCAATACTTCTTAATATGTTCCCTTTTCAATACTTCTTCCTTGTCCAGAGGATCATGATTTTTTTATAATGTCAAATTTTCTGAAATATTTCCTACTAAGCAGAAGATGAAATCTTGCCCCAGCACGCAAAACTCTAACCTGCTCATTTCTTAAAAATTTGTACACAGTAAAGAGATGTTTGAGAAAATGGACATCGTCGGCCAGTTCAATTTAGGATTTATAATAGCTAAATTGAACTCTGACCTCTTCATCATTGACCAGCATGCTTCAGACGAGAAGTACAACTTTGAGATGTTGCAGCAGCATACCGTTCTACAAGGGCAGAAACTAATTGCGTAAGTAGATACTAGGCGGATGAAGAGTGTGAGGTAAGCAAGAGACCAATACATTTAGGGGACCCCCGGGAACAGATAACCCCCTCCCCTGGAGAAAAGGGAGTCTGCTGCAAGAAGAGAGAATTGGTGGGAATTACCAATGTAGTCTGGATCCAACCGAGGATGGTCACAAGAAGAAGAAGAGTTGGTTTTTATATGCCGACTTTCTCTACCACTTAAGGAAGAATCAAATCAGCTTACAGTTACCTTCCCTTCCCCTCCCCACAACAGACACCCTGTGTGGTTGGTGGGGCTGAGAGAGGTGTGACTTGTCCAAGGTCACCCAGCTGGCTTCATGTGGAGGAGTGGGGAAACAAATCCAGTTCACCAGATTAGCCTCCGCCGCTCATGTGGAGGAGTTGGGAATCAAATCCGGTTCTCCAGATCAGAGTCCACTGCTCCAAACCACTGCTCTTAACCACTACACCACACTGGCTCTCCTGTATGTTGATAAATGAAGGGTGTATGTTGATAATGAGGAACTTGTTAGGAAATATTTCACCCTGAAGTGTGTTACAGATTGCTGGTTAATCCTTCTGGGGTGGGTGAGCTCGTGTCAAGATATGCCTAAAGAAAGGATGTGGACTTGGTCAAGCCCATTTAAGCCGACCTTTCCTTTGTCGCTCAATGAAATTTTGGCCGTATATGCATTCCCCCCCCCCTTTCTTACTTTTTCAGACCTCAGAACCTGAATTTAACTGCTTTCAATGAAAGTGTGTTGGTGGAAAACCTGGAGATTTTCAGAAAAAATGGATTTGATTTTGTCATTGATGAAGGAGGTATGTCTCCGCCCAGTTGTTTTAAAGTTGGACAGGAGGCAAACTTTTATATGCCGTATACGGTGCTTAGAGATTTTATTTAGGTGTCGGCATCGATTTAATTTTTAGTATCAGCTTCTATTTAGATTTCTCCTTCATTGTAATCCAAGGCAGTATAACGTTTTAGTAACTGTGTCAATCCCCTCAGATCCTGTTGACCAAATTCATATTTCCACCTGAAACAAAACAACAAAATGTTTTTCTGTTTAAGTGGCTTTGATACCTTTTCATTTCTAACAATTAAAATTTTATGTGGTTCAGACCGATGTTCACAGATTCAACAGCTGCTGTTTAGAATCATAGAGTTGGGACCACCAGGGTCATCTAGTCCAACCCCCTGCACAAGGCAGGAAATTCACAACCACCTCCCCCCCAGACCCCCAGTGACCCCTACTCCATGCCCAGAAGATGGCCAAGGTGCCCTCCCTCTCACGATCTGCCCACAGTCATAGAATCAGCATTGCTGACAGATGGCCATCTAGCCTCTGCTTAAAAACCTCCAGGGAAGGAGCGCTCACCACCTCCTGAGGAAGCCTGTTCCACTGAGGAACCGCTTTGTTAGAAAATGCTTCCTAATGTCTAGATGGAAACTCTTTTGATTTAATTTCAACCCATTGGTTCTGGTCCGACCTTCTGGGGCAACAGAAAACAACTCGGCACCCTCCTCTCTATGACAGCCCTTCAATTACTTGAAGATGGTTCTCATATCCCCTCTCAGTCTTCTCCTCTTCAAGCTAAACATCCCCAGCTCCTTCAACCTTTCCTCATAGGACTTGGTTTCCAGATATGTCAGTTCTGTTCCCCCCCGAATTACTGAAGCAGTGGTTATAAGCACCATACTGCTTTATACAACCCCCCACACTCTTGTCAATCATCCTCTAGGGGCCTCTTGCAAGTGCCCAGCCCCACGGTGGCTTGGTTAGCTGTCATCAGGAGAAAGGCCTTCTCAGTTGTGGCCCCTGCCCTGTGGAATGCACTCTCTGATGACACCCGTGCCCTGCCAAACTTGTTTAGTTTCCACAGGGCATGCAAGGGCGAATCCTTTAGGCTGGGCTTTGGACTGTAATCCACACGTTTGGGTTGTTTTGTTAGTGATATGGTGCTAGCCACATATTTTAATAGTTTTAACATTTTAATGTTAATATTGTATATTTGTTGTCTGCTTTTATGTTATTTTAAACTCATTTATACTGTTTTAATGTTGTAAGTTGCCATGAGACCGTTTGGGTGAGTGGCAATGGAAAAAATCAAATAAATGGTATAAAAGGCAGCTAATATTCCAAGTGCCCTGACCTGGATGGCCCAGGCTAGCCTGATCTCGTCAGATCTCAGAAGCTAAGCAGGGTCATCCCTGGTTAGTATTTGGATGGGAGACCACCAAGGAATACCAGGGTTGCTGTGCAGAGGTGGCAAACCACCTCTGTTAGTCTCTTGCCGTGAAGAGACCGGCTGCAACTTGAAGGCACTTTACACACACACAATATTCCAAGTAAGTGTCCAAAGACAAATGCTTGTGCAAATCCTAAATTTATAAGTTAATCATATCCTGAACGTTCAGATTTTAGCAATGAGTTTGAACTGTCCTGCATTAACATATAAACATCTAATGTTTCATAAGTTTCCATATTCAAGCATGTCCTTATTTGATAAATCCGCTATTAAAACAATCCTTTCAAAATCTTCCAGCACCTGTAAGCCAAAGAGTAAAGCTCGTTTCGTTACCAACAAGCAAAAACTGGACTTTTGGCCCACAAGATATAGAGGAGCTGATCTTCATGTTGAGCGATTGCCCCGGTGTGATGTGTAGGCCTTCCCGAGTGAGGCAGATGTTTGCTTCTCGAGCGTGTAGAAAGTCGGTAAGTATCACAGTAATATCAGTGCATGAATAGACTGTACGGTGTCATGTGCCTCTATCTTGTATTTGTAGGATGTTTAAATAACTCACAGTCATTTGAACATATGAATCTGCCTTATAATGAATCAGACCACTGGTCTGTCAAAATTCGTATTGTCAACTCAGACTGGCAGCATCGGACGCTGCTGCTGCAGTCGTCTTGTTTGTGGGCTGCCTAGAGGCACCTAGTTGGCCACTGGGTGAACAGACTGCTGGACTTGGTGGACCTAGGTCTGATCCAGCAGGGCTTTTCTTATGTTCTTATGTTCTCCAGCAGGTCAAGTAGAGGTAACTTTAAAGATTAAAGTAGATTCGAGTCCAGTAATATCTTAGAGACCGACAAGATTTTCAGGGTATAAGGTTTCGAGAATCAAAGCTCTCTTCATCAGATACAAGTAGGAATGGCGATCGCTGAGTCCTTATATCCCAGTCAGAAGGTGGGAGGGGCTTTGTAAAGAAGAGTCAGGATACAAAGGTACAATGCGCACAAACCAGCAAAATGGAAGAAGTTGATAAAATCATTAAGTTTTGTGTTTTTTTGTTACAATTCCGCCCCTTCCCTAGGTCATGATTGGAACAGCACTGAATGTAAAGGAGATGAAGAAACTGGTCACCCACATGGGTGAGATTGAGCATCCTTGGAACTGTCCGCATGGAAGGCCAACCATAAGGCACATAGCCAACCTAGATCTGGTTTCTCAAGAATAGCAAGCCCTTATACGCACTTTAAAAAAATTATTTCACTGTGACTTCTAAAATTCCAGTTGATCAGGAACATTTCCCCAAGCCATTTTGTCAGCTATTTTTTTTAAATCAGCTTTATTATAAAGGCAGCCGGATCCTCAAATGGGCATGCAGAGGTATGTGTGACTGATTAATGTTCTGCCCCCGGTCTTCTCAGCTGGAAGAATAGCTCTTCTGTGCTCCAGACTCTTGTCCCAAAATTCTGGGGTAGGGGGATGTAGGCACACTCCCCTTCTGAAAGCTTTGTCGTCCTCTCGAAATCTGACAGCCAGCTGAGCATGACCAAACTGTTAAGGATGGGTCCATTTGTCACCGAGACCGGAGCAGGTCCGATGCGGTACATAACAAGATGTAAGTTATTTTCTCCTATCGAATCATCTGTACTGGAAATGACGTGTAAATTCATCCTTCTCGCATGGATAGTGTTGTGTGCATGTGTGTGCTTTTTTAATTTTATAAAAAAACTATAAATAAAAAAGTTTACATGGAAGTTCTTTGAGTTCTCATTAAATGGTTTCTCTGCATAGAATGCATTATCCTGCTTGTTCTGTGCTATAAGCACTTCAAAGCAAAGGTCAGTGCCTCTGAACATACGCAGAGTGCTGCCGAGCTCCTTTCCCTCAGCTGCAACTTGCCTTGGCTCACAAGGATCAGTGAGGAGTCTTGTGGCGCTTTGACGGCTAACAGATTTATTGCATCACATGCATGGGTGGACCTGTTTCATCGGCTGTACTGAAGGGAGCTCAGCGTACATAATAGAAATGTGAAATGCAGGTTTACAGATGGAAACATTGTAGGGTTAAAAGGATGAGCAATAAAAGAGATACTGTGTATGTGGTGTTTCTGTGCAAAATTCAAGTGTGCAAGATCAGTGATTTCTAGAGAGAAAAGTGTAAGAGTCCAGTAGCACCTTAAAGACTAACACAATTTGTGGCAAGGTATGAGCTTTCATGAGCCACAGTTCACTTCTTCAGATACCGCTAGAATGTAAGTCCATCTATTTTAAAGTTGCAAAGAATTAATTTGACACACAACGGCAATGTAAATGTCAAAAGCAAGTAAATGACCTTAGCAGGCGTGATTGGATTAGGTGTGATATGCAGAGGGGTGGTAGGCGTGGAGAAATCAGCATTGTAATGAGACAGGAATCCCAGATCTCTATTAAGTCCCGGAGAATGCATAGTCTTGAGCTTCATTATTAGTTGTAATTCACCAGTCACTCAGAGAGAAAGCTGTGTTGGTCTGTTGTCGCCAAAATAAATGGGAGTCTCCTGGCACCATCAAGGCAAAACAGGTTTTTTGTTTTTTTTTGGTAGGCTAGAGTCTACTTTGTCAGACGCAAGGAGGGGGTTGTGGCTGGCAAAGCATTTATATGTGAAGAATTTACACAGCACCGTTAAAGGGCTATGAAATGGCAGAAGGATGTTACTGTGTCAAATTCAAATATAATGAATAGAAGTACAGATACCATGGTAGTAATCTGGGACAATGCAGTTTCTCTAGTTTGCTGATCTAAGGAATCCGAGGCATTGCTAAGTCAATCCACACCATTTGCAATAGCTGAAACAGGTGATAGTTTTATTTATGTAGATAGTTATATCCGGGTTTTCCTCCTCACGGCGACCCAAAGCAATTTACCTGATTGTTCTCCCCTTGTCTCTATTTATCCTCACAACAACAACAAACCTGTGAGATAGGTTAGTAGGTTTGCCAGGTCCCTGTTTGCCACCGGCAGGAGGTTTTTGTGGCAGAGCCTGAGGAGGGCGGGGTTTGGGGAGGGGAGGGACTTCGATGTCATAGAGTCCAATCACCAAAGCTGCCATTTTCTCCAGGTGATCTGATCTCTGTCGGTGGGAGATCAGTTGTAATAGCGGGAGATCTCCAGCTATTACCATTATGCTGTATATCACATGAAACTAGCGTGTTGAGGCAGTAGGACTAGTACCTATCTTATAGGAGACTGTACCAACCTAAAGGCTGCAGGCCATAGATGATAGTCTAAGAATGAATATATGTAATTGAAGAGGAACTGATGAAGGCATAAGGACATAAACGGCAGTCTTCCTCTTCAACCTGACATGCGTTGAATACAAGGAATGTTGTTCCTGTAAAAAGACAAAATTTGTATAATAATATTAGTATTAGAACCTTTGGTTGAATGCATACTTACCTTTGCTAATATATATGATTGTAATATTACAGTGAAACACCATTTTCGGAAAATTGACATTGAACATATGGTACTCTTGCATTTTTGATTCCCATTATAGAGCTAATTTCATGTTAGTGATTTTCTGTGTGTTTTTAGGATTACCTGGAGGTTGGCAACCCTATAGGTTAGACTGAGAGAAAGAGGTCCCTAGTGATCTTCCACAGCTGAGTAGGATTTTGAACCTTGCTCCCTCGGAGCTTAATGGGATGCTAACAAGCTATACTGATTTCCTTAGCACTTTTAAGACAGGTCTGCAGTGGTGTAAAAACAAATCTAAATGTTCACATTTCCCTCCCTCTGTGTGAAGCTATATGGGGCGGGAGGAGGGTGTTAGGACTTGAGCCTTTCACTGCTAATCAAGAAGAATTAATCTAATTTTATGGAGAGGCAGGTAATAGGGGGACGGACCCTTTAAAAACAAAATGGGTGCTCTCGAGTTCCCTTCCCTGGCTGTGACTGTGGTTGCTACGGTGACCGTTGCTGCCGCTGTCAACTGTGCTCTGGGCCCAGGAAGCCTGCAGCAATTCAAAAAATAAGGCTGTCTAGTAGTACTTTTTTTAGCTTCTATAAGTAAGGGACGGCTGTAAACATTTCCATGCCCGAGAAGGGCACCCTTCTGGCAGCCAGAGAGAAAATTCTGCGGGGTGGGTGGCAGTGTCTCTCTTCCAAACGTGTGGAATTTTACCTATGTTAGCAGGGTTAAATTTTGCTTGAAGCGTTGTTATTATCTCTCTTTCCCCCCCTCTTTCCCTGCTTGAGCCGTAAGACTGCAAGAAACCTTGATCTTGGCCCCGTTTTAGCAGCGGCCATGGGCAAAGAAAAGAAGAAGAACGGCAAGAAGGGAGAGAAAGGCGCCACCTTGGCCGTTGCCCACGAACCTGTTCGGGAGTCTGCTCTTTCTTTGCACTCGTTGGCGGGTGGCGGCCAGGTGGAGGAGCCGCAGGTGGTCGTCGTGCCCCATGAAGAGCCCAAACCCTGTGAGGAGCCACCGCCCCCCGAACCCGTGGAGTACGAAGAGCCCATCCTCACCCGGCTCATCGTAGAAAGGTAAAACTGGAAACCTACTTAGAATCCAAGACTGCTGTCTGTGGGTCGCTCCCTAAGACCAAATTCACATGTGCTGCTCGAAAAACGGGTATTTATTGCATCTGCTCAGTCCTTTTAAAAATCCCCGCCCTTCCTGGGCGGAGCTCGAAGCAGCATATATTGTTTTAGGATTCTCCGATGTATCCTTGCAACAGTCCTGTGAGGTAGGCTGAGAGAGGGAGAACGGTTGGCCCGAGGTCAGCCTGCGAGCTTCCCGGCAGAGTGGGAGATCTGAATGGAGGTCCTTCAGAGCCTAGTTGGTTGGATGCTTCAACTGGTGATAAAGCTTCATTCGGCCACCTTGCTTAAGCAAAGGAAATTTGTCTCCATCTGATGGCAGGATGGGAGAAAACCCCTTGTACTCTGCCTTGAGGTTTAGGGAAGAAAGACAGGATATCTCTTGAAAAGCGCATTAAAGAGCTCGATTATAACAGCACTACTTTTTGTGTTCGCCGCATTTGTTCATCTCAGTTTTTCGGAATACCACCACCACGCGGTTTGCCCGCTTATACTTACTATCTGACAACTCCTCATCTTTCTAGCCTTCTGTTTAGCTAGACTGAATGCTAACCCCTCTGTGGTTATGCAGGGTAGAATTTTTAATATACCATACCCAGACAGGACCTGTCCTTGCTCTTCTGGCTCTACTGATTCATTAGCTCATGCCCTCTTGGAATGCCGCTTTTATGCTTCTGAGATCAGGCTAGCCTGGGCCATCCAGGTCAGGGTATATAACATACTAGATAGCAATCTCGGGTCATGCAAAGCAGAATTTTGAATATGCCATACCCGGAAGGGCCTGTCCTTGCTCTTCTGGCTCTATTGATTCATTAGCTCATGCCCTCTTGAAATGCCGCTTTTATGAGGAACTTCGATCACGTTATATCTCTCCCCTTTTAACATATAAATCTAATGCCTCTGTCTCTGACATAATGGCTTTTTTATTACGTGACAGGGATCCCAAGGCTTCATTGTCAGTGGCAAGATTTATTTCAGCCCTTATATCCCTCAAACATTAGATTTATGTTGCTCAAGATCAGTGGATCAAGGAGCTTCTAAGGGATAAAGGAAAGGATATAGCTTGAATGAATAAGTAAAGGTTCTTTCCAGACCTTCTCCTGCTGCTAGTACTCACATATAAGAGACTGCTTGGAGCATTTTAGCATCAGGGAAAGTTGTTGGGGTCGAAGAGAGCATTGTGAGAACTGCACAAGTAAAATTTTTTTTGCTGAATGAACCATCGTCCCACGGCCTTGCCATAAGAAAAGGTGCTTTTACAATTAATGTTCCTTATCTGTGTTCACAAGTATTTTGTTTACTGCAGTCAAGAAAGGGCGGGATATAAATCTAAGAAAAATAAATAAATGCGTGGATTTAATCACTGTTAGATTTTATCTTTAGCTTGTTTTCTCCGTAGCTACGAAGGAGAAAAAGTCCGTGGGTTATATGAGGGAGAAGGACTAGCAAAATTCCAAGGAGGAAATGTATACCAAGTGAGTATGATGCTGGGATCTTTGGATATGTGGGGAGTACCCTTGACAGTGTAGTGGTCTAGTTTAATCCCTTGGAACGAGGAAATGGTGTCATGTGATGACTTTTCCCATTCTGTGGGGATTGGGGGCGGGGACATTGCCCAAAGCGCAGAACAAAAATTTTTTTGAGCTTGTTTCTCATTTTGAAGGGCATGTTTTCAGAAGGCCTCATGCATGGACGAGGAACTTATACATGGGCTGACGGAGTGAAGTACGAGGTAAGAGTTGGCATGACAGGGAGCTGAGTTGGCATGACACATAGGGGTTAAGGGCGGTGGTTTGGAGCAGTGTACTCTAAGCTGGAGAACTGGGTTTGATTTCCCCACTCCTCCACATGAGCGGCAGAGGCTAATCTGGTGAACCGTGTTGATTTCCCCACTCCTACACATGAAGCCAGCTGGGTGACCTTGGGCTAGCCACAGCTCTCTTAGAGCTCTCTCAGCCCCACCTACCTCACAGGGTGTCTGTAGTGGGGAGGGGAAGGGAAGGTGATTGTAATTCAGTTTGATTCTTCCTTAAGTGGTAGAGAAAGTTGGCATATAAAACACCCCAACTCTTCTTCTCCTCCTCCTGATCTTGGAGAACATCTTCATCTTCATCTTCCCCTGGGCTAGGACTATCCTCTGACTTCCAGTTCTCCTCCTGCCTCAGAGGGAGAAGCAGTATTAGGTGTTAGCTCTGCAGCAAATCCTTTCTTCTTCTTTATAGCCTATTTTACTCTACTTTATCTAACTACCTCTTTGTTGTCTTCCTGTCCATTTTTTCCACTGCCTTTTTCCGGCCTGACTTTCCCTTGAGTGGACTTTCTGTCTCTGCTCTTGATTCTACCCCTTCCTTCCCTCTTCCTCCTTATCAGAGAGAATGGTGGCAAGTGGAGAGAGTGCGGCCGAAGTTTATGTCGAGGGACAAGGAGCAGGTCGCTGGGCTCCTATCCCAGGCAAAACAGAACGGCCCTATTCGTTTTAGCAGCGAGCCTATATTTGGTCCATTCATCCCTTCAGGGAAACTTTGTGAAGAATGTGCAGATGGATCAGGGCAGTTACACTTGGCCCGACGGCAGTGTCTACGAAGGCAACGTGAAGAGCGGCATCAGGCACGGCTTCGGCATGTACAAGTGCGGCACCCACCCCGTTTCGTATGTTGGCCAGTGGTTCAAAGGCAAAAGGCACGGCAAGGTAACCAAACCATGCCGGATGAAGCGTCGGGGTTATGTGGAGGAAACACGTCAGGGTCAGGGATGGCAGCTGTGCATTTGGCATGCGTGAAATGATTTTTTAAAATGTTGGTGCCTAAGCACTGGTTCATTGAAGTGGTGTAGTGGTTAAGAGCAGTGGTTTGGAGCAGTGGGCTCTGATCTGGAGAACCGGGTTCGATTCCCCATTCCTCCACATGAGCGGCGGAGGCTAATCTGGTGAACTGGATTTGTTTCCCCACTCCTACACACGAAGCCTGCTGGGTGACCTTGGGCCAGTCACAGCTCTCAGTTCCACCTGCCTCACAGGGTGTCTGTTGTGGGGAGGGGAAGGGAAGGCGATTGTAAGCCGGTTTGATTCTTCCTTGTGGTAGAGAAAGTCGGCATATAAAAACCAACACTACTTCTTCTTCATGCAATTTGCTTTTAGGGCACCGTTTATTACAACCGGGAAGGCACTTCTTGGTACGAAGGCGACTTTGTAAACAATGTCAAAAGTGGATGGGGGATAAGATGGTAAGTCCCCGTCCCCCCCGGACCCTCCTTTTTTGTTGTGTTTTTGAACTTGTAACTGTAGGAAACTAATCTCTTCTGATTATTAGTATGTTGGAATTCCACCCTTCCTCTGATTAGTATATATTCCCCCCCCTCTCCATTTCTCATAACAATCCTGTGAGGAAAAGAGGCAGGACAACAGAACAGAGCTTCATGTGAACCTAGACCTCTGATGCAGGGATGCCAGCCTCCAGGTGGGACCTGGGGATCCCCTGGAATTACAGCTCATCTCCAGACAACAGAGATCAGTTCTGTTGAGTTTAAATGCGAAAAGATCGTGATCTTGTGGATTATGGTTCACACACACACACAAAGGACTCTGAACAAGTAGCTTTCTTTTAACTGAATAAATGTTTACTTATTATAGGGAGGGTAAACATGGGATGAGGAGCCCCGTGGCGCAGAGTGTTAAGCTGCAGTACTGCAGCCAAAAGCTCTGCTCACGACCTGAGTTCGATCCCGACGGAAGTCGGTTTCAGGTCGCCGGCTCAAGGTTGACTCAGCCTTCCATCCTTCTGAGGTCGGTGAAATGAGTACCCAGCTTGCTGGGTGGTAAAGGGAAGATGACGGGAAGGCACTGGCAAACCACCCCATAAACATAGTCTGCCTTGGAAACGTCGGGATGTGACGTCACCCCATGGGTCAGGAATGACCCGGTGCTTGCACAGGGGACCTTTACTTTTACTTAAACATGGGATACAAAATTACAACTGTCATGTCGCTTATAGCTTGAGGAATATGTGTTTATACATAGCCAGTCTGTCTCAACTACTTAAACGGCAGTTTAACTGCCGCTTCTTGGAATGCAGCAGAATGTCACAGGACCAACTGACCAAATAACACTGGCTAAGTGGCCAGCACGGTTCCCTGTGACTATGCAAACAAATAAATACATTTAACTAGTTTTGTTGTCCTGACTTAGACAAAACTCGCTGTCTAATTCCCAACAAGTTCTCCATGGAGAATACGGATGCTTCGGAGGGTGGACTCTGAGGCATTGTACCCCACTGAGGTCTCTGCCTTCCCCAGGTTCCATTCCCAAATCTCCAGTAGTTTTGCATCCTGGATCTGGCAAGCCTACATTCCCCATCCCCTGCCAGTGGCCAGAGGAGACCCAGCAACTCTACTCTGATCACATCAAGCATGCCATGAGCAACACCTTCAGGGGTCCCCAACGCTTTTTGGCCTGCAGGGACCTTTAAAATTCTGTCAGTGTGTTGGGTGCAACCACAAAATGGCTGCCAAAGGAGGCGGGGCCAACTGCAAACTGTCAGAAAGTGAGATCATGCGTAGCTTTAATAGTAACTCTTAACATTTTTGGGCAGCGGGTCTGTTTAACCCTTTTGCTCCTTTGGCTGAATTGAAAAGAAATGAAAACATTCGTACATAAAACTACCATTGATCTATTTAAAAGTCGTCTTCTTCAAGACTGATAATATTGTCCTATTGTACGGTTGGCTTTCTTGTTGATTTGTTTCCCAAATAGCTACAAATCTGGCAATATGTACGAAGGCCAATGGGAGAGAGACGTGCGCCATGGTGAAGGACGGATGAGGTGGCTGACAACAAATCAGGAATACACCGGACAGTGGGTGGATGGAACACAGGTAGGGCTCAAATTTTGAAACAGCTTGGTAAACATCCAGTACGGGCATCTCCATTGGGGAGGGACATCTAATTTGACATCTAATTTGAGCACTCTGAAAAGGTCTCCCGATATATATATATCTTTTAAAATGTCTTTTTCAGCATGGGTTCGGTACTCACACTTGGTACCTGAAGAGAATACCTGGGTCACAGTATCCCTTAAGGAACGAGTATGTCGGAGATGTTGTACAAGGCGACCGCCACGGTCATGGGAAATTCTTCTTTGCCAGCGGAGCCATGTACGACGGAGAGTGGGTTTTCAATAAAAAGCACGGCATGGTAAGAAAGCCGTTGAATTGTCGATGGTTAGAAAGGCGATTTTTCTTTCCTTCTGTTTCAAGCTCATCTAACCAAAGATCTTGAGCGCAACAACCTTAAAATCTTGGGATTCATAAATAATTTTTAAATTACTAATATAACAATACATAAATAGCTTAAAAGGGATCAGTAGAAACAGTGCATTGATAATATCTCTGTTCAGCACATAATTAAACTTTATTGTGTCTTTAAAGACAGCACTATTGTCAAATATTTGGCGACACCTCTAGTTATTTCTGGGTCTGAATCTCCCATCAGTATTAAAACCACCCAGGGGTCAGCAGGAAGATGATGTTTTGATAGAAAGGTGATTTTCAAGGCTGGTGGGGGGTTCGATTCCCCACTCCTCCACATGAGCAGCAGAGTCTAATCTGGTGAACCAGGTTGGTTTCCTCACTCCTCCGCATGAAGCCAGCTGGGTGACCTTGGGCTAGTCACATTTTCCCAGCCCCACCTACCTCACAGGGTGTCTGTTGTGGGGAGGGAAAGGGAAGGTGATTGTAAGCCGGTTTGAGTCTCCCTTAAGTGGTAGAGAAAGTCGGCATATAAAAACCAACTCTTCTTCTTCTACCAGCATCCCTATGTGAGATACAGATCTTCCAGATAAACCTCTAGAAAAAGTGGCAGCATTTCCCAACACATGGTTGCTGCCTTCTATCATGTGTTTATGTGTGTGCGTGTGGCCAGTTCCCAGCATTCAGTTCAACTCTCCCAACATTCCATCACCGACTAGAGTGTCCAAGAATCGGGCCCCCGGCTGGAACGACTCCGAGACCTGAGCAAACAAACCACACTGCAGTGCAAAGTACTAGAGCAAAACTTAGCATTTTTTTTTACCATCAAGTCCCAGCTGACTCATGATGACCCCATAGGGTTTTCAAGGCAAGAGACTAACAGAGGTGCTTTTGCCATTGCTTGCCTCCGCATAGCAATCCTGGTATTCCTGGGAGGTCTTCCATCCAAATACTTGCCAGGGGCAAGGCTGAGAGCATGCGACTGGCCCAAGGCCACCCAGCAACCTTCCATGGCAGAGTGGGAATTCGAACCCGAACCTGGGTCTCCCAAATCCTAGTCCGTAATGAGCAGTTAATTGCAGAAAGTGTCAAACAATTTAGTTCACTGCTCAGCAGTTCATACCAGGGCTTCCTGGTAGGGGAGGGGCTGGAGGGGGCCGTGGCTGAGTGGTAGTGCATCTGCGCTTGGCCTACAGAAGGTCAAAGGTTCAACCCCCAACATCTCCAGTTAAAAGATCTAGGCAAGTAGGTGATGTGAAAGACCTCTGCCTGAGACCCTGGAGAGCCGCTGCTGGTCTGAGTAGACAATACTGACTTTGATGGGCCAAGGGTCTGATTCAGTAGAAGGCAGCTTCACGTATTCCCTTATTTGGAGGTCATTAAACTCTTTTATGTTTACTGGAGCCTTTGAAAACGTGAAGCTTTCTTCAATTAATTGCTTATTATGTATATTTTTAATGTGTGTGTGTGCTGTCAAGTCACAGCTGGCTTATGGCAACCCCTGTAGGGTTTTTCAAGATGAGAGACATTCAGAGGTGGTTCGCCATTGCCTGTCTCTACATGGGCTCAGAGAGTTTGGAGAGAACTGTGACTGGCCCAAGGTCACCCAGCAGGCTTCATGTAGAGGAGTGAGGAATCGAAGATATTTTTAATACAGGATTTAAATGATTCAGTAGTAAACGGTGCCTTGCTTCACTGCGCAACGCAAATAGGGGCCATCTGTAAAGCAGACTGTAGGTTCGAACTGTGTTTTGCTTTTTGCTTCTCTCTCCAGGGTAAGCTTGTGTTCAAGAATGGGCGTGTGTACGAAGGTGAATTTATAGATGACCGTATCGCAGAGTTCCCAGCTTTTCAGATAGACGACACAAACATGCAGAACCTGAGCAACTTTTGCACTCCAAGTCCCTTTGGCACCGGTGAGTGGATTGAATTGCGTCCGGAGGCTAAAAATGGGTATATACTAACCCCAGTAACTTATAGAGGGAGAACCTATTTGTCCATGATTTATTGGTGAAACACATATGGAAATAATAAGAGCATTGGCAAAGCCAGGCCTAGCATTCTTTGCTGTGGCTCAGTGGGCAGAACGTAGGATTGCCAGGTCCCTCTTCTCAACCGGTGGGAGATTTTGGGGGCGGAGCCTGAAGAAGGTGGGGTTTGGGGAGGGGAGGGACTTCAATGTCATAGAGTTCAATTGCCAAAGCGGCCCTTTTTCTCCAGGTGATCTGATCTCTATCGGCTGGAGATCAGTTGAATTAGCAGGAGATCTCCTGCTACTACCTGGCAGTTGGCAACCCTAGCAGAACGTCTGCTTTGCATGCAGAAGGTCCCAGGTTCTATCCCCGCCAGCTCTGGTTAAAAGGGTCATGTAGCTGGTGGTGTGAAAGTCCTTGGACCAAGACCCTGGAGAGGAGACGCCGGTCAGAGTTGGCTGAATGGCAGCCATTTTTTCTCCCAATTTGTAATTTAACATTCTGTTGAGAAGGATGGGCTCGGCTTGATGCTAAGGAATAATAATGATGGCACCAGGCAGGTCTTTTAAAAACATAAGAAAGGCCCTGCTGGATCAGACCAAGGCCCATCAAGTCCACACAGTGGCCAACCAGGTGCCTCTAGGAAGCCCCCAAACAAGATGACTACAGCAGCATTATCCTGCCTGTGTTCCATAGCACCTAATAGAATAGGCATGCTCCTCTGATCCTGGAGAAAATAAGCATGCATCATGACTAGTATCCATTTTGACTAGTATCCATGAATAGCCCTCTCCTCCATGAACATGTCCACTCCCCCCTTAAAGCCTTCCAAGTTGGCAGCCATCACCACAACCTGGGGCAGGGAGTGCCACCATTTAACTATGTGTTGTATGAATAAATACTTTATCTGTTTTGAATCTGTTACCCTGCAGCTTCAGCAGGTGACCCTGTATTCTAGTATTATGAGAGAGGGAGAAAAGCTTCTCCCTGACCACTTTCTCCACACCAAGCATAATTTTATAGGTCTCCATCATGTCTCCCCTTAACCGCCTCCTTTCCAAGCTAAACAGCCCTAAGCTTTTTAACCGCTCCTCATAGGGCAGTTGCTCTAGTCCCCTGATCATTTTAGGGGAGGGAGCTTCAGAGACCTCCCATGATGGGGCTCCTGGAAAAGGATGCAGTTCTGCAGATGGCTTGATCCCAAACCCTTTAAGGCTTCATTCCAGGGTTTTCACTTGTGCCCAGAAACCTCACTTGGCAAATAGTGAAAATGTTTCCGTAGTGGCACAAAATGGTGTGGTCGAGTCAGCGTACTGGCAGGTGCTTTCTGTACCAGTTTGTGAACATGGGTGGTCCCGTGTACACAGCACTGTGGTAGTAAAGCTTGGAGGCAACGAATACGTGGCTAACTGTAGTCAGATCACCTCTTCCCAGAAGGGAATACAGTAGTTGGCTTTACAAATGTGCTGCCGAAAGGCATTTCTTGCATGATTCCATCGTCTGTTTTAGGATGTGTGTTTTTTGGAAAATGACAAATGAATCAATTGCGTTTTTTGTTTGTTTGGTTGTTTGTTTGTTTTTCCCCATTGTGAAGAAAGTGTCAAAGTGGTCAATGGCCCAGGACGTTTGCCTGTGCAAGGATCGACCATAGAAATAGACATTTCGACCTTGTTGGGTATATTTCCAGAAAAGGACAGGGAGGAGGAAATCAAACAGGTAAATTGCTTGCAATTTTTAAAAAATCTGGTACTGAATGGGAGGAGGGGAAGGCAGCATGATACAGCTTGATCTCGTCAGATATCAGAAGCTAAGCAGGGTCAGTGCTTGGAAGGGAGACCGCCAAGGAAGGGAGACCTCCAAGGAAGAGGAAGGCAATGGCCAACCACCTCTGCTTCTCACTTGCCTTGAACACCCCTTGCTGGGGTCACCAGAAGTCTGCTGCGACTTGATGGCACTTCACTCACACATGCCGAAGAGGGAGGGAGGGAGGGAGAGCGTTAAAAGTTAAAAATAGAGGAAAGCCAAAAGTTAGTAGTTATATATGGCTCAGAAGGGACCAAAGGTAAAGGCGAGCTGGTTAACTTTTTTCAAATACTGGGAAAGTTATACTGAAGCCCACAGAGGCCAATTTTCCTGCTGTTCTTTGGAAAAGAATTGATACAATAGGGTATATTTGGTAACGTGCATAAAGGAGTTCTGATTTATAAAAGGGCTATTTTGCACCATTTGTGGCTGTGTTTCGGGGCACAAAGCAGATAATAAGAACATAAGAAAAGCCCTGCTGGATCAGACCAAGGCCCATCAAGTCCAGCAGTCTGTTCACACAGTGGCCAACCAGATGCCTCTAGGAAGCCCACAAACAAGGCAATTGCAGCACCACCATCCTGCCTGTGTTCCACAGCACCTAATATCATAGACATGCTCCTCTCATCCAGGAGAGGATAGGTATGCATCATGACTAGTATCCATTTTAACTAGTAGCCATGGATAGCCCTCTCCTCCATGAACACGTCCACTCACCCTCTTAAAGCCTTCCAAGTTGGCAGCCATCACCACATTCTGGGGCAGGGAGTTCCACCATTTAACTATGCATTGTGTGAAGAAATATAAAGATGCAGAACGGTGAATCCAACCTGGAATCTCTGCTGTCCGTTGCTGGGACTTCACAAGGGGATTAGAGCTATGGCTAGAGCCAGAGCTGCAGAGCTTAAAGATCGACGGGCAGAAAGCAGTACTCTGTTTCTCAACTGAGAGCAGATGAACACTCTCCTAGTACTTACCAGATCTGGGTAATTCAAAGACTTCATAGCACTCCCCATCTCAGAGCCTGGGGGTGCCAAACAACCCTATTCCTTTCTGCATTTGAAGAGTACCCAAAGTTCCTAGGCACTTCCTAGGCTGGGACAGCCTAGAACGTTAAGCCTGCGATGCCCCCGGTTCAAGTTCCCAAACCCCCTCTGTCTGACTGGCTAGCGATGGTGACGCTTGATTGGATTTCGTTCCCTGCTTTCTTCAGACGGAGTTCGCCGTGCTGAGGCATATCTCGGAACTGAGGAAAATCTACACCTTCTACAGCAGCCTAGGGTATGACCACTCTCTCGACAACACCTTCCTGATGACCAAGCTTCAGTTCTGGCGGTTCTTGAAGGACTGCCGGCTCCATCATTGCAACGTGACCCTTGCCGACATGGATCGGATCCTGAACGGTGCGTAGTCCCCATGTGCGGATTGTTCGCCGCTTTTATGAGGAACCGATCACGTTATATCTTTCCCCTTTTAATATATAAATCTAATGCCTCTGTGTTCGATATAATGCCTTTTTTATTAAGTGACAGGGATCCCAAGGCTACATTGTCAGTGGCAAGATTTATTTCAGTCCTTATATCCCTAAAATTTTAGATTTAAAATTACTCTGCTCAAGATCAATGGATCAAGGAGCTTCTAAGGGATAAAAGGAAAGGAAAGTATTTTTTGTCCTTTCTCAGCCACCGTGAATCCTTTTTGATTTATGCCTTTGGCCCCCTTTTTGTCCTTCTTGCATTTGCAGATAAATCTTCTCTGGAAGAGATTCACTCCCCTTACGAGACGCTGCTGCTTCGAATGTTTTTGACCTACCTGATCTATTTGTCGTTCCACATCTATCACAAAGAGTTTGGGTGAGTGGGTTTGTGTGGGAATCGCCCTAAGCTTCCAGTTCTTCTCCTGCCTTGCTGGGGAGAGCATTGTTGCAGCCAGCCTGCTGTTAGTTTAGCTTACCTAGCTGTGCATTAGGACTCTTTCTACACCTACACCTATCTATATATCTACAGCTATCTATTTCTACTTCTACCATCTTCCCTGCCCCCAAAACCTTTCCTGCTTCTTTCTTGTTCTCGATCTCTAAAGACTCTCTCTGGAGATCCAAGATGGCGGCCGCATCAGATCGAGCGGACCTTAAAAGCGATTGTGCTTTTTCTCTTCTGTGTTTCCCCGCCCCCCAGCGATATGAGTCCCCGTCTGTTCAAGTGCTTCTCCAAAATGATGACGAAGAACATCCTCCCCAACGCCTGTCAAATAAAAGGTAGAATGTGTCCGCCTCCCTTGCATGCTTCTTCCAGATTTCTCAAGTAGTTACAGACATTTAAAAAAAAAAAATTCTCTGCTTCCTCACTACTCTTCCCTACAGGCGTTTTGTTCAGCGACCGACAAGAAACGGTCTATGCTGTCAATTACATTGACAAGTGCTGGGAGATTTACCAAGCTTTCTGCAGACCGAATTCCTTAGCCCCTTACGAGCCTACTATGAAAATGAGGCATTTCCTCTGGATGCTGAAAGTAAGGGGGTCTTAATGGTTTAGAGCAGTGGTTCCCAAAGCGGGCAGTACCACCCCCTGGGGGGCAGTGGGATTACCTAGGGGGGCACTAAGAGGCAAGAGGGCAGCAAGGGGGCGCTAGAGGTGGGCCCCTTCAACTGTATTGTTCACTAATGTACACTAGATCAAGCTATGGCACCTTGCTGGCAAATTTGGTGGAAACTATCAGAATTTTTTTCCAGACTTTGAAGAGCTGGTACCATTGGATCAAGTTCATCAGTTTTTTGGTTCTTGTAGGTTATCCGGGCTGTGTAACCGTAGTCTTGGTATTTTCTTTCCTGACGTTTCGCCCGCAGCTGTGGCAGGCATCTTCAGAGGAGTAACACTGAAGGACAGTGTCTCTCTTCAGTGTTACTCCTCTGAAGATGCCTGCCACAGCTGCGGGCGAAACATCAGGAAAGAAGATACCAAGACCACGGTTACACAGCCCGGATAACCTGCAAGAACCAATGAACTCTGACCGTGAAAGCCTTCGACAATATTTCATCAGTTTTGTTGAATAAATTTCAACTAAAATTTTTTTTAATTTGATTTTGAATAGATGTGCAATTGTCACTGTTTTAAAATTTTATTGTTATTATCTGCTTTAGTGCGTCATGCAAACCCCTATTTTGAATAATGCCTTTTTATAGGGTAGGGTAGGGGGCTCTGGGGTTGAGTTTGTGGAACCAAGGGGGCGGTAGCCCTGAAAAGTTTGGGAACCACTGGTCTAGAGTGAGGTTTAGAGATAAATTCTCCTGGAGAAAATTGATACTTTGAAGGGTGGACTCTTTGGCATTGTACCACACTGAGGTCCCTGTCCTCTCCAGGCTCCACCTGCAAATTTCCAGGAGTTTCCCAACCTGGATCTGGCTGCTAGTCTGAGTAGACAATACTGACTTTGATGGACCAAGGGTGTGATTCAGTAGAAGGCAGCTTCATGTGTTCATGGCTTTACTTATGTTCTGGGGAGGGGCCGTGGCTCAGTGGTAGAGCCTCTGCTTGGCATGCAGTAGGGTCCCAGTTTCAATCCCTGGCATCTCCAGTTAAAGGGACTAGGCAAGTAGGTGATGTGAAAGATCTCTGCCTGAGACCCTGTGTTCATGGCTTTACTTATGTTCTGGGAAGGGGCCGTGGCTCAGTGGTAGTGCCTCTGCTTGGCAGGCAGAAGGTTCTCAGGTTCAATCCCTGGCATCTCCACGTAAAGGGACTAGGCAGGTAGGTGATGTGAAAGACCCCTGCCTGAAACCCTGGAGAGCCGCTGCCAGTCTGAGTAGACAATACTGACTTTGAGGGCCCAAGGGTCTGATTCAGTAGATGGCTGCTTATGTGTTCATGTGATCCGCACTCTGGGACCACGTTTAGAATGAGACACATGATGATATAAAGTGTGGATGGAGGTTGTGGTCACCAGATGTGCCTTCCCTTTGTCGATGCCTTGTTAGTACTCAAAGAGGACCTCCAACATGTGTGTTTCATCTGAGGGAAGAAAAATATGGAGAATGCGAAATGCTATATGTCTGTGTGTGCATTATGCTAATAAGGTATATAATTCAAATCTCCAGGATGTAAGACTCGTAAGCAAGCAATTAACCGCTACCAAAATTGTGGATATACTGGCGAAAGACAGTCCCTGCGTCCGGGAAGGAGAAGAAACCAATTTAGAGAAAGAGGTACGTTCGTTCAATAGGAAGAACGCAGAACGGCTCACAGCGTTGTAAATGGCTGAGGCAGTAATAAGAACAGCCGACGCAGTGCAGTAGCTTGAAACAACGCCTTGCTTTTTCCTCCAGCTCGTTTTCCTTGAGTTTTTCGACGCCCTCCTTGACTGCGCCCCGCTGTACATTACCGACGAAATGTTGAAGCAGCAAGTGGAACTGACCAGTCAGCGGGGAAGCCATGGCCAGCCGGGCGACTACCCCGAAGGAGTCAAGGGTTCTCCTCCACCTCAGGAGTTGTCCTCTCGTCAGGTAAACTCTCTGTGGTCAGCTGTGTTGCTTTGAGGGCCAGATTTTAGGAGCGGCTATGATAGGCCTGACTCCTTAAATGTGGGTCCATCCCAATGAAGCAGAAATGGGAACTGAAGTCTGATGGAAGAGTAGGCACAGCAGGCCAGTGAGGGGAGTTGGATTCCTTCCCCTTTTGCCCGCCGTTCACCTTTCCACAATCTGTCCTGCCCGACAACTAGAGCTTATGAGTTCCCTGGCTTATTTGGCCCCAGTTAGAAATAGATATATTCTAGCATCGGTGGAATATCTGTCCTATTTAAATAAGCAAAGGAAAGCTTTAACGCTCACGAAGAGCTCCACCTTACCTTCAGCGCATCTGGAAGGAAGGTACAAGCAGCTACCAAGAACAGAATGGGGGTGTCCGTGCAAATCAGGAGAAATTGAGACCGCGGGGCATGTTTTGTTTAGGTGTACCTTCTACGAAGAGGACCGCCGTAAGTTGATTTCTCCCCTCCTTAGTAAAACTGCAGTGAGATCCGAAGTAAGAATTAAGAACCTTTTATGGGGAACTCTCAGAGGTTAAAGCAGGTGGCTAAATTTTGGTAACCGCGCTGGCCCTACACTCAACCTTGCAAGGCGGACGTTTGATCGCTGGTGATCAAACGTCCGCCTTGCAAGGTTGAGTGTAGGGCCAGCGTGGTGTAGCGGTTAAGAGCGGTGGTTTGGAGTGATGGACCCCACTCCTGTACATAAGGCCAGCTGGGTGACCTTGGGCTAATCACAGATCTCTTAGAGCTCTCTCAGCCCCAACCACCTCACAGGGCATCTGTTGGGGGGAGGGGAAGGGAAGGTGATTGTAAGCCGGTTTGATTCTTCCTTAAGTGGTAGAGAAAATCAGCATATAAAAACCAACTCTTAATAGTTCCAAACCACAAAGTGTCTCAATTAATGTTTTATTTTAAGATAGGAATTGTTTTATTTTTGATACAGTTAAGTGTTTATTGCTTTTATCTCAAATATTTGTGTAATTGTTTTATTGGCATATGCCGTATTAATAAATCTGAATCTGTCCTGCCTCTCCCCCCCACCCCCGGTCAGGTGGCTGCAAATATAACGCAAACTAACTTTGAGGCAGCAGGACAGACAAAAGACACTTAAGTTCTCCCCCCCCCCATGTAACTCACGAGGCTAACTTGTGGCCACTGGATGCAGTGAGGACCACTAGCGAAGACGGTGTCAAAATGGGGTCTAGACAAATTCATGGAGGGGATGGGTCTGTTGACTGCTAAAGAGAACCTCCATGTCTGGAGGCAGTGTATCCCTGAACACCTGCTTTCTCTTTTCCCCTGCCCTCCTCAGTCATTTCAAACCAGAAGTACAAGCAGTGGCGAAGCAAGCCACGAAACCGGGGACACGGCCCTTGGCCTCGTTAGCGGCAAGTCTTCCGCAAGCAAGATTGTGCATTTTGTTGACGTTTCAAAGGCGAAGACCAAGGTTGGTGGGGCCGATCAACCTATCCGCCCTCTCTTCCCTGTGAGGTAGCAAACCAAAAGAAAGGAAGGAAACTCTCGGATTTGGCTGTCACTGTGGTCTAGAGCATAAAAGTATGAGGGCTCAGATCTAGGGAGGTCTGGGTTCAGATCTCCTCTCAGAAGTACCAGTGCCAGGGAAGTATTAATTCGAATTAGCATAGCCCCAGGATGTGGTGATGGCTGCCAACTTGGAAGGCTTTAAGAGGGGAGTGGACATGTTCATGGAAGATGTTCATGGCTACTAGTAAAAATAGTAAAAATGGCAACAAGTCATGATGCATACCTGTTTTTTCCAGGATCAGAGGCTCATGCTTATTATATTAAGTACTGTGGAACACAGGCAGCATAAATGCTGCTGCAATCATCTTGTTTGTGGGCTTCCTAGAGGCACCTGGTTGGCCACTGTGTGAACATTCTGCTGGACTTGATGGGCCTTGGTCCATGGCTTTTCTTGTCTGTCTGTCTGTCTGTCTGTGTCTGTCTTCCTTCCTTCCTTCCTTCCTTCCTTCCTTCCTTCCTTCCTTCCTTCCTTCCTTCCTTCCTTCCTTCCTTCCTTCCTTCCTTCCTTCCTTCCTTCCTTCCTTCCTGTATCAGATGAGCATGCCTGTTAGATTAGGTGAATGGAACACAGGCAGGATAATGCTACTGCAGTGGTCTTGCTTGTGGGCTTCCTAGAAGCATCTGGTTGGCCACTGTTGTGAACAGACCGCTGGACCAGATGGGCTTTGGCCTGGTCCAGCAGGGCGCTCCTTATGTTCTTATTGTGGAGAAATGTAGGGCTCCCTGTCGACAGGGCAGTCCTAAGAACTAAGAACAGTCATTTGTTTAATCACTGTGTTTTACAACAACAACAAAAAACACCCGTAAATGAACAGTTGACTTGGCCAGTCCCCAATTTGTACGATTTCCCCTTTTCCCGTTTCCATGGAAGGGAAAAGCCAAGGACGGTGACAAAGAGGGGAAAGTGTCTCGGCGCAGTTCAAAAACCTCCCCGAGAGAGAGAGCAGACTCACAAGCAAGTCAAACTGGTTAGTATCAAACCTTCTCGCTTCGGTCGTTGTGTGCCCGTGGGTGCTAAGGGCTTGTATGGCGGTTGCAAACATCAGCAAGGAAAGGGCGGGGCTGAACAACAACCCCCCCCCCCAAACAAACACGTACCTTTCTGCACCAGAATGACAGGTGGATCGCAGGACTAAAACACCTGCCTTATACAGACTGCTCGCATACAGAAAGCTAGCTTATCACTGTTTTGTTTATTACTTCTTTTTTAATATCGAGCCGTGGCAATCCTTCTTTGGAAAAATACAAAGAGTGATAGCCACGCACAACTTTACTAAAAGAGAGTCAGTGTGGTGTAGTGGTTAAGAGCAGTGGTTTGGAGCGGTGGACTCTGATCTGGAGAACTGGGTTTGATTCCCCACTGCTCCACATGAGCGGCAGAGGCTAATCTGGTGAAACGAGTTGGTTTCCCAACTCCTACACATGAAGCCAGCTGGGTGACCTTGGGCAAGTCACAGCTGTCTTAGAGCTCTCTCAGCCCCACCTACCTCACAGGGTGCCTGCTGTTGGGAGGGGAAGGGAAGGTGATTGTAAGCCGGTTTGATTCTCCCTTAAGTGGTAGAGAAAGTCGGCATATAAAAACCAACTGCTCCTCCTCTTCTTCTAAAAGGAATACGTTATATAGAGTAGACTGTGGGTATGGGTGTGCATGTCTATTGGGAGGGGCTGCTTTTCTTAATGGGGTGGAACTATACAATATATCAGTAACTGCTTCTTTGAAGAAGATAGTTTTAGGTGGGTAGCTGTGTTGGTCTGCAGTAGAAGCAGAATTCGAGTCCAGTGGCACCTTAAAGATATAAGGTTTCAAGAGTCAAAGCTCCCTTCAATGAAAATTATACCCTGGCGTATCGGGGGGTGAGAATGCCCTGCCGCTGCCCTCCCCACCTCAACTTTTGTTTTAGACTTTTAAATGAAAATGAGCCTGGGGAGACCAGTTCATCGACTTTGCCATTTCCCCCCACTTCTCCTTCAGTCACAGTTCTGAATGTCACCTTCACCTCCGACGTGATGCCCGCAGATGACAAAGAGGAAGCGGGATCTCAGACTCTGCCAGACTTGCAGGAGGAGCACAGCCCCCTTCTCAGCACTCCCCTGAAAGAATTAGCTGGTGAGAATATGGCTGCGAAGGCAGGGACAGTCTCTGGTTCATCACTGAAGGCCACCTCGCTCTGCTTGCACATGAATATCTTTGGACATTCTTTCCAGGATCAGAGCAGTGGGCCTATGATATCAGGTGCTTTGGCACACAGGCAGGACAATGCTGCTGCAGTTGTCTTGTTTGTGGGCTTCCTAGAGGCACCTGGTTGGCCACTGTGTGAACAAATTGCTGGACTTGATGGGCCTGGGTCAGATCCAGCAGGGCCTTTCTTATGTTCTTATGATGCATACCAGTTCTCTTCAGTATCAGAGGAGCATGCCTATTCTATTAGGTGCTGTGGAATTCAGGCAAGATAATGCTGCTGCAATCGTCTTGCTCTTGGGCTTCCTAGAGGCCCCTGGTTGGCCACTGTGTGAACAGACTGCTGGACTTGATGGGCCTTGGTCTGATCCAGCAGGGCTGTTCTTCCTTCCTTCCCTCCATCCCTCCTTCCCGCCTTCCTTCCTTCTCTAGTATCAGAAGAGCATGCTTATTATATTACATGCTTTGGAACACAGGCAAGATAATGCTGCTGCAGTGGTCTTGTTTGTGGGCTTCCTAGAGGCACCTGGTTGGCCACTGTGTAAACAGACTGCTGGACTTGGTGGGCCTTGGTCTGATCCAGCAGGACTTTTCTTATCTTCTTTCCCTCCCTCTCTCCCTCCCTCCTTCCCTTCTTCCTTCCTTCTCTCCAGGATCAGAGGAGCATGCCTATTAGGTTATGTGCTGTGGAATACAGGCAGGATAATGCCGCTGCAGTGGTCTTGTTGTGGGCTTCCTAGAGGCACCTGGTTGGCCACTGTGGGAACAGACTGCTGGACTTGATGGGCCTTGGTCTGATCCAGCAGCGCTGCTCTTATCTTCCTTCCTTCCTTCTCTCCATTCCTCCTTCCTTTCTTCCTTCTTGCCAGGATCAGAGGAGCATGCCTGTTTTAATAGGTGCTGTGGAACACAGGCAGGATAATGCTGCTGCAGTCGCCTTGTTTGTGGGCTTCCTAGAGGCACCTGGTCGGCCACTGTTGATGGACCTTGGTCTGATCCAGCATGGCCTTTCTTATATTCTTATGACAATCATCCAATTAAAGAAATGGTGCTGTGGCTAAGAGTGGCGGACTCTAATCTGGAGAACCGGGTTCGATTCCCCGCTCCTCCACGTGAAGCCAGCTGGGTGACCTTGGGCCAGTCACGGTTCTCTCAGAACTTTCTCAGCAGAGGCAGGCAATGGCCGGCCACCTCCGAACGGCTCTTGCCTTGAAAACCCTACAGGTTTCAGCGTAAGTCGGCTACTACTTGACAGCGCTTTCCACCACCCATCTCTTGTCGCCCTGACCTGCGTGGCCCACATTAGCCCAGCCTCATCAGATCTCAGAAGCTAAGCAAGGTCGGCTCTGGTTAGTACTCGGACGGGAGACCACCGAGGAAGTCCAGGGTTGCTACGCAGAGGCAGGCCATGGGAAACCACCTCTGAACATCTCTTGCCCTGATCTGGATAGCCCAAGCTAGCACAATCTTATCAGGTCTCTGAAGCTAAGCAGGGTCGGCTCTGGTTAGTACTCGGACTGGAGACCACCAAGGAAGTCCAGGGTTGCTACGCAGAGGCAGACCATGGCAAAACTACCTCTCCTTGTCTCTCGCCTTGAAAACCCTACGGGCTACCCATAATAGTTGGCTGCGACTTGATAGCACTTTCCAACACCCAGTCTTTAAGGTGAACACATGAAAGCTGCCTTATACTGAATCAGACCTTCGGTCCATCCAAGTCAGTATCATCTGCTCAGACTGGCAGCGGCTCTCCAGGGACTCAGGCAAAAGTCTTTCACATCACCTACTTGCCTGGTCCCTTTAACTGGAGATGCCGGGGATTGAACCTGGGACCTTTCTGCATGCTAAGCAGAGGCTCTACCACTGAGCCATGGCCCCTCCCCAGAACAGAAGTAAAGCCATGAACAGACGAAGCTGCCTTACACTGAATCAGACCCTCAGTCCATCAAAGTCAGTATTGTCTACTCAGACCGGCAGCAGCTCTCCAGGGTCTCAGGCAAGGGTCTTTCACATCATCTACTTGCCCGGTCCCTTTAACTGGAGTTGCCAGGGATTGAACCTGGGACCTTCTGCTTGCCAAGCAGATTCTCTACCACTGTGCCATGGCCCCTCCCCAGGTGCTACAAGATCTGTTTATTTTCACAAGAAAATTATGTGCGAAGTTCTTTTTTTTTGTGGTCTGTCCAGAAATCTGAATCTTTTAAGACCGCTGGGAATTTTATTTGGGTTGAATGTCAATACAGAAACTGGCAGGGGGAGAGGAAAAGATGTTTCAGGGTGTGATCGACAGAAGAGTGTGAAGTCTACCGTCCTTAGCCTCCTTGAAATGTGGGTTTGTACTCACAAGAGGGCAGCAGAAGAACAGAGAAAAGGGTATCCTACAGTAGCTTCCGTCAGTAGGGGGAAAAAGGAACATAACATTTTTGCCTTTTCCACTTCAATGTTTCCAGGATATAAACCAGTGGTGGCGAACCTATGGCACGCGTGCCAGAGGGAGCACTCAGAGCCCTCTCTGTGGTCATGCGCGCCATCACCCCCGCACAGAGTTCGCCTGAGTTAGTTACTAGAAAGCCAGAGGGACGTGGGGCCGGGCTGCCTCCCCCT
Organism: Euleptes europaea; assembly: GCF_029931775.1. Classification (NCBI taxonomy): domain Eukaryota; kingdom Metazoa; phylum Chordata; class Lepidosauria; order Squamata; family Sphaerodactylidae; genus Euleptes; species Euleptes europaea. Next base: position 11,103,022 of record NC_079332.1, read on the forward strand.
CTCCACGCGCGCCTGAGGGCCGTTGCTCAGTGGTAGAGCCTCTGCTTGGCATGCAGAAGGTCCTAGGTTCAATCCCCGGCATCTCCAGTTAAAGGGACTAGGCAGGTAGGTGATGTGGAAGACCCCTGCCTGAGACCCTGGAGAGCCGCTGCCGGTCTGAGTAGACAATACTGACTTTGATGGACCAAGGGTCTGATTCAGTATAAGGCAGTTTCATGTGTTCATGTGTTCTGCCCAGCAGCCCAATGGGAGCGCTTCCTCCCTCCCGTCACATGCGGCAGGGCGGCTCACATGTGGCGTGAGGGTGTGGCGCGGATGGCAGCCTGTTGAGTCTGAAGCGAAGGTGATTCCCGTGGTGGGGTTGGAGAGGAGCTAGGTTGGAGGGGAGCATAGCTCACAGCGTGGCATAGCTGGAGGGGAGCAGAGCAGTCGGGCCACAGCGCGGGCTTTGCGGCGCCTCCCACCTTTCAGTGAAATCCCCTACTGAAAGAGGGACACCCACTTACCCAGCATGTAATTAACCTGTGGAACTCCTTGCCACATGATGTGGTGATGGCATCTAGCCTAGATGCCTTTAAGAGGGGATAACCTCAGTATTCAGGTTGAATTGCCGTGTTGGCACTTTGCGGTAAATAAGTGGGTTTGGGGTTGCAGTTTGGGCACTCGGTCTCTAAAAGGTTCGCCATCACTGATATAAACTGTCTGTTAAACCCTCTGAAACCTCACTGCGTTTGAACCGCAGAGCGGAATTCCTGTTGTCGCTGGGTTTTTTTTTTTTTTTAATGTTTGATTTGTTCTCGTTGGACAGAAAAACTGGAAAAGGCCAAAGAGGACCAGAAGGCCCAGCTCAGCCTGTGGATGAGCCGCATCTATGTCTTCTTTGTGAGGAAATTCTTCGCGAGCTACAAGCACTTGCAAGTCGTGAAGGAGACCATTTTGGACAACCGGGTGCGGGACGCGGAGCTGGCGGCGCAAAGGAAGATCCAGGAGGAGGAGGAGGAAGCCCGGTGAGTCGATGGCCCCTTCGCGACCCACGAGGGGTTCGAACCTCTGGAGGTTCGAATCTCTGGAGACTTCACTTGGGACGGCTTCCAGGGGCCATCGGCAGGGAGCAGGCTCTTTCGGTCTCTGCCGGCTTTGATTTGTCGACATCTTGTCGGCCTTTGAGGTGCCGCTGGACTTGAATCTTGTTATTTAAATAAAAGTCGGCGAATATTAGAACGGTTCCTCAGTGGAACAGGCTTCCTCGGGAGATGGTGGGCTCTCCTTCCCTGGAGGTTTTTAACAATAGGTTGGATGGCCGTCTGTCTGCAATGCTGATTCTATGACCTTAAGCAGATGATGAGAGGGAGGGCACCTTGGCCATCTTCTGGGCATGAGTAGAGGGTCACTGGGATGTGCGGGGGGGAGGTGGTTGTGAATTTCCTGCATTGGGCAGGGGGTTGGACTAGATGACCCTGGGGATCCCTTCCAACTCTATGATTACCTTGAAGCTACTTGTAGCTCAGGGCTTAAAGTGTTTGCTTTGTGTGCAGATTGCTCCGGATTCAGTCTGTGCCCCATCTTCATGGAAAGGCTCTCAGGGAGCCAGCATGGGGTAGTGGTTTGGTTAGGAGCTGTGGAGTCTGATCTGGAGAACCGGGTTCGATTCCCCACTCCTCCACATGAGCGGCAGAGGCTAATCTGGTGAACCGGGTTTGTTTCCCCACTCCTACACATGAAGCCAGCTGGGTGACCTTGGGCTAGTCACACTCTCTCAGCCCCACCTACCTCACAGGGTGTCTGTTAAGGGGAAGGGGAGATGATTGTAAGCTGGTTTGATCCTTAAGTGGTAGAGAAAGTTGGCATGTAGAAACCAACTCTTCTTCTTCTAGGCATGGCTGTTTCACTCGCTGTCACCCCTCCGACTACTTTGGGCTTTTGTTTGGATTATGCATCCCGTTTCCAACCGTCAGAGGCCGCCTCGCTCTCCCCTTGTTTCCCCGCGTTTCGAGGGACCTGTTTTATCTCGAATTTGAAAACACGGGGAAAGGCAGGGGGAGAAGGAGGCGGCCTCTGACAGTCAGAAATGGCATGCACAATTCAAAGACTTGAAGTCATCGGAGGGGTGACGGCGAGGGAAACAGCCATGCATAAAGGACTCTCTGGAAGTCCTTGGAAAGACCCATCTCTGCCCAACAGACATGATGGCATTGAGCTAGATGGGCCAGGCGCCCCCGCTAGGCACAAAGTAGCTTCCTGCGTTCGGTGCTATTCCTTGCATTTGCATCTTTGGTGTAATGGAACCTGCAGTGGTCCCCACCATAGGCTCACTGTAACTTCTGGCATCAACAACACCTTGGCTAGGTTTCTCTCCTCCCTCACTGTAAGGAAAACACACGTACAAAATGTACAGGCACATCCCAGCGCAACAGCGCATTTTAATACGCTACTTGAAAGGAAGACTAGTGATTTTTTTCCCGGAGTGCCATCAAGAAAAAGAGCGGGTTGTCTTACATAAGAATATAAGAAAAGCCCTGCTGGATCAGACCAAGGTCCATCAAGTCTAGCAGTCTGCTAACACAGGGGCCAACCAGGTGGCTCCAGGAAGCCCACAAGCAAGGCGACTGCAGCAGCATTATCCTGCCTGTGTTCCACAGCACTTCATATAATAGGCATGCTCCTCTGATCCTGGAGAGAATACGTCTGCATCATACCTGTGATGTATCATACCTATGATGTACCTAGGAGATAAATGGAGTCTCTGGGCCCTTGATAGTTTTTGTGATAGACACTTTTGGTTCTGTCATGCTAAAGAATTGGTGTGGATGATTGTTTAGGGATTTGTTGTTTTAGGGCTGAAACGGTTGCATTTTGTCATGCTTCCCCCCCTTTTAGTCAGATAAGCCAGAGGTTGAATATCTTTTCTTTTTTTTAACTGTTTTTTTCCTGCCTTTCCCTTTTTGTTTCCCCCACAGGCTTTATGCCATGTGGGAAGCAGAAGAGGCTAAAAAGCTAGAAGAAGCTGCTGCCGAAAAAGCCGCCCTGGAGCTCGAAGAAAGCATGAGCAGAGAGGCAGAAGAGGGATCGGTCCAGCTGCAGTCTCCGCCAAAGGAAGAATCTCCCATTTCGCCCCAGGTCCAGCCGAGCAAAACTGCTGCTTCAGGGAAGAAAAAGAAAAAATAACAGCCATGCGCCTGTCAAAAATCCCTTTTACGGATCCCAGCGTTGCAGTATGGGTGCTTCACACTACTTGTTGGCAACGAATTGTTTTTATGAAGCTGTGAACACAGGGCTGATCAATTTTGAGAGCAGCCGGTGTTGAGTAACCTTGTGGATCTGCAGGTAACCAAAAGCCTCAGGTTGAGAAGTTGAGATAAAAGGGACTGGAGTTTCACGTTGATTTGTGAGTAAAATATGTAGGAATGAGACCAGATGTTTATACCAGGATCCCCCCCCCCACACACTTTCAACATTTAAAACAGTGCATCTTGGTTTTAGCAATGCTGCAACCATCTTGGAGGCTTATGCATGTTTAGGTCATGTCCACAGAAACAATTCATACATATCAAATTAAAAGAAACTCCTGAGACCCTAATTTGGTATCCTTCTGCTTTAATCTAAGTAAAGTGTCTATTTTTTTTGTGGTTGGGGGTGGGCAGCAAAGGCCCAGAAAATCCGGCCAAGGCTTTTGCCGGGTAATCTGGGCAGAATTACATGTTTGCCAGTAAATGTGTAAAATGTTGCTTTGTTCGCAAAATCAAGCAACCTCAGTAACTGTCTGGGACGAGAGCCCACCGGCATCTTACCGAGAGCGTTACAACCACGGCACTGAAAGGATCGTGCTAACGGTCGTTTTCTGAAATGGTGGAGGACCGTAACTGCTAATGTGGGGGAAACTGATCATATGATGATCCTCCTGACTTGGGATCACCGAACTGAACCTTCCTGCCATAAGGAAAGACTATCCAATCTTCCCTTCCTCCCCAAATAGACATATGTAGCCCAGGATTAGGCAAAAGCAGGCCTGTGGGAGTTGTGACCAACTCTGCATATCTGTGTGGCAGGCCCCCCCCCCGGGGGGGCTCATTACATCTCCTTTTGCTCAGGAGTAAAGAAAAGAAGAGGAAAAACCCTTAAAGTTGTAACAATTACACATTTTATTATTCCAGTAAAATATTCACATAAATATCAGAGAAATGGAATGGCGCGTGTTTAATTCCTTCGGGCTTTAATTAATTTGCACATAAATACTTTAAAATCTAAAAATGGGATGATCGGAGAATTTTTACAGCTTTTGGTAGAAATTAGATCCTTACAAAGCAAGTATTGCTTTACTATTGTCATTGTTCCAGTCAATGATATGACTAATAAACCTGTCAGTGTAAACAAAAATGCTTTTTGGACATTTTCGAGCCACCTGCGGAAGAGCTGGCCCTTGGCAGATCAGTCTAAGAAGAAGATGTTGTTGAACTGTGTTGCACAGAGTTTCTTGACTTCTTCTGCAAAACAAGAGAAGAAAAGGTGCTTTGTGATCTCAACGCCCAATGATAAAAGAGGAACCAAGCACTGCAAAATATTTATGGCCGTAAGAACATACTGACTTTCACTGCTGAGAATTGTCCAGCTTTAGACAATGGCACTGCAATTACTACTGAAATCTGAAGAAGATATTTACTATTTTGAAAAGGACTACAATAATTCTATCAGTCAACATTATTCCAATTATAAGCTACACCTTGGCCGTAGTTTCCAAACCATCCCAGAATATTTTCTCTGAAGCTAATGGCACTACTCTCAAGTATGTCCCAAAAACCAGTTCATCGTGGGAACGCCTTTCTGCCAACCAAAACAGGTGAGTTCATATCAAGGCTGTCAGTATTATCTCTCGGCCAGGAATCGCTATTCCTGTTGCCTTCTAGACTGGGTCCCTCCCTTGGAGGCTGTTTTCCTAAGGTGAGCAGAGGCATGCTAGCCCACCGTACTGTGATCGACATTCCTACTTGAGTTAGGAGCGAGAGTTCACTACCAGCGTGGTGTAGCGGTTTGGAGCGGTGGACTCTGGTCTAGAGAACTGGGTTTGATTCCCCGCTCTTCAACATGAGTGGCAGAGGCTAATCTGGTGTAATGGATTTGTTTCCCCACTCCTACACATGAAGCCAGCTGGGTGACCTTGGGCTAGTCACAACTCTCTTAGAGCTCTCTCAGCCCCACCTACCTCACAGGGTGTCTGTTGTGGGGAGGGGAAGGTGATTGTAAGCCAGTTTGATTCTTAAGTAGTAGAGAAAGTCGGCATATAAAAACCAACCTTCTAAATGCAGCTTTTTTTTCAGGAATTGCTTGTTTTTATGAGCACTCCTCCGGATACTATAATGCGCGTTGTGGTGAAGTGAGGCTATTGCTGAAATTACTAGAGTTGTAGAAGAGTTGTATTCTCCACAGCGTTCCCCCCACCCAAAAAAAGTCTTAACTACAGGTCTTCTTAAAGAATTAAGAAATTTGAGAACTGCCTTTGTTTAAAAAGCCACCTTGAGCCTCCTTGAATTCCCCAGGAACGTTTCCCTGTGCCTTTGCGGTAGTTCAAAAAAAGGCATACAACATGCTTTGTGAAATAAACAGGTTTCGTCATTTACCCCAAAAAGATTAATGCAGAGAAAGCGCCGTGATCTTAATCCTTTTGAATTTCTGATCCACTATAAAAGATTCTTAAATTTATTTAACTTCATTAACACCCTGCCTTTCTCCCCAATGAGACCTCAAAGAGGCTTATATCATTCTCCTCTCCTCCATTTTATCTGAGGTAATTACCCCTCTAGTTCCAAACCTCTGTGTCTCGCTAGTTCCTTTTCACGGAATAGTCCGGCTCTATGTTTTTATTTTAATCTAGGAAGCGGAAGAATTTTAACCAGAAATGGATTCCCAAAACGGCACACAGACTGGCTGGGGCCCTGCTAAAAACGGTAAGACCCCACCACCACCACCTCTACAATTCTGAACTTCCCATGTGTTAATCTAGTCTTGGGTCAGATGACTACAAAAAATTGTGCTTATTCAGAAGTTCAATCTTTACCACCTTTCTTCGGGGGGGGGGAACAACTGCTCTCGGCCAACCCCCCTGGGTGCTTTGGTCATTCCAGTCGCTTCTTACCATTCACTTCAATCAGGTTGGCATTTTTCTGATTCAAAATCACGTATAGTTCCCGTTGATCGGATTTCTTGCCCACTATCCAGTAGTCGCTCATGGCCTTGACGATGATTTCCTCATCGTCATCAACTCTGCAAGAGAACGGTTTGTCAAACGCGGCTCTTAGGATGGCATGCCCAGGAATTGTATTGTATTGTTGTGTTTGCACGTTTTATTGTTGTATCGTGTAGTTAGATAGTTACAGGAAATTGTCTTCACTGTTTTGCACAGTCTGAACTTTGTGTCATTTTGCTGTCAATATGGAGTTAAATTTGGGCCATGTGCTGTTCTTTCTTCCAAGAAGGAATAAACTCAGGCAAAGGCAGTGACTACATGACGCTTTCAGAACGTAACAGGAAAGAAACCGGCGAATGGATCATGGCTTGGTGCATGCTTTCGGATTCCACCCCGCCCCATCTTACAAATGAACACATAAAGCTGCCTTATACTGAATCAGACCCTCGGTCCATCCAAGTCAGTATTGTCTACTCTGACTGGCAGGGGCTCTCCAGGGTCTTTCCCATCACCCACTTGCCTAGTCCCTTTAACTGGAGATGCTGAGGATTGAACCTGGGACCTTCTGCATGCCAAGCAGATGCTCTAACACTGAGCCATGGTTCTGATAGGCGTGGTTGAATTTGATCATTTTCCCATAAAGGAAAAGAACGCAGGTCACCTCGTAAAGTCACTGTTGATGTCTCCGAGAATCTTCATCAAGTCAGGGTGAACGGATGCGAGCGAGATGTTGGGCGTTCTCCTCATGTGGATCGTACTTTTTTCAGCCAGGTTCATGTGGTTGAAGTAGATAAATTTAAACTGGGGCTCCTTCTCTGACCTAGAAAGTCAGCAAGGGGAAGGAAACGGTAAAGGGGTAGGGAAGCACAATCGGGGAGAAGAAAATAGTTCATTAATTGGAGGTAACCTGAATCGAGTCAGTAATGAGGCTTCTTACCATGCTAAAGCTCGCGCTAAGCCAGGGGTAAAAGATTTTTCCCTCTGCCAGCCATCAAAAACATCGACCACTGATAAAGCCACTGATTATGGAGTGATGCTACTTCAGAATCAACTACAAAGAGCAAGTGACCAGATCCCAGGCCCTGCTGAGCCAGAAACGATGTGACGTCACTCCTACAATTCCATGACTCCTTTCTATAACATGGCCTTCGGTGCTGCATAACCTCAGTCGAGTTGACTTCAGAGATGTTCCCGTTTTTGACGGGCTGACTCCGAAGCGGCCCTTTCTTTCAGGCAAACGTTTTGAGAGGCCCTTCTAAGCGAGAGAACAAAGCCAGGTGCTGTGAGGATTACTCGTTAAGATTACCACCAGAAAACTCTAGAAAGAAAAGGCCTTATTCGAGAAGCCAGACCCCTTGGTGTTCAAAAAGCCAGCGTGGTGTAGTGGTTAAGAGCGGTGGTTTGGAGCGGTTGGAGTCTGATCTGGAGAACCCGGGTTTGATTCCCCCACTCCTCCACGTGAGCGGCAGAGGCTAATCTGGTGAGCTGGATTTGTTTCCCCACTCCTACACACGAAGCCAGCTGGGTGACCTTGGGCTAGTCACAGCTCTCTCAGCCTCACCCACCTCATAAGGTGTCTGTTGTGGGAAGGGGAAGGAAAGGCGCTTGTAAGCCGGTTTGATTCTGCCTTAAGCGGTAGAGAAAGTCGGCATATATAAACCAACTCTTCTTCTTCTTCTAAAGCTCTCAGGATCATTTTACAAACTTTTATCCCCGGCTTGTGGTTGTCTGCAACAAGCACTGGAAATTTTCAGGCACTTTGACCTTTGGAACTCAGTTCTTCCTTTTGAAACAAATGTCACGCAACACTTCAAGCCTCTTATCGGGCTAACTTGCCCCCTCTTACATCTACCCGGCTCCATTAGCGCTGAGAGAAGCTGTATCAGGTTCTCAGGATACCACCACATTAAAGTTTAAGGCGGGCTTAATCAGATAAGCTTTGTCACCTTAAGCTGCTGGCACCACAGAAAATGAGCTGAGGGCTCCAGCCCCTTGGAAGGCACAAGCGCTTCGCTTCAGCAAGCCAGCTTGAGATAAGACGCATCAATCGATGCCCCGTTAGAAATGCAAAATATTAATCCTTATCCTAAATTACAAAACATCTTATTTAATAACAAGGTGGCAGGGCTGAGCACGTTGGGCAAAGGGGTTTCAGCATTCTGGAATCCTCTTAGGGTAAACACAGCTGCTGTATCATCACTGACTGTGTCTGACTAATCCCAATGGGAAGCAGGTCTCTCTAGGGGAAGGCCCGGCCTCTCCCTCATCCTAGTTTCTGCTAGACCGGCCAGCAGTCAAGGCACCAACCTCAGCCCTAATGCCTCTGTCAACTTTCCAATCCGTGCCGCACGACACCAGTGGAGACTGCATGCCCCCTCAACCAGTGGCACTGCTTCATCATGCAGAGTGTGTGCTGCCGCGTGTTCTTTCCTTGGGCTTTTTTGCTCCCTGTGCGTGTTGGGGGGGGGGGGACATACCTTGGAGACCTGACAGGACAACGTAGACCTCTGCGGCCTGGCTTTCTCCCAGGGCCTTGGATCTGTTTGCCACCAGACCTGAGAGAAGAACGAAACCAACCAAGCAATCTAACCGTATGAGCCATCCTGGCAGAGAAGTGTGTGTGTCAGTCTTAACGCTATGATCAATCTTGCAGATGTCTGGTACGGGCCAACCTGCAATTAAATGGCTTGTCTCCACTTCTCGTTTAACGGGGGCAGGAGGAGGAGGGAGCAGAGTAGGACCTCAGTGGACAGGGGGCTGCTGGACAACATGGGAGTCTGGCTTCCTGCCCCTTTAAGCCCTGGCCACTTCCTGGTGAAACAATATATAAGAACATAAGAATCCTGCTGGATCAGACCAAGGCCCATCAAGTCCAGCAGTCTGTTCACACAGGGGCCAACCAGGTGCCTCTCAGAAGCCCACAAGCAAGACGGCTGCAGCAGCATGAATTCTGCCTGTGTTCCACAGCACCTAATATCATAGTCCTGCTCCTCTGATCCTGGAGAAAATAGGTATACATCATGACTAGTATCCGTTTTGACTAGTAGCCATGGATAGCCCTCTCCTCCATGAACATGTCCACTCCTCTCTTTAAGCCTTCCAAGATGGTAGCCATCACCGCCTGAGAGTATGAGAAAAGCCCTGCTGGATCAGACCCAGGCCCATCAAGTTCAGCAGTCTGTCCACACAGTGGCCAACCAGGTGCCTCTAGGAAGCCCACAAACAAGACAACTGCAGCATCCTGTGTTCCACAGCACCTAACATAATAGGCATGCTCCTCTGATCCTGGAGAATGGTCAGGTATAAGGAACTACCACATCCACTTGTTAGGCATATAATATGCATACTGCCGACAAAGATAACACTCTTTTAAAACAAGTTCTCACTGTGTGTGTGTGTGTGTGTTAAGTGCCGTCAAGTCGCTTCCAACTCATGGAGACCCTATGAATGAAAGTCCTCCAAAATGTCCTGTCTTTGACAGCCTTGCTCAGATCTTTCAAAGTGAAGTCCACAGCTTCCTTTGTTGAGTCAATCCATCTCTTGTTGGGTCTTCCTCTTTTCCTGCTGCCCTCAACTTTTCCTAGCATGACTGTCTTTTCCAGTGACTCTTGTCGTCTCATGACATGACCAAAATATGACAGCCTCAGTTTAGTCATTTTAGCTTCTAGGGTCAGTTCAGGCTTGATTTGATCTATAACCCACTGATTTGTTTTTTTGGCAGCCCACGGAATCCATAACACTCTCCTCCAACGCCACATTTCAAAGGAATCTATTTTCTTCCTATCAGCTTTCTTCACTGTCCAGCTTTCACACACATACATAGTAATAGGGAATACGATGGCATGAATTAATCTAGTCTTGGTGGCATGAATTAATCTAGTTCTCACTGGTACTATTTAAAAGTATGTTTTATACCCCCAATGAAAAAGAAAATACAGTACGAACCCCGCAATTCTTTTGTTGATGTTATATTGTTCGCATATATCCGAAGCTAATACTGTGAGCTGGGGCCCAACGACGCTGTCCAGTTTACGGCAAAACTCCAATGTTGGCTGGATAGAGGCTGTGGAGGAGTTTGAAAAGGGACAGTGAGAACGTTTTCTCCCCAAGACCGCAACAGGCACGAACCATTTGGAGACTTAAATAAAACAAAACTCAAAAACACACAAAATGTTTACAATAATGGAGCAGATTATCCCATTCCTTTCTACCCAGGAGTTTACCAGTTTGCAACTTTCATAGAACTTCTGTAAAAAAAAAAAAAAAGCTTCAAAGGATAGCTGTATTGATCTGCAGTAGAGGAGTTAGATGTGAGCCCAGTAGCCTTAGAGACCCAACAAGATTTTCAGGGAGCTTTGACTCTCAAAAGCCAGCGTTGTGTAGTGGTTAAGAGCGGTGGACTCTAATCTGGAGAACTGAGTTTGATTCCCCGCTCCTTTACATGAGCGGCAGACTCTAATCAGGTGAACCAGGTTGGTTTCCTGATGCCCACAAGGCCAGCTGGGTGGCCTTGGGCTAGTCACAGTTCTCTAAGAGCTCTCTCAGAGGTCTCTCAGCCCTACCCTACCTCACAGGGTGTCTGTTGTGGGGAAGGGAAGGTGATTGTAAGCTGGTTTGATTCTTCCTTAAGTGGTAGAGAAAGTCGGCATATAAAAACCAACTCTTCTTCTTATACCCTGAAAATCTTGTCGGTCTATAAGGTGCTACTAGACTCTAGTTGTAAAAATGTATATCTGGTAAGTTTCACCTTCCCCAAGGATCCTGTTACGCCCTATCTGGGCACATGGCAAAATTAGGCGGTAGAATCCTGGGAAGTATGATATATAGTTATTACTTCAGGCTGCAGGTGGGGGAAATAATGTTTTCATTCTAATGCTTCCCTCCGTACAAAACTTCTAAAAAGGTAAAGGTCCCCTGTGCAAGCACTGGGTCATTCCTGACCCATGGGGTGACATCACATCCCAATGTTTACTAGGCAGACTTTGTTTACGGGGTGGTTTGCCAGTGCCTTCCCCAGTCATCTCCCCTTTACCCCCAGCAAGTTGGGTACTCATTTAACAACCTCGGAAGGATGGAAGGCTGAGTCAACCTTGAGCCAGCTACCTGAAACTGACTTCCGTCGGGGTCGAACTCAGGTCGTGAGCAGAGTTTGGATTGCAGTACCGCAACTTACCACTCTGTGCCACGGGGCTCTTTCTAGCATGTAGAAAACCAGCAGAGCAGGGAGACAGCAAAGAAGGGTCCTGAATCGAAACTCCCCCCCCCCCAGTTGTACTACACTTGCTTGCCTGGGAGTTACATGGTCTTGCCTACTACACAACAGGCATACTATTGGGCTATGCTCAGTGGTAGGGCATCTGCTTGGCATGCAGAAGGTCCCAGGTTCAATCCCCGGCATCTCCAGTTAAAGGGACTAGGCGAGTAGGTGGTGTGAAAGACCCCTGCCTGAGACCCTGGAGAGCCACTGCCAGTCTGAGTAGACAATACTGACTCTGATGGACCAAGGGTCTGATTCAGCAGAAGGCAGCTTCGTGTGTATTTTCCAAAAGCTGACGGCCAAAATGTTATTTTTTTCCCTGTGTCACTGACACTGAAAGCTGTTCAAAGCAAACTTTCATTTAAAATATCAGAGCGTGTCCAAGGGCCCGCACCTGCCTTAACTTCAGGGGTAGGCAGAGGTGAATAATGTTCAAACAAAGTGATTTGCCTAGCACTAGAGTTAAATCCCCTCGGTGGTTTTGGAGATTAACGTGATACTCACCGTCAATCATAAAACAGACGGCTGCACTCATAGCCTGAAAGAGATGAAAACATTTACAATTTTTTTTAAAAAAAGAACCCTCTATTCTCTTTTTTCAGCGACACTTTTGACTGTCGGAAATTATGGCTCAGATTGTTGCAGTAAACACCACACGAAATCTTGTGGCTCTTTAAAGGACCAACAGCAATCTCCGCTAGAGTTGTTCCACTCTAAGCCAGTGGGCAACCTGAATTCCTGTGCTCTAGGCAGATTTATACGTATAAGAACGCCACTCAAAATCTGGAAAGCGGACAGCAAATTTGGCAGCTACCTTATAAACAATCAAATGAAGCTCTTCGTAAGTATCCTCTGTGTTTACAAATATTTTGGGAAATCTGCATTTTGCTTCTGGGTCATTGACATTCAGAGGTCCAGTGAGAAACCTAAAAGGAGAAAGATCAGGCTTTCTATCCAGAGCAAGAGAGCAGACCTTAAGCCTCCGCCTCAAATGTTCATTCTTGTTCTGGCAGACACCACCCCCACCAAAGCCCTCGGGTTATCCACCAGCAACCCTTGCTTTTCACTCCAGCCTTTGGTAAAGCGCTTCAGACTGTGCCAGCCATGTCAAAATGCTGAATGGAGAGAATCAATTTTATCTTTGGACAACAGCTCCCGTAAGCAAGGCTTAGAACCCATACACAAATGAATCGAGCTTACCTTCCATAGTGCTGAAGATTTCCTGGTATTTCCGCATGTATTGGCGAATCTCTGCCTGCCAACTGAAACGAAAGGGGAAGCTTAAGGAGATGCCCCCCTTTTCTCCCTGGGAAGAACAGCTGAGAAGACAGGAAACAAAAACGGCTTTCACCCTCAAAAGGACAAGCCGTGTGACTCACCTCTGGCTCTATGTGCCTTGGAAACAGAGACGTGGTGAGATATTTGTATAGAATTCTCATGTCATCTTGCTCCAATCCACTCCTGGAATTTGAAAGGAGTAATTAAAGCACATGCTGACAAGAACATTCAAAGGGACATTTGCTAATTACAGAGGGACCCATGCGAGTTCACGTCCATCTACCAGCCCACCTAGTGCAATCCATTCCTCTTGGACTGACAGTGGCCAAGGGGTTTTCTTATGAGAAACCCTTCTAGGAGGTCATGCCAGGCACTGAACCTGGGGCCCTTCTGCATGCAGCACTGAGCGCAATGGCCCCTCCACCTTCACTGATGCATCATTAACTAAATTAATGGCATATAATCAAGCAATCTGAGATAAAGAGCCAGCATGGTGCAGTGGTTAAGAGAGGCGGACTCTAATCTGGAGAACGGGGTTCAATTCCCTGCTCCTCCACGTGAAGCCTGCTGGGTGACCTTGGGCCAGTCACAGTTCTCTCCAAACTCTCTCAGCCTACGCGGAGGCAGGCAATGGCAAACCACACCTCCAACGCCTCTTGCCTTGAAAACCCTACAGGGTCACCATTAAGTCGGCTGTGACTTGACGGCACTTTCAGCCACCAATCTGAGACAAGACCCACAAACCGCCAGTCTCTTGCCAGCGCACAGGTCTCATGTTTGAGAGCTAGCAGTGTGGGTTTTCATTCATACAGGACATTTAAACTACTTGCCAGCCACCAGAGTGGTTCCTGCGCTTGTGAACGGTCATGGAGAAAGTTGAACTCAGGCATGAAAGAAAGACCTGTCCTCTGAGCATCGGGTATCCCACTTGTCTGTTGTCCCCATTCTCGCCCTTAATACAGATTTCTTTCTATTTGCCAACTTTAGGCAAGGGCCATCAGAACTGCTATTCTCTCCAATGCCAGAGGAGCATGCCTATGATATTAGGTGCGGTGGAACACAGGCAAGAGAATGCTGCTGCAGTCGCCTTGTTTGTGGGCGTCCTAGAAGCACCTGGTTGGCCAGTGTATGAACAGACTGCTGGACTTGATGGGCCTCGGTCTGATCCAGCAGGGCTTTTCTCATATTCAGGATGAATACGAATAAATTCAAAGCTTTGTTCTAGTTTTCCCATATAGGTTTTCGTGAGCAAAACCCCCCAGATCAAATGAGGATAACATTGCAAGCTGACCACAGGTATGCACGAGGTCTAGAACTTTGAAAAACATATCCCAATTTGAAGCCTTTTTTATTTTAATACTCCTCTGCTGTTTTTTCTAACTGTTTTATGCAGCCAGCTGTAGATTACTTCTTGCCTTAATCTTTGAGCGCATTCCCCCTCGCTCAACTTCTTAATCACTTTTTTGAATAGGAAACTCTTCTCTCGAATGAAACCGGACGCCCCTCCGCAGCTGTGCCGTGTCAGTAAACACCCTGAAACCAAACACAGCTGAAGAGCAGCGCTCGGGTTTAAAATTGCAGTGATGCTGCAGAGTGCAGATACTTCCTTTGTTTCTGTTTTAAAAAACGCAACGTTTTCTCTCAATGAAGTCACGGTTAGCTAGAAAACAGGCCCCTCTTCCGATCCGGGGGGGCATGATTTATCTTGTACTTTTACAATTATAAATGCTGAAGAATTATCGTGGGCGTTAGGGTCGAGGATTAAAATGGAAAACACAAGTTTCCATATCTCTTGCTGTTGTACTCCAGCTTCGTAACAGCACTGATGACTGGCCGCCTCTGCCAGAAATTTGCCTGGCTTCAGGGATCTATCTTGTTGCAGAAACTTTCAGGTTATCCTTAACAAGGAGCCGAACGTTGTGTCGGAACGTTCCTTTTGTGCGTTGCCCAAAGCAACATCGTCGACACGGAGGTCTCTCCAAAAAGAGGGTTCTCTTACAAGTTTCAGAACTCCAGAGCCTGGAACAGGTTGGCTCACCGATTAGTCAGCATGCCGGGGGGGGGGGAATACATCCCACATTTACTGGTGTTGTTCTGGAGTCCCCCTCCCAAAAACAAACCTGGTGACTGAGGCCATGATAGTGGAGGAGGAGGAGAGTTGGTTTTCATATGCCGACTTTCTCTACTCCTTAAGGGAGAATCAAACCAGCTTACAATCACCTTCCCTTCCCCTCCCCACAACAGACACCCTGTGAGGTAGCTGGGGCTGAAAGACTAGCCCGAGGTCACCCAGCTGGGTTCGTGTGTAGGAGTGGGGAAACAAATCCAGTTCACCAAATTAGTCTCTGCCGCTCATGTGGAGGAGTGGGGAATCAAACCAGGGTCTCCTGATCAGACTCCACCACTCCAAACCACTGCTCTTAACCACTACACCACGCTGGCTCTGCTATACATACTTCATGTTTCTGATCAGACAGGCTTTATTTTACTCTGTTTCTGGCCCTAACAAAACAACCAAGGGAGACTCGGTGGCCACAGGCCAAAATCAGTGTACCGGATTAAAAGGCCCCTGATCCAAACGTCTTGGTCTAGAGCATTTCTCTAGAGAAAAGGCAAACGTTGGTCTTTCCTTTAATGTAATTTAGCAAACAGAAATGCAGGAGCCAAATTCGTCCTGGCACCTCACCAGGTGTGTGAACCAACCCCCCCCCCCCCACGCCAACAAGCAGCCATTAATTTAAAATGTCCATCGCGTTTGCTCCCAGTCACCTACCAGATGAGCTGGTCGTTGTAGAGAAAGGCCGTGTATTTGACGATGCTCAGGCTTTCCTCCATCTTATTGATGAACGACTGGATCCTCAAATAAGTCATCTTATCCAAAGGAAAGAAGCTGATTCCAGAAAAAACATCCAGCAAGTCGCACGACTGTAAATGAAGCGTCTGAAGGTACTGCAGGATTAAGACAGGGAAGGGGTTTTGAGGTGACATGATAGCCTCCACATCAAAACACAGGACGATCCCAACTGACTTTCACAACAGATATTCTGGTGTGTTTCCCTATGTGATGGCACCTCACCATTTTATTATTATTATTATCATTATCATCTTTATTTGCATTCTTAGAAAGGCCCCCTATTTTCTCCTGTGGTAGTGGCTACACTCCTGACGCACTGGTTAGATGTTAATTTCTTCTGTGGTGGGAAGTCTTCTCTGGCAGATGAGATTCTCTGACCAACAAGGGAGGGCAGGAAGGGTTGCGCCAGTGTTTGGCTCTCGTGGCCTTCTCTTACATGCCCAGGGTAATGCAGGTCACCACTTGGGGGTCAGGAAGAAATTTTCCTCTGGGCCAGATTAGCCAGGAATCCTGGAGGGTTTTTAATGGGCATCTTCTGGGCATGGAGTAGGGGTCAGTGGGGTTGTGGGGGGGTAGTTGTGAATTTTCTGCATTGTGCAGGTGGTTAGACCCCAGTGGTCCCTTCCAACTCTATGATTCTTCTTTAAAGCTACAGTTTAAAAACTGAACTAAGAACAGGGAAATGCTCAGATTCAGGGGCCACTTCTAAAGACTCTGTTCAAAGAAAAAGCTGCCCCAGCTCTTCTGAGGATTGCCAGGGTTTGAAAATCACCGCTCAGGTTTATGGTACTTTCATTGCTGAACAAACTCATCTAACACTGTGTTGCTCCCTAGATAGGGAAAACTTACCCGATGGAAGAATTTCTCTAATCTCTCTTTTAGAACTTTCACGCCTCCATCTTCCATGGCTTTCTGGAAAGTGCCGTTAAAAAGCTAAAGACAAAGACAAAAAGGTGAGCTCAGGCCAACTGCGTCAACTTGTTCGCCAAACCCAGATTTGCAGTCTGCTGTTTTGCTTAAAATTTTGGTTCTGCTCTATTATAACCCAGTTATTTGTTAAATGAGTGATGCCGGAGGTACCACTGAAACTTTTAAATGCTTTCCAATGCAGTTTGTGATACGAAATTTGGAAGGAGCTGACAATCTAATGAAAAGTCAAAATGCCCACTAAGCATGGCAAACCCCTTAACTGCACCTATATTTTGGATATGAACATAAGAAAATGCTTACTGGGCAACATTTGGATGAGAAGGGTACTCCGTATTGGATCTGGTTTAATTATGGAGGTGTGAACGTCTCTTCAGCCACCCCAACATAAGGAAGTAAAAGGAAGAGGGGGGAGGGATTAGATTGGCCTTACCTTGTACATGTTGTAACACTGCTGTAACACTGAACTGTACACCTTGTCCTGTAAAATACCAAGAATGAAAGAATCACAACCATTGCATAGATCTTTTTGTATTACGTCATGTACATCTGAGAGCTACAAACCTGTTCTTAAGCTCTATTTTTGTGGCTATGTACTATGTCACTAGTCTCGATTTGTAAATGTGGAACGCGCGCTCTGATTTTTCCCCTAAAAACTTATTGGAAATCCCCATTTGGTTCCACAGAAAAATTAACTTTGTGGCTTGCGTGAAATACTTAGCAGCAAACTACCACTGTATCGTTATTTACTATTTTTTTTCCATTTTGGAAAGCAACATTTTTGTTGGGGGGGGAAACCTTTGTTTGATAAATAAAGAGTGCTATGATGCTGTTATCTAACCACTGTTAACATTTGCTCACTCAATTGAGTTAAGAAAGTTTCAGAGGGTAGCTGTGTTGGACTAAGGGAGCTCTTGAAATCTTATATCCTGAAAATCTTGTTGGTCTCTAAGATGTTAAGAAAGCTCATTCTTGTATCTAGTCTGCATTCAGACTTAAACAATGATCCTGCCCCCCAGAAGATGGTTATTAAATTATCTTTTTAGCCGAATTAATTGCATTCTCCATGTACCAACTTTGGTAAACACAGTTCCATGAACACAATGCTCCCATTTTTTCCATCTGTTACCTGAACAAGGCTGTTTTACCAAGCCAAAAGGGAATGTCTACCATCGTTGCCTTCATTAACTACCACTGAAATAACTAGGACAGAATTGCTGATCCTTACCAGTAACTCTTCTTCTTGATACTCAATGGTTGGTTTGCCATCTTTCTGTTTTCCTATCGCAGGATTCCGCACAACCTTGGAAATGGAACAAATGGGCATTACTTGTTCGTTTAGAGCATGGGTTCTCAAGAAGGGGGGAATTCCCCCCTGGGGGGATTTTAGGGTTCTAGGGGGGACATTGGGACCACTATTCAGCAAATTGTGATGTCCTGTAGATTATGTACAATCTGTAAAATTGTAGTTTGGGTTTTTTTTAGTTAGACTATTTTGGGAAGGGGGGAGTTATATTCTGAACAATGGTGAAAGGGGGGAATGGAGCAAAAAAGGTTGGGAACCACTGGCCTAGAGTGTGGCTGACACCTGTCTGTCTTCAGGACGCAAGGTGATTAACAAAACAATGAGGGGAATGAAATACACAAAATAATACAGTAATAAAATCTCTAACAGCCCAAATTTAAACTACATGAACACATAAAGCTGCCTTATACTGAGTCAGACCCTTGCTCCAAGGTCAGTATTGTCTACTCAGACTGGCAGCAGCTCTCCATGGGTCTCAAGGGGAGGTCTTTCACATGACCTATTGCCTGGTCCTTTTAACTGGAGATGCCAGGGATTGAACCTGGGACCTTCGGCATACCAAGCAGGTGCTCTGCTGATGACCCACAGCTCTTCTTTCCTTCTTGAATTGGGAAGTGAATCCAATGGGGCTTTAGTTCCTAGTAAATATGTCACTAAACACCAATTTTGTCCCTGTCACTAAGTAAGAGAGCTGGAGTGGAGTAATGGTTAGTGTTGGACTAGGATCTGGGAGCCCCATGTTCAAATTCCCACTCTGCCATGGAAGCTTGGGGGGTGATCTTGGGCTGGTTATTCTCCCTTGGCTTAACCTACCTTGCAGGATTGTTGTGAGGGTAAAATGGGAGTGCACAACCATGCCCGGTGTTCCTTGGAGGAAGGGAAGGATAAAAATGTACAAGAGAGGCACCATAAGGAATTTTTGCTAGGCTTGGCTGCAGCCTTCAAATACCACTTCCCCTCCTGGAGTTTCTCACAGCGGAGAATTATATTGCAAAGGATAAATTTAAAAAAATGTGTAAAAAGTCCTTTGCAGACTGGCAACTGGTTTGGTAATCCTGAAGAAGCTGACTTAGGCACATTCTATCCATGCTTCCAGTCTTATCCAAAGGAAGTAAATATGTGCTTCTCTAGAATATCCAAAGCTGCTTTAAGAAGTCCCCATAGAAAGGCTTAACAGGATAAGATCCTTCATTTGTGCATATATACCATAACCATCCAGAAATTTTCTTCAGGCTCATTGAAGAACTGTCTGTTCTTCTGGGTATGCAAGGACTTCGCTGGTTTCAAAGGACTAAAGGTCCTGAAAAGAAAAGAAAAAGCATATGAGTGAACATTTGGGACACACGAGCATCATCAAACATTTAGTCGACAACAAAAATTGTTCCTGGGTTATCTAGATGGAGCACTGCCTATGCAAAGTTCTCTTAAATAAGTGCAGAGGGAAGGTGGCCCAGGCTAGCCTGATCTTGTCAGATCTCAGAAGCTGAGCAGGGTCAGTACTTGGATGGGAGACCGCGAGGAAGCCAATGGCAAACCCCCTCCACTTCTCGCTTGCCTTGAAAGCCCTTTGCCAGGGTCACCATAAGCCAGGTGCGACTTGACGGCACTTACCGACACAAAGAAGTGATAATGCACTACGCAAACAGAAGGGTTTGTTACCTCGTGAACTGGACGATCGCTTCACATAATCCGACACTTCTGATTTTCTCATTTTTTTCTACTTCATTTGGATAATAAAAAAGAATCTTCTTTTCTTCCTGAAATGAGAAATGTGACTGGTCACCTGTGCAGCCACAGTCCTTGCAAATTATTGGTCTGAATGGGCTAAGAGACCACGGTCACATCTTCCAGTAGTCATGTGATGTCACAAACACACAATATGTTTCCCTCTTGTTATCTTCCCTGTGCTATTATGACTTTATAACATTGAGGGCACTTTCACACATGCCGAATAATGCACTTTCAATCCACTTTCAGTGTATTCTAATGATTGTTTTCAAGTGGATTTTGCCTTTTCACACAGTGCATTGAAAGTGGATTGAAAGTGCATTATTCAGCATGTGTGAAAGTGCCCAGGTGTGAAATGGCAAACTCACAAACAATCGCTAAAGTGCGCTGAAAGTGGATTGAGAAAGCACATTATTCAGCATGCGTGAAAGCGCCAGGAATATACTGCTTTTTATTCGACCTATCACTTTCATGGTATGATTCTAATTTTCGGGGGGGGGGGGGTTTCAACCATGTTTTGTAATGCGCTTCCTGTTTGGCCAAACACCTTTGCCACACCTTTCAACCACCTTTGCAAACCCGCCTTTTGATTCCCACAGAGGGAGAAAGGTGGACTGCGGCCATTGATGCATGGGTGGTTTTGCCTTGGATCTGCCGCTCTCTGGATGCACATTTTCCCCATCTGAAATCTCGAAACTCTGCATGGGCGGGGGTGGGGCTTATTGTCCAGCTTTGAGAATTTGGATGGGGAAAACGTGTATCTAGAGAGCAGCAAAACCTCCCATGCATCAATGGCCATTGATGTAAGGGAGGTTTTGCCTTGGATATTTGCCCCTCTCTCGATGCACATTTTGCCCGTCCGAATTTGCCCAAAACTCTGCAGGGGGGGCGGGGGCTTATTTTTGAGTTATGAGAATGTGGATGGGGAAAATGTGCATGTGTGTGTGTGTGTGTGTGTGTAAAGTGCCTTCAAGTCACAGCTGACTTATGGCGACCCCTTTTTGGGGTTTTCAGGGCAAGAGACTAACAGAGGTGGTTTTGCCAGCGCCTTCCTCTGTACAGCAACCCTGGACTTCCTTGGCGGTCTCCCATCCAAATACTAACCAGGGCCGACCCTGCTTAGCTTCTGAGATCTGACGAGATCAGGCTAGCCTGGGCCAACCAGGTCAGGGCAAATGAGTTCGACACCCCTGCCTTATGGGGTTTTCAAGGGCAAGAGACTAACAGAGGTGGTTTTGCCAGCGCCTTCCTCTGTATAGCAACCCTGGGCTTCAAACAAACAAATCTGGGTAAATCATTTACATCATGCAATGAAAAGGAAAAAAAATGGCATGGCTATGTATATCCCTTTAACACTAGAACCTAAGATTTTATATGAAGATAATGATGGGAGGATCCTCTTGGTAGAAATTGTAAGTGGTTTCCAAAAAATTTTGCTAGTTGGTATCTGTGCACCTAATATTAATCAAAAAATGTTTTATAATAATTTGGCATGAAGAAAAAAATGATCTGGATGGGGGATTTTAATGGAGGGATGGATCCAAGATTGGATAGACCTGCTTAGCTTCTGACAAGATCCGGCGGGCCTGGGCCAACCAGGCATCTAGAGAGGGGCATCTAGAGAGGGGCAAACGCCCAAGGCAAAACCGCCCGGGCCCCAACGGCCAACGGGCGCGCGAGGGAAGGAGGGAGGCCGACGGGGCAAACAGGTGCAAAACCTGGGCGACACCGGAAACGCCGCTCTGGGCAGGAAACGCCGCGGCTCCCGCGGCCCAAAACACCCCAGGTGCGGTGCCAGCAACGCCGCGGCCGGGCGAGGAGGAGGAGGAGGCGGCGCGGCCTCTCCACACCAGGCCCGGCGTTTACCTCTCCTTCCCTGGGCCCCAGCCGCGGGTTGTAGACGAAGAAGCTGAGCAAGGCCGGCGCCTTCTCCGGCCCACCTCCCGCCGCCGCCATCCTGGGCCCGGAAGGGAAAAGCGCCTCAGCCCGCCCGGCACCATCGGCGGCGCGGGGGGGGGGGAGGGAGCGGCGCCGAGCGGCCCAACGGTTCCCCGGGCCCGGCCTCTTTCTCCGCCCCGCCGGCTCTTCCTGACGCGGCCGGCGAGGAGGGCCTGCGTGGCTCCTCCCGGAGGGGAGGCCTCCTCCCTCCCTCCCCTCGCGGGGGCGGCCCGTGAGGCGGAGCGGAGGCCCCGGCGGCGGGGCCTTCGCCTCAGGGACGCCGCCCCGGGGCGGCCTGGGGGTGGGTGGGAAGAGAAGCCACCCTCACACGGATATATTGTGTTTTAACATACGCATCTTCGTGCCCTGCTTTTTCTCTCCCTCATTCGGGGACCCGAAGAGGCCGGGCCGCATTTGTTGTTATTTATTCCTTATTTCAATTTATAGTCCCGCCCTCTCACACACACACCCCCCCCACTCCCGACCGAAGCCAGGCTCAGGGCGGGTAGTAAACGTAAAACGAGACAAAAAATTTTAATAGTAATAGTAGTAATAACAGTAGAAAAGGGCAAGAGTCCCGTAGCACCTTAAAGACTAACAAAAATATTTTCTATAGTAGAAAAGGGCAAGAATCCAGCAGCACCTTAAAGACTAACAAAAATATTTTCTATAGTAGAAAAAAGCAAGAGTCCCATAGCACCTTAAAGACTAACAAAAATATTTTCTGTAGTAGAAAAGAGCAAGAGTCCCATAGCACCTTAAAGACTAACAAAAATATTTTCTATAGTAGAAAAGAGCAAGAGTCCCATAGCACCTTAAAGACTAACAAAAATATTTTCTGTAGTAGAAAAGAGCAAGAATCCAGTAGCACCTTAAAGACTAACAAAAATATTTTCTGTAGTAGAAAAGGGCAAGAGTCCAGTAGCTCCTTAAAGACTAACAAAAATATTTTCTGGCAGGGTATGAGCTTTCGTGAGCCACAGCTCACTTCTTCAGATACAGCTGACATACAGAGACATTGTAGCTGTATATGAAGAAGTGAGCTGTGGCTCACGGAAGCTCACACCCTGCCAGAAAATATTTTTGTTAGTCTTTAAGGTGCTACTGGACTCTTGCTCTTTTCTACTACTGCAGACAGACTAACACGGCTACCCACTGAGAGTAGTAATAATAATATTTTTATTTATACAGCCACTGACCAGCAAAAGACAAACAAACAGCCACAACAGATAATGAGGAAAACCACCACAAAAGCTACTACGGCTACCGCAAATAATCTAAGCCTAAAAATTACATAAAATGACTAAAAAAAAGTTGAGGGCAGCAGGAAAAGAGGAAGACCCAACAAGAGATGGATGGACTCAATAAAGGAAGCCACGGCCTTCAGTTTGCAAGATCTGAGCAAGGCTGTCAAAAGATTGGACATTTTGGAGGACTTTCATTCATAGGGTTGTCATGAGTTGGAAGCGACTTGACGGCACTTAACATACACACACAATTGATAGGGTCGCCATAAGTCAGAAGTGACTTGACGGCACTTAACACACACAAATTACATATTACATGTGTGAATAAAAGTTTAGATAAACTTGGTGTGACCCCCCCCCCCTTAATATTTTGAGTAATACTGTATTTCTGTGACTCTTATCCTGTCAGGGTACGACGTGTTTTAATAGCTGCGGGGCAGAATTTAGCCGTCGGGAGTGTAAACCAGTTTTTTCATCAGCAGCTTCTTAGCCAGAAACTTGGTCTGGTTGGTCAGGGAAAGTGTTTAAGCCAAGGGGAAAGAACCCTTGTATAAATATGTCAGTTTTTATTTTTATTTTTGTTTCCTTCATCGTTTTATACCACCAGGGACCCAAAAGCGACTTAACACCTTTCTCCCCTCTCCATTTCCTCCCTCACTATAACCCTGTGGAGGTAAATTAGGTGGGGCGCATCCAGCCCGACCTGGTAGTGGGTCAAACCAAACATTTAATAATAATAAGCGGTTTTTTTTACGAAGTGTTTAATAAGTGTTTTATTTACAAAAATTTGTAAGCTTGTTCAATTTTAGATCAGCATGCCAGCCAGCGCATATTTTTCCCAGCAAGCAAAGAACAAAGACAGAAAGTGCTGAGGTTATGCTAATTTAATCTTTTCCTCAAGATGGCTGTACTCTGGCCTCTTTTGTTACACCTTTCTGCCCTCATAAGAACATCTGAAGAAGGGAGCTGTGGCTGACGAAAGCTCACACCAGAAATTTTGTGAGTCTTTAAGGTGCTACTAAATGAGCCCCGTGGCGCAGAGTGGTAAACTGCAGTACTGCAGTCCAAGCTCTGCTCACGACTTGAGTTCGATCCTGGCAGAAGTTGGTTTCAGGTAGCTGGCTCAAGGTTGACTCAGCCTTCCATCCTTCCGAGGACGGTCAAATGAGTACCCAGCTTGCTGGGGGTAAAGGGAAGATGACTGGGGAAGGCACTGGCGAACCACCCTGTAAAAAAAGTCTGCCTAGGAAACGTTGGGATGTGACGTCATCCCATGGGTCAGGAATGACCCGGTGCTTGCACAGGGGACCTTTACCTTTTAAGGTGCTACTGGCCTCTTGCTCTTTTTGGCTGCCCTTAACAATCTTACATTTCTTATTTGTCTTGTAAATGAACAAACATGTACAATAGGCCTGCTTACATTTTTGCTTTTCTTTCTTTCGTTCTTTCGTTCTTTCTCTCCTACTTTTCTCCCCAGTTGGGATTCAGAGCAGCTTAGAACATTCTTCTCCCCCCTCCATTTTCTCACAATGACAACCCCGTGAGGTGGGACAAATTTTGTGACAGGCCCAGGGTCACCAAGTGAGCTGAGTTGTAGATGTGGGGATTCGAACCTGGGTCTCCCAGGATCCTCGTCCAATACTATCTGCTATGCCACACTGCCTCTCACATCTAGAGAAGTGTGTGCTGGTAAGATATTACAGGAGGGCCTATGATTGTTCACTATACTTCAATGAAACGAACAAACACCCTTTTTGCATTTGCATTAATCTAAGATAAATATAATGTACAGTGATGCTTTCAATGGGGTCTCACACTAGAGGAGTGGCAAGAGTACTGAATCACTTGATTGCACATGAGAAGACTCTAATTTCTTGATGCTCCCTTGCATTAAAAGAACTCACAAATAGAAAACTACAAACTGCTGGAATCTTCCTGTGGGAATTGCTACTTTTTTACTTGTTGGGAGATTTCCTTTTCAGTTAAAAATGGCACCTGTCCCCCTACTGGTAGTCTGAAGTGATACAACCCGCTCCTCTGCCTCCTCCTGTTGCAGGTATAGATCCAGCCTTGATTCCCAAGTACCGATCATGCTGCGAATGATGAATGATTTTGAACTGGAACAGACCACAGACTTTGGAAGGGATGTCAGGGCAACTCCCATGGAGACGTTGAGGAGATTGAGACACCAGATAAGGTAGTGTCTGGAACCTTCACTGGGCAGGTAGCAGGGTTGGCCGGAGTTAGTCCCAGGAACGTAGGAACAGCTGAGTAAATGCCAGGCCAAAGGGCATTACTAAATGGTAATAAAGAATGTTATCTGAAAGCCCCACACCCCTGAGGGCCCAGCCACTGTTACAAACGGTTATAAAGCATTAGATGGATTATTATAATCCTGATATACATATTAACAGATCCCAAGGGAAGTATGATTGAGGTTGCAATTTCATCCCATTTTCTTAATTGTGTGCATAGTAACACCACACCTTGGCATTTGTGGAACGACATTAGATAGGTCCCTGGCTTGAAATTTGATTCTGAGCCCTCTCATTACACAAAATTAAAGTGCTTGTCAAATGTATTTAAAATTAAACAAGGAAGTGGATGAACCCTGTGCAGAATGAAGGCCGGTATCAGTGTTCTCCCATTTGGTAAAATAAAAAAAAGAAGTTCTGTGGCACTTTAAAGAATTAATTTATCCCGGACCAAATTATGTTTTCATTAGTCAAAGCTCACTTCATCAGATGCATTGGCGGTGCATCCATACGTGTGTATGTAAGTGTCATCAAGTCACAGCCAACTTGTGGCAACCTCAGCAAGGGGCTTTCAAGGCAAGTGAGAAGCAGAGGTGGTTTTCTGGTGCCTTCCTCTGCAAACCTTTCCTTGGTGGTCTCCCAAGTACCCACCCTGCTTAGCTTCTGAAATGTATGCATCTGTACTTGTATGTAAATTATGTGAGCTCTAAGTTACAAAAGCTTCTGCTAGAATTGTTGGGGTGAATTCGTTAGACATTATGGTGCCACTGGAGTTTGGCTTGATTTTGCAGCAACAGATTAACACAGCTACCCCTCTGGAATTATTACAGTTCAGTTTTTGTGAAGGCACAGGAATATTTAGGAATATTTTAGTAAACAGAATAGGAATATTTTAGTAAACAGGGCACTGTGCTTTAAAGGGCACTGTGCTTTTAAAGTTGGCTGGCTGTGTTTCCAGCATTTTCATCATTTACAGGAAAGTGCCGTCAAGTTGTAGCTGACTTATGGCAACCCTGTAGGGGTTTCAAGACAAGAGGCGAACAGAGGTAGTTTTCCATTGACTTCCTCTATGTAGCAACCATGGACTTCCTCAAGGGTCTCCCATCCTGGGATGACCCTCCTTAGCTTCTGAGATCTGACAAGATCGGGCTAGCCTGGGCCATCCAGGTCAGGGCCATTTACAGAATACCAGAGATAAAAAAAAAACACCCCGCCCACCCCCAGTCATAAATCACTCTGGGTGTTGACAGCTGTAAACATACAGCTGACTGGTCAAATAGTTAGTCCATCGACAGCCTGTAGCCTGAAAGGGTGAGGAAAAGTGAAATTATCCTCAGCAGTTTTAGTGCTGCTTTTAGCAGTGCTGGAGCAATTTAATATCGCTTCTCTTTCAGGAGGTCCCTCGCCCAACCCTGGCCCCCTTTTCTACCTATGGCAGGATTACGAGTTTTTATACACTCCAAGACCTCAGACAGATTACTTTCTCAGTCTCACCACCTGATATTCTTTAGATTGGTGATGCTAGAGACTGAGTCAGGAAAGTGCGTGCAAAGCATTTTACACCCTCTGCTGTTTACTCCAACCCAGTTTTTAAAGGTGTTATTTTGAACACATGAATACATGACACAGCCGTCTACTGAATCAGACCCTTGGTCCATCAAAGGCAGTATGGTCTACTCAGACTGGCAGGGACTCTCCAGGGTCTCAGACAGGGGTCTTTCACATCACCTACTTGCCTAGTCCCTTTAACTGGAGATGCCAGGGATTGAACCTGGGACCTTCTGCATGCCAAGCAGATGCTCTACCACTGAGCCACAGCCCCTCCCAAGCAGGGTGGTCATACTGAGCACATGAACCCATGAAGCTGCCTTATACTGAATTTTCTCCCTTATCATCCTCATATAATACCTGATATTCCACCAGGTGTCTTTGAATGTTCCCAGATTTCTCTAAATTTACATTCTGTAGCATATTAAATGGGCATATAGTGTAAAGGCTATTTTGGCTGGAACGCAAATATAACATAAAATCAGCCATTTCCGCTTTCTGTTTCACAGTAACAGTATCCAGACAAGTGGCACAAAAGAGGGTAAAATTTTGTTTTTAGAGGACTAGACTCTGGGAGATACAGGTTTGAATCCCAGCTCTGCCATGGAAGCTTGTTGGGGGACCTTGGGCCAGTCACACACTTTCAGCTTAAACTACCTCACAGGGTTGTTGTGAGGATAAGGCAATGATGTAAGCCACTTTGGGTTCCCATCGGAGAGAAAGGTGGGGCATAAATTAGGCAAATAAATAGGAACACTAAAAACCTATATTATATGATGCAGTCAATTTACAAGGCTGCAATCTTTGGCTTGGCCTGAGCTACCCGGGACTGGGAAGGTGATGAGGGGCCAGAATTTAGAGTTGTGGGTGGGCAGAATTCCTACCATCTTTGAATAACCATATTCTAACTTATGACAGTTCCACCATATATATCACGATGGGTGGCTGTGTTAGTCTGTCACTAGCAGTAGAAAAGAGCAAGAGTCCAGTAGCACCTTAAAGAGTTACAACATTTCTGGCAGGGTGTGAGCTTTCGTGAGTCACAAAGTGAACTGAAGAAGTAGGGTTGCCAACCTCCAGGTACTAGCTTGTAATCTGCTATTACAACTGATCTCCAGCCGATAGAGATCAGTTCCCCTGGAGAAAATGGCCGCTTTGGCAATTGGACTATGGCATTGAAGTCCCTCCCCTCTCCAAAACCCGCCCTCATCAGGCTCTGCCCAAAAAACCTCCTGCCGGTGGTGAAGAGAGACCTGGCAACCCTATGAAAAAGTGAGCTGTGGCTCACAAGACCCTGCCAGAAATTTTGTTAGTCCTTAAGGTGCTACTGGACTCTTGCTCTTTTCTACCACCATATATATGCAGAATTTTATAAATGTATCTTACTTTATCTTAAATGTTGAGTATTTTTTATTTGACTCTAGTATGGCATATTATGTGTTTTAGGAAACATTGGTCAGCGTGTTCAGTGAGCCCGATAAACAGAACCTTCTTGTCATTTGCGAGTCCCACATGTCCAGAACGAGGAACAGGAATGCCAGAAAGGTTTGCAGAAAGTTACATGAATATCCCGTCCCCTCTACTTTCACTGTCGTAGGTTTCAGGGGAATTTTGAAATCTGTAATGGTTATGAATGATATATGGCTATAAAGTGTTTTCCCCTATAAACACATTCTAAAGAGGAAAGAGCAAACATTTGATCCTTGAAATGGCAAGGAAGTGGTCTTTTGAAGAGATTCTTTATCATGTTTTTAAGAGTTGTAATCATTGTGATAGTTTAAGCAGAGCTGTATCCGTCTGGGCTTAGAAGGTCGCTTAGAAGGGTGGCACTGCTAATATCTTTCCAGCCATGGTCCAGTCAGCAAGTGCAAAGGGAACAAAAAGCATATGATTATCCATCATCATCTCTCGATGCCGTCTCTTCTCCAGGCAGCATAGTAGGGGTCTAGCTCTCTTGCCTTCCATGAGGGTTCATGTACAGGTTGGCAAATGCCTGTAAATGGCAGATGAAGGGACATTGCTCACGGAGAGCTGTTTCTTGTGTTGTTGCTTTTTACAATATGTTATGCGATTGCTATCTTTCCTTTATTCCTTTATCCCTTAGAAGCTCCTTGATCCATTGATCTTGAGCAGCGTAATTTTAGATCTAATGTTGGAGGGATATAAGGACTGAAATAAATCTTGCCACTGACAATGTAGCCTTGGGATCCCTGTCACTTAATAAAAAAGCCATTATGTCAGACCCAGAGGCATTAGATTTATATGTTAAAAGGGGAAAGATATAATGTGATCTAAGTTCCTCATAAAAGCGGCATTCCAAGAGGGCATGAGCTAATGAATCAATAGAGCCAGAAGAGCAAGGACAGGCCCTTCCGGGTATGGCATATTCAAAATTCTTCACTCCTCCACGTGAAGCCAGCTGGGTGACCTTGGGCTAGTCACAGCTCTCTTAGAGCTCTCTCAGCCCCACCTCCCTCACAGGGTGTCTGTTGTGGGGAGGGGAAGGGAAGGTGATTGTAAGCCGGTTTGATTCTCCCTTAAGTGGTAGAGAAAGTTGGCATATCAAAACTAACTCTTCTTCTTACAAGAAAGGATATACTCTGCCACAAGAACGCAGTGAGAAACATCCGTTTATTTATTTATTTTCCAATTCAACAGTTACTAAGATGGTTATCAGAGATCTAGACTAGTATGACATTGCATGCATTGACTAGTGCGGTCGTGGTTCCTCACTGAAATCTATAAACCAGTAACACACGGTCAAGGCAAAAAAAAAAAGGGGGTAACGAGAGATTCCTGGGTTTACAAGGTTTGGGAGAAGGGTCTCCTAGAGATGCGTCAGTTGTTTCGTCACGCCTGGTCATTTCCAGCGCCTTTTAGGAGTGCACCATTTCCTGGAATTCTACACCAAAGCGGGAGGGGAAAGATGATTTGCAAGGTGAACTGAACTCATACAGGCGGCTGCTTATACTAGTCAGAAAAGAAATAAACCTTTTGGCACAGTCATATATTTATAAAAGGCAATCTGGCCCTTCAGTAGTTTAGCTGCATTGAAATGTGGCTATGCATACATAAAGCTTACGTTGGGAAACGTTTTAAGTGCCATCCTAAGCAGAGTTATACCTTTCTAGGGGCAATGAAGTCAAAATTCATAGGAGGGTTCCACGCTGCTTAGGATGGCACTGTTAGTCTCTAAGGTGTCACTGGATTCCTGCTTAATTTTCTTCCCTTTGAGGCTGTCTGGCTTGACAGGGAATGCAGTTTCCCTGTTATGGCAAATGAGTAGTGTTGCCAACTTCCAGGTCGTGGCTGGAGATCTCCCGCTATTACAGCTGATCTCAAGGCGATAGAAATTGGTTCCCCCAGATAAAACAGCTGCTTTGGCAATTGGACTCTATGGCACTGAAGTCCCTCCCCTCTCCAAACTCTTCAGGCTCCACTCCCAAAATCTCCAGGTATTTCCCAACCTGGAGTTGGCAGCCCTACAGGTGCCTTTCCAGGGCAGCTGTGTGGGCAAAGGGGGGCAAAACCAGCAAACAAACAAACAAAAGTATCTAACAACGCCGTCCCAAACAGAACTACACCCTTGCAAGTTTGTTGACTTCAGTAGACGTGGAAAGGGGTCGTGCTGCTTAAGAAGGCACTGTTAATACTTAGCAGACATCTTCTAGGCAAAGGCCTTGAGAGAACAGGAAAAGTTAAACTCTCTTATCTAGAGTCAATCCTTCCTTTTCTGGAGCCCGGTTTCAGCTTTCTTGCTATCTTAACGCTGCCTTTCTGGTCATGTCTATTGTAAAACTGGCACATTCAGCTCAAATAACTAGTTCCAGGAGAAATCCAGGCCCCACCTGGAGGCTGGCAACTCTCAAGCCAAGGGAAAACATTCTGTGGGTTATTGTGCTTTCTCTCCTGGCCTGTTCAGAACAGAACAGAAAAGCACAGTGCTGTTTAGGCTGCAGAGAAGAGCCCCACCTGGCTAGGCATTGCAGGCTGTTCTCCTGGAGGGACAGTGAATGAAACTTTTTAGGTTCCCTGAGGTGGAGGCCAATCTGTATAGTGGGCTGAATGGGGTATTGTGCTTGGGAGCTCAGCTTGCAGAGGGTCAGCCAGCCTCCCGCTGCCCTCCCTGGCTCTCCTGTCGCAGCGGGGGTCAGGAAAGGACGAAGCGGAGTAACTTTTAGTGGGCAATTGAAAATCAGCTAGGTTCCATACCTTCAGCCCCAATTTTTCCATCTCCATCATGGTCTGCTGCTGCCAAAAACGTTTTGGTTTCTGCCGCTGTTAACACTCTGGCTCCAGACTCAAACCTCTGGAGGAAAAATCTGGAGAGGAGAAAACGATTACATCTGGCTGGGAAAGATTGTGATGTTGGGTGTTATCAATCGGCTAAGAAGTTGTCTGCCCAGACAAGAATCCAGTGCAACACAAAAGCTTGCTAGCCTCAGCTGGTCCAATATAAGATGCGTCCAAAGTATTTTTGAACCTACAATAAATAGATCCCATTTTTCTCCTGGAAAGTTTAAGAAACAGAATCCCGATAGAATGTACAATGGGCAGTCTCTACACTACAAACCTGTATCATATTATTATTATTATTTATTATTGTTGGTCATGGCTTCCTCTGGGGAACTGTGGGAATTGCCATTTGGAGAGATATTGACAAAATCTCAGCTCTCCAACAGCAAGTACTAGGATTCCATATGGAGTGGGAGTAACTGCTGCAGTATAGTTATGCCACCGTCTTCCTGTGCTCGTTTTTGAGAACCGGTGTGGTCTAATGGCAAAAATGTCGAATGCTCATTTAAAGAACATCAAATTCCAGATCACGGAGTCATTGGGTGGGGGCTTGATGGACTCTCCAAGTTTCGATGATGAGACCTGAATTATATTTTGCTGCTTGTTCTTTGGTAGAACTGTGAATATGTCTGTCTGTCTGTCTGACTTTCTCGCTATCTCTCTATCTAAAAGGAAAATATCTAAAAGGAAAATATCTAAAAGGAAAATATGAATAATTAAGTCCTGGCCCAAAAAAGGATTAAAGAAATGATGTTGCACATCACATAATGGATTGCAAATCAAAACAAACACATTTTGCCTTCTGTTGCTAAAGCTATCTCCTTGTAAACATTGGGTTTTGACAGACAGTGAAAAGAGGTCTGCTCACATTCTCCCCCAAGCTTAAACAAACACAACTAACCAGGTGCATCAATCTCCATTGGCTTCCAAAGGGCATATTATGTATGCACTGCCCCTGATTCAGATCAGGAGGGGAAGAGGATGTTAAGTCCTCTTTCCCTGCTCAGTTTTGCTAATCAAACTGGCCTCCCTGTGCTGCTGTTAAAGGAATGCATATTATACATTTTAAAGGAAAAAGCCTACACACACACACACACACACACACACACACAGTTGGAAGTTAAGCAGGGTCAGCCCTGGTTAGTACTAGGATGGAAGACCACCAAGGACGTCCAGGGTTAATACACAGAGGCAGGCAATGGCAAAACCATCTCTTGCCTTGCAAACCCTATTGGGTCACCATGAGTCAGTTGTGACTTGACTACACTTTCCACCACCACATACGTACATGCATACACACATATAAACACACACACATATACACATGCACACACTTAAAGAAAAAGCATCCTTTTTTTTCTTTCAGAAGGTTATTAGTGCAGGGATTGTAGTTTTGATGCCCCCATCCCCACATGTTCCCAATCCATTTTGGGGCTACATACATAATTTGCCTTTAACGACAAGTGGAGATCCATGACCTTCATCATTTGAGCCCCTCCCATCTAAGCTACATCCCCAGCTGCTAAACAAACAGGCAAGCATAGGAGATCCATCCATGGTTTCTTGCAATTTCTTCTAGTTTAGTCCTAAACCCATTTTGAAGGACAGAAGAGACAAAACCAAATCAATAATAATAATATTTTTTAAAAACTCACTTGAGTTCATCTTCCTCAATGAAGCCGCTTTGATCATTATCTAGGATCCGGAAGATTTCTTTTACTTGGTTGCCACTCTTTTTGGCCATTCCACTGATCTGAAAGAATTTTTTGTGGCTGAAACTATCTGGAGCTAGACAGAAAAAAAAAGAAAAAGTTGCTGTTACCTTGTAGCTTGGGGAACAGATGACAGCTACTTCTTTTTCGCTTAGGCATCTGACCTTCAATGCTTTTACGCTTGTTCTCATAAATAGTGTGTTTATGGGTGTGTGCTCAAAAGTGATGTTTAGATTTTTTGTTGTTGCGCATAAATTTTTTATCACTGGGTGACCGAGATTTCTTGCATGTGTGAAATAGCTCTTACCGTTCAAACAGATCCGACTTTCATCACCTGACATCACTTCCAGCGCAGTAGTTTATCGGTGTTCAAGTGCAAACCATTGAGTGATATGAATCAATGAGAGATGAGGGGTTAAATTGTATTCAGATTCAAGTGTCTTTTTTACTTTATTAGACAAAGTGGCATCTGCAAGAAGTGTAACTGTGTTTAGCAGGGCACGTGAATTAGAAAATAGTTATTTTTAAATGGAACGGTGGTCCCCAGAAACGTGGCTGTGGATCTGATGGTTACATATCCTGTGAACAAGAGTGACTTTAATGCTGTTAGTCAGGTATAATTTATTTGTCACCGAGAAACATAGCGAAAGAACAATGGTGCAGTGGGAAGGAAAAATATTCATTCAGTTACACTGCTCCTACGCATTTCGCCTACATTTATTCAGGAGGATCTAGCATTGCTCTGGGGACTGCTTTGGCCATGCTGCTATATAGACACCCCCACCCCCGAAGAAGCAACATGCCCTTCTCCTGTACTGAGAAACATAACCAGTAGCACGATTCTCTTCCTAGGAGTTTAATGTCTCTCTTACACTAGAAAATGCATTGCCCCCCCCCTCCCTGGAATGTTCTAATACACTGAAAATTACAGCTTTTTAACCTGTATAGCATGTGTAGACTCAACACAATCATATAGGTATGAGAGGAGAATTTTTTTAAAATATGGTTTATATGAAAGTTGTCAATCTCTTTTATTAAAGTCAACTAAAATGTCACAAAGTAAATGAGAAAATTTTCAGGTTCTCTGGACCTCATCTTAAGGCTGGATGTTTTGGGGAAAATTCAGAAGCTTGCTCGCTATTTTGTGACCTTTTAGTGGCCCTAGTAGCAGGTATCACACTACTGCTGCATTTGGATTTTTTTTTCTGGTGGGGCAAAACAGCTACTTGCAATTCAATAGCCCTTATCAGCGGCTGGCTCTTGGCTGATGACCTAGCTTCCCTATGCAGAAATACTAAATGTTGAGTTTTCTGCTTGGGAAGGAAATGACTTTTGAGGTAATCCATGTAATTTATATGAGAAGACAAGAGTCACTGGAAAAGACAATCATGCTAGGAAAAGTTGAGGGCAGCAGAAAAAGAGGAAGACCCAACAAGAGATGGATTGACTCAATAAAGGAAGCCACAACCCTCAGTTTGCAAGACCTGAGCAAGGCTGTTCAGGATAGGACGTTTTGGAAGTCATTGATTCATAGGGTCGCCATGAGTCACGGCACTTAACACACGCACACACATGTAATTTCAGCTGTGAGGACCCAATTTTCAGGAACGGGCTGAGAGGGGAGAGAGTTTAGCACTACCACCCCTGCATGGTTTTGAAACCAGACTCTATGCTGCCCGGCAAGTACCTGTCGTCGGGTAGGGGGGACAGAGTCAGGGTGAAAGGATTAAACCCCTTTTCTCCTCCTTTGACAGCCCCAACCTAAATCCCAACTCTTAAAAACTGAAATCTTTCTTCAAAAGGCACAGGATGATCTGTGGGCTCCACACGGTCTAGTTTGTTCCTTAGGGAGACCTCAGGGCACTATAGAAAAATTCTAAATGATGCAAAGAGAGTGCATAAAGAGAAATTACTCTCTTTCTGGAAACAGGTGAACCCAGAGAGCCATTGGTTCAGGGTACATAAAGGAGGCATTTTTCATGCTTTGAATAATTAGGTTATGGACCATGGAACCACAGTATGTGGCTTTGGCGACTGACTTTCATGTCTCTCGAAAAAGCATTAGACGCATCCATGCAGTCGTGGCTTACTGGTTAGGATTGGGGAGTCCAAATTGAAATCCCAGCTCTCCAAGAAACCCACTAGGCCAATCATTCTCTCTTTCTCAGCAACCTACCTTGCAGGGCTGTTGTAAAGATGAAACGGAGGAAGGAGGGGACCATGCAGACTGCTTTGGGGGGGAAATGCCATAAATAAATGAAGGAAAGGACTCGTCGTTATCTGTCCATGGTAGCTAGAAAAAGGGACGCTCCATCTTCGGAGGGGTAGGCAAGGAATGGCCCTCAGCTGTCATGACCCGCTTATGAGTTTCTCACAGACATACAGCGGACCACTGGTGAAAACAAACTTCTGGACTAAATGGACCTTTCCTCTAATCCAGCCAAGCATCTGTTAGGTCAGTTCGCCTGGTGTTCTTACCTTGGCAGTCTCTGAGGGCAGCGGCAATATCCGAAGGGCTCAGGATATCGGTGATGCTCATATTAACCTGCGCAGGAAGAAAAATCAAACACAAGGTGCTTATGCAGGCGGCTGACCAAGAGGCGCTTCTTCCGTCACAGGGAAGGGAGGGGAAGAGGTGAATATCTGTCTTGGAGCTAGCTCTGGTTGTCTCTTCTTTCCGCTAAAACTGCCTTGCATCCAAACCTCTGTCTTTTACAAGGCTTTCAAAATCAGTTACAGTGAAATAGAAATATGAAATATTTTGATGTATTCTCTCTGTGCAAAAGGAAAGTAGTTAGAGCAATGCCATATTTTGTAGGTATACGGGAGGGGGGGACTTCACAGAGAAATAGCAAATTGTGGGGGAGAGCATCCAAGTTGAAAAATTGAAGGATAGAATGTTTCCACTAAAACAAAGAACCATTCCAGTGTCCAGCGGTATCCAGAGAAATAAGAGGTCAGTAGATCCATCCTAGAGAGACAGGTGTCTTCACAGGTGCTTTCGTCCTTTAATCTGTCTGCTCTCACCTTGATGGTTTCCCCAAACAGGGAAGAGAATAATAGGTAAATAGCTCATCACAGATTAAATATTACATATAATACAATAGCTCCATCTTCTGAGAGAGGCAGCTGTTATACTTACTACCTGTTCAGCCTGGCCACAGATGTTTCTGCCCTTTAAACTCTTATGCCGGCTGCTCACCTTTATGGGTTTCTCAGGTAGGGCAGAGGGGGGATTTTTTTTAAAGAGCTGAATAGTTATCAAGCGGGATGGTACCTCTGGCTCGGACTTATCTGCCTAACTTATATAGGATTCTAAAGGTGACAGGGGCTGCTTGGGTTACCTTTTCATGGATTAGATGCTCCATTTGAGACACCGCTCAGATGTCTTGCTTAACTAATGAACTGGGTTTCCCCCCCCACACTTCTATTTATACCCAAGGAGTACATTAAAGAGAGCTGCCGACTCTCCTGTCCTGACAAAGTAATGTCCCTTCCTTTAATTAAGCTTTGGCCTGGGCCATCAAGTTAAAGTCCGGTGCAGGTTCTCTGGTTTTTTCCCGGTCCCAAATGAAGGCTGAGTTTGCAACAGGTAATTGGTGTGTGGAATTAGAAAGCTGGTTTTATTTCTCTTGTTCTGCGCCTTTTTGCAGGAAGATGGAGGAGAAAGACACCTAACGGCAATGGTGTCGGCCTGACAGAGAAGCTGTCAGTAAAATAGAAGCAAGCCTGAGGCCTTTTATGCATGGGTTGTTTCCATAGCGATCCCCCCACTACTTCGGGGCTTCATGTTCATTATGCACATCTTTTCCGACGTTTAGAAGTCACCTCGCTCTCTCCCCACATTTTCCCTGCGTTTTCTGGATGCCGTCAGAAACAGCATGCAGGAAACATGGGGGAAATGCGGGGAAGGAGCGAAGTGACTTCTAAAGGTCGGAAAAGATGTGTATAATGAAAACAAAGACCCGACATAGTTGGGGGGGTCGCGATGGAAACAACCTATGTATAAAAGGCCTGATATTCTTTTTTTAGGATGAACTTTCCTCACTAAGCGCCATGTCCTCATCTGGAAGCCACTTCCTTAATTACAGGAAGGCAAGAGCAGGAAAACTATTGCAAATGACGTTGTGTGGTTGTGTAGAAGTAAGATGGGTGGCCACCAAAGACGGGGCTTTTTCAGTGGTGGCACCTCGCCTTTGGAATGCCCTTCCCTTGTGGGCATTCCCACAGCCCACCTGATCCCTCTCTCCATGTATTTGGAAACACTTCAATAAGTGAAGAGAGCCACATAACCAAGAGATGCTACAATCACTTAAAAATATGATAAAGGTGACGTAGCCAGTCGCTGGCTGCTCAGGATGGTATCCTTGAATGTTTGAAAAAGAAAACTGAGACCCCAAGTGATACTAATCCTGGCTGAAAGGTTGGTTACAAAAAACGAACTGGATTTCAGAGCGAAGGCCCATGCCACTGTATAGCGATACAAGAGGCAATCTACAGTTACTGGCATTTATTAATTCATTAACGAGAGTCTTCATCTGAAGCGTTGCTACCTGTCTGCTTTAGTTAGAATGAATGAAATAATCGTGGGGGTAAATAAGCTCCCCTTTCTAAGAGGGGTTTTAATGACCATGCTGGAACTTGGCATGTTAATTGGGGGACAGGGGCAGAGGGGTTCACATAAGCCTAAATCTGAAATCACTTGTTCTACATTTCCATGGTGTCAAATGTCATCTGCCCAGTTTGTCTTCAACGAGGTTCCACCAATTAAGAGTGACCATGAACCACCACCCACAGAATCAAGAAAGAGGAGAGGGGCTGTGGCTCAGGGGTAGAGCCTCTGCTTGGCATGTAGAAGGTCCCAGGTTCAATCCCCGGCATCTCCAGTTAAAGGGACTAGGCAAGTAGGTGATGTGAAAGACCTCTGTCTGAGACCCTGGAGAGTCGCTGCCATTCTGAGTAGACAGTACTTTGATGGACCAAAGGTCTGATTCAGTATAAGGCAGCTTCATGTGTTCATGGGAGGTTAAACAAGACACACACAAAAAAACTGGTTAAGAAGCTATAGCTCAGCATGTCCTTTGAGTGCAGAAGGTTCCAGGTTCCAGCTTTGCCATCTCCTCATTGAAAAGGATCTCTGGTCTGGTGGTTCGACTGGGAAGGACCCCTGGTGTCTGGCACTCTGCAGTGCTAGCTGGGCCAAAGGTTTGATTATGGCAGCTTCAGATGCCTACACCACTTGTGGTGTTCATGCCCTGCTTGTGGATTTCCTGGAAGCACCCAGTTGGCCACTCTAGGAAACAGGATGCTTGAACTCGCTGGACCTTTTCCCTAGTCCACAGGGCCATTCTTAAAATACCAGAGAACACATCAGGAGATGTGGCACTTTAGATGGTAGCATTTTCTTTGGACTGAGACGTTAAACCTGAGCAAGAAGAAGTTGGTTTTTATATGCCAACTTTCTCTACCACTTAAGGAAGACTCAAACTGACATACAATCACCTTCCCTTCCCCTTCCCAAAATAGACACCCTGTGAGGTAGGTGGGGCTGAGAGACCTGTGACAGCCCAAGGTCATCCAGCTGGCTTCATGTGTAGGAGTGGGGAAACAAATCCAGTTCACCAGATTAGTCTCCGCCGCTCATGTGGAGGAGTGGGGAATCAAACCCAGTTCTCCAGATCAGACTCCGCTGCTCTACACCACCGCTCTTAACCACTACACCATGCTGGCTCCGAAATTACCCCATCAAGTTGCATGTGGTTTTAATGCATAGCGTTTTACTAGGACTGAATGGAAATGCCTCTTTTCTAAATGATGTTTTCCGTATGTTCCGGTGCAACAGTGTAGTAAGGTGCAGAGAACATGGGCCAGACCAGTAGCCCACCTAGTCCTGTTTCATAAAGTGGTCAATCAGATGCTCCTAGAAGACCTACAAGGAGGGGCATGAAAGGCTTTAAAGGCAATAATCAGAATCTTAAATTGAGCTTGGAGAGCCTCTATAAGTTGGGGGAGCAAACTAGAGGAGATGATGGGAGAACCACAAATGAATTTTCTGAGCATTTTTAATTGATAAATAGCAGCTGAGAGCCTTCCTGATTCAGGCCAGGTGCTAGGTGACCTTTTCCCACTGTGCCGTTTTCCCTAAATGGACTGCCTCATTGGGGGAGATGTACAGATACACGGTGAAGAGGGGAAATATCATCTCTCAGACATGATTCGAGGTTGAGAAAACACCAACAGAGAGGAAGGAAGGGGAATAATAACAATAATAAGAGTTGGTTTTTATATGCCAACTTTCTACCACTTAAGGAAGAATCAAACCAGTTTACAATCTCCTTCCCTTCCTCTCCGTACAGCAGACACCTTGTGAGGTAGGTGGGACTGAGAGAGTTTGGCGAGAACTGCAACTGGCCAAAGGTCACCAAGCTGGCTTCATGTGAGTGGGAGTGGGGAAACCAACCCGGTTTTCCAGATTAGCGTCTGCCGCTCATGTGGAGGAGTGGGGAATTAAACCCGGTTCTCCAGATTAGAGTCCACCACACTTAACCACCACATCATGCTGGCTGTCATCCAGCTGGCTCTCATTAAGCCATCCTCCTTCAGGGCCAGGGCCCTGTTGTGAATTGGGGGAAGGGGGTCCACGATTGCGGAAATACTAGTAATTTACCCCCAAGACCCGTCGGCGGATCACCCAGCATCTTGTCTGCTTTGTGTCCCAGAATGGCTTGCAACTTCAAAGTGGCTCAAGGTGAGTCCGCAGCTACCATTCGATATACTCCATGATGATCATTAAACAGATTGTCAGGTGTCACCGGTGACCCAGTAACACTATCTCGTGACCTGGACGCTGCAGGCAATTGTCTAAGATGCTTCTGGTGGCTGTCAGCAGCATAATCAGGGAGGGTGATCTTTGTGCCGCTGAATTATTCAGGTTTTTCTCTGTTATTTTAACAATAACTCTGCCCAAAAGGTTAGAGGATGATTGAAGGTTTAGGGGGGGAAATGTCTCTTGCGTTTGCTAAAAGCGGTGGATAAAGTGAAGGACTCCAGCCCTGTATATTGTTACTGGCTCATCTTCTAGGGTTCCGGTGCTCTCAATTGTCATCTTAAAATAATTAAGACGGCAAACTCCAGCCTTGTCTTTATTACACCATGCCCATAGCTCAGAGATAGGTGGTGTTGATTCACAGGAAGGAATTCTACTACCTTTTTAATCTAACTATTTCTTTAACGTTAACTGCCCAGAGGTAGCACACATGTGCTTGACACATACAAGGTCCCTGGTATCTCCTTGTTATCAGTCTGAGAAGGACCTTTTCCCCAGACTTGGGAGAGTTCCTGCCACTCAGACACCACCGGGGTTGATAGGCCAGAGGTCTAACTCATATGGTGCTTTGTCTGTTCTTGATTAGATGGAAATAAGGCAAGGACCCCCAAGGAAGGGTCTGTGTGAGTGTATAGGGGAGACAAAGAATTGGGACATTGTCCCTTTTAACTTCACAACGAGAAAGGCTAGAGCAGAGGTCTCCAATAAGTGAAAGGTGGGAACAGTAGTTTGTTATGTCATTATGATGTTACAGCAATCTGTCAATTTTTTAAAAGCTCCCCCAAATCCCTTCAGTAATAGGG
The DNA here is from genome assembly GCF_029931775.1 of Euleptes europaea. NCBI lineage: Eukaryota > Metazoa > Chordata > Lepidosauria > Squamata > Sphaerodactylidae > Euleptes > Euleptes europaea. The sequence continues at coordinate 11,143,175 of NC_079332.1, forward strand.
AGGGGGGGAAGCAGGGCCTAAAGCAAAGAAATTGGGGCCTATGTGGATGGGACCAGTAAAAATGTGGACCATCATGTCCAAAGGCACCCTGAGACCCTGGAGAGCTGCTGCCGATCTGAGTAGACAATAGTGACTTTGATGGACCAAGGCTCTGATTCAGTGTAAGGAGCTTCATGTGTTCTTGTGTTCAAACTGCTCAGGGAAGAGGGAAAGAGGAGCCAGCCCCTGAATAGGTGGGTCCTGAGGCCTTTCCCCTGACTTCCATCCTCTCAAGGGCTCTGATTGTCAATACAGAGATGACATTTTATGTAGCTAGGTAAAACATGCTTGCAGAAGCCTAAAACATAAAGGATGGAACTGCAAACTCTTCCTTCTGCCCTGTAACCTTGACTCAGCAAACATTTCTTGGCAGCCCAGTCAGCGTTAGCTCTTGCCAATTTGTGCTCCTGCCTTTTTTCAAATCTTCATCAACAGTTAGACAGGTAGAGCTCCCTTTTCACGTCTTAGGATACTCCTTGAGTATATTAAGAATTAAGTGCCGGCTCATTACATCCAGATTCCAGTACCCTACTACTGTTAACATTTTGTTTTACTTCTGTAGACATTTTTGCTATTTACTATTTGGCCACGTTTTGTTATTCTTGTAGACATTTGTTTGTTACACATTCAGTCTTAGGCATAGTAAATAACTGTGTGAGTTTTTTTATCACGGTGTATTGTGTTTCTGGTTTGTACTTTACTCTGCGATCCCTCATTTTTTCCATGCTTTTTTACACTGACTCGCCTTACATTGATAGCGATAAGTCCAGAAGCAAAACAGGAAGGTACGCCTGTTAAACCAGGGATGTGGTTGCCAGTTCTGCTTCGTGGCTTGTTCCCCCCTCCAT